>NW_026592548.1:9007235-9010950 GCF_907164565.1 Psammomys obesus
CACACACACACACACACACACACACACACACACACACACACACACACTCACTGAAGTGAGGGTTAGGGTTAGGCTTCCTCAGGCCTTTCATGCACAGGAATACACACAGATACAGACAAGCAGCCACACACACAATACACACATGCCCATAAACATGTCTTTTTAAGAAAGGAAAGAAGGAAGGTAGGAGAACAAGGTAGAAAAATGAAAAACTGGAAAGACAGGGAGAAAAGATAAGAGGATCTCAGGATAGAAATGTGTCAACAATTTGTTGAAGATTTAAGTGTCAGCATCACTTAAAAGCAATCAACATAAAAGACAAAAAAAGGTCTGAAGTGAATACGAGAGGAGTTGCTAATGCCTGCTAAGAATCTGGGATGATTAAAATCACACCCATTTGAAGCCTTAATATTTAAAGAGAAAAAAAAATGAAGGTTTATAAGCTGTGGTGGTTTGGAGTGACCTGAGCCTGGCTGACCTGATTTGTACCTCAAGTAGGCCACCGTTGTATATCTATGTCACTTTAAGGGTATTTGAGAACTGCAAAAAGTCAGCTGAGATGAGCTATGAGGAAGCAGTCTTAATTTGTATTTCCCTGATAGGTAGGAGTGTTGAATAATTTTTTTTAAGTTTGGTAATTTTTTTCTTAAAACTTTCCATTCAGTTTTAGGTCTATTATTAATTTATTTTGCTGATAAACTTTTATAGTTTTTATATATTCTAAACATCTATCCCCTATTTGACAGTGAAGCTTATAAAGATTTTTTTCTATTACTTTGGGCTGTCCTTGGCTGTGCTGATTGTTGCATTTGCTGTGCAGATGTCTTTGTATTTCATGTGACCATTTTCTTTTTTTTTTCCCTTCAGTTCTTGGGTTTATTTCTGTGCCATTAGTACTTTTTTTGGAAAAACATCCTTTTGTATTTATTTTTGGGCAAAATGAAAGCTGCCGACTTTGTGTTAGGTATGTTCAGCCCATGTAGGAAATCACAGAACTATGACGCAAAGATGATTAGTGGTGTTCCTGTTCAACAATAACTTCATTAAATATTCAAAGCTTTAGTTATATTTGTAAAGCATAGTTTAGGCATCATAGTTAATTTTTTTAACTGTCATGTGCTAAGACAGAACACACATCTACATGCTCTCTGCTCGTCTTGATAAACATCTGTCTTATTCTGGTAACAAGTCATTTGCCATCATTACTTTTACTTAATTGCAGTTGGAATGATGCTCATGTCTTTGACGAGTACTCTTTCCACATTGGACCTTATAGATTATTTCTTCTTCAATCCTTGGAAAGCTGCTGTGACACTGTATCTTTGCTGGTGCCGTATTGCTCTGCTCCTTGTGACAGCATTCTTCTACTAGAGATCTATCAGTATTTCCGTGCTCCTTAGATAATCATGAAAACTGCTTTTTAGTTTTGGTTACATGTGTTTGTTTGTTTTGTATGCAGGTGTGCATGTGTGAGAACATGTGTGACAGATCTGTGACAGGGTCAGAGGACAACTTAAGGAGACTTGTTATGTTTTTTGTGACAGGATTCTATTTTTTTTTTTTTAACAGTGGAGCCATCTTGCTGACTGTGAATGCTGTTTTAGGAAGTGTGTGACTTTTTCAGCAGACCCGGGACCTTACTGTTCCAAGCTATGAAAAGATGTTTATGTATGTGCACAAGTTGTCCTCTTTGCACCCTTCCTGACACTTCCTGTCCCCACCTAGGACAGTTGTTTGTCTCACTGACGTTCCATTCAAACCCCAAACATTGGTCAACTTAATGAATGCTTCTGCCAGGAGGGAGCCAACCTCTCACATCCATTTTCACACTTACACAAGCTCTGTGTCATACAAGTGTTGTGCTTTAAACACATACAGAAAATCCATATGCACCTCAACCTTCTCCTTTTACTTGCTTTTCACACTTTCTTTTTTACTTCAACGATGAGTACTCTTTCGCTTCCTATACCTACAATAGTTGTGCATTAAACTACAATCAAAAGTGTGTTGAAACACACAATAGAAAAATAAATAGCAAAACTAAGAAATCCGAGTTTAGGAAAAAATAGCTTCAATAATTTTATAAGCCTTTTCTTGTACACTAAAATGTGTACACATAATTCTTCTTGCCTTAAAATACCCTCAAATATCTAGACACTACAAATTTTCAAAAAAGCCATGACTATTATCTCAATATGTCTATTAAAACAGCTAATTTCTGTTTAAAGGCATTGCTCTGCAGAAACAGCATCAACATCCTGCCTGGTCCTACAGTTAATCTGGTCTGTCATCATGCATGGAGCACTTGGGGCTTCTGAAAAACTTCAGATGTTTTCATCTAGGTCTCGTTTACTGCTTTTTATAGTTTAATTTATTCCACAGAAAAAGAGAATTATTGTAGAGATTGCTCAGACTCTTTACTGGTTAATGTTGTACATTTGCTTGCTTTCTCGTTTCTGCTTTGAACATCTTGACAAATCCAATTTATTTTTCTATTCCCAGCTTCAAAATCATTTTCACTTGTCATGTTTCTATGTTCTACAGATTCACTTGTGTTCCTACTCTCGAGAGCACCACTTCATAACCATTAATACAGATCTTTATCTGCCCCACCACCTACTGTCTATGTCAGAGAGAGTTGCTTGTTTATATTTTCAGTCGAGGGCCATGAGGGCATTCATAACCAACTATCCATGACTAATGAAGCCATGAACCTAGAGGAGAACCTACTGCTTCTTCTCTCTACTCTCTTATACAAGTAAAATTTCTAATTGCATTCTACTTATTTTTATACCCATAGATAATTATAGCTCTTAACCTGCATCAATGAAGCTTCTTTTGAAACACATGGAGACAACTATAGAAAGCCACAATTGATTAAAAATGCAGAGAAAAACTTGCCATGGGCACACAACTTCAATTGATACAACTACAAACTACAATAGAATCTACACACATAAGAAAGGGACAGAAATGTTATAAGAGCCGTAGGACTAGGATGTCTGCTGAGAGACAGTCTTACATATAGGACAGAAATCTCAACAATACAGTAGACTATAAAAAGAAAAACAAGAAATCATGGTAGCAATTGACATGCCAACATGGATGAAAGAACACTCAACAGGTAAAGAGTATAGGCAATTAATGACAATGGACAGACAATGTCTATCCTAAGGGCAAATAAGTGGTCAGTTCTAAAAAAATAAACACAGAAGCAACATTAAATAGGCTCAACTCAAGTGGCTGCATATATATATATTTTTTACTGATATATATTAATAATAATTAAAGAAAATGTTACAAGTTGTAGAATGGGACAACCTCGGCGAAACAAATTCCCACCACTTCTTGGCTGAATCCATTCATCTGTTCTCCAGAGATAAAAGAAACCATCAATAGGAAAAGCATTGTACTAACTCATGCTTTGCAATCAATGTGCAATACTTATTATCAACCTCAGTGATGGCAGTGATGAGGATGATGACGATAAAGGTGATCAATGAATACCTGTTCAGTAACAAGATGATTTTGTAAGATTAATTCATTACTGCTAAATCTTGTTTGCTTGGAACCATGTAAGCCATGTTCTATGTGACTTGCTTAAAGCCGACTCTTGTTACACAATTAGTGACTGTCATCACCAAAACCTGTACTGTATCTGGTATTTCTAAAAAAAAAAAAAAAAAAAAAAAAAAAAAAAAAAAAAAAAAAAAAA
>NW_026592548.1:9011050-9015720 GCF_907164565.1 Psammomys obesus
AAAAAAAAAAAAAAAAAAAAAAAAAAAAAAAAAAAAAAAAAAAAAATCAAATTCTGTGTTGATCATGATTATGTGGTGATTTGGTCCTGAAAAGAGAACAACTTCTATTTTGAAATCACTTGACATCTATATAGCTGAACCTAGATATTTCTTACTGACAAAGATGCACAAGAAATTAATGTATCTATTTAGAGATGAAAAAGCCAACAAAGGATCTTCATAGTCAACGTATAATCTATACTTTTCAGTAACTGAAAATGTAATGTTTTAAGCTTAATTTTAAAGAACATATTAGCACACCTACTGACAAAGGTCTTGAAAAGAAGAAAATTAATCTTCAGCAGTTTTACAAACCTGGATAATGACTACTAAATCAAGTGAATTCGGAAACTTCATTAAATAGAAATGGCAGTGGTTTCAGAAACTACAGTGTGTGTTGGAACATGTATTTTCAAAGAAGTCATGAAAGTCATGATTATCAGCTCATTGGTTGTCAAAGGCCCAAACCAAAAATATATTGATGTTGTTGATGATAATCATGATGGTAAAAGTATCTAAATCACAGAATGGTAATGGTGTTTATAAGTGCTACAGAACAATTTGCAATGATTAGTGGGAAAGCATGCTGATATATTGAAAGCAATATTTTGAAGGTCATTCAGCTATCAGCTTGCCTTAATGTTATTCAATTAACTACACAGTAAAAAAAATCTATGATTATTTATGGAAAGTATTTTGTAGTGCTTGTAGAATAGTATATTACAAATTCTGGCTGGATGCAAGAACAGAAACGGCTGATCTAATGCACCATTAAGCAAACTGCATCTTTGCTGTATATTTTTTAAGCATTAAACTAATTATGATGAGGTTTGGATTTTACTATATACTGCATATTTAATCTTTGTAAGAGCCTATCAAGCGGAATCACGAGATGCAACTTGTTTGGGTTATAGGCAACAACATGCAATGTTAACAAAGTACAGCATCCTAGCTTAATTAGAAAAAGTCCATGTGCTCTTAAGTACATTTAGGAGTACAACACCACATCACTCTAATGTGAACTTTGTATTTAATTATATTTGAAACTAGTTTATATGACTTGCAACATTTCCCCCTCTTCTCCATATCTCTGTATAGACCTTTCACTAATGACCTACATACAGGTAACCTATGTTGAGGATGACAGAGAACAAGAAAGAGGACATGAGTCTTGTTGGCAGGTGGAAACACTGGCTGGCATTATCATAGCTAGAAGTCATTCCAGTTAGACTGTCAGGCGGCGTTCATCTTATCCAGTCAATTCTCTGAACTGAACCTTACAGCGAAGCCTCCTACCAGGCTCTGTGCACCACCATGATATTCTATGGGCAGAATCTATTTTAGAAATCCCTTCTCACCTCTTTCTTTACTTCTCTCTTTCCTTCCATACTTCTACCCCCTTTCTCTTTCTTTCTCTCTCTTCTTTACTCTTTCTTTTTTTCTCTACAGTTCTCTTCTTTTCTCTTTCCTTCTGAAAGGATCTGTGTTGGTGAGTTTGCCCCCAAACCCACAATCTTTCTGCTACCCTTCCACAAAGTATTCTGATTATAAGTGTGTACCACGACAACACAACTCTCTTTCCTACCCTTAACATCGAACTTGAATTTAAGTAGTTAGCTACCACAGAAGACATCTAAGGAGCCAACATAGACTGGGTTTGTGAGCTGTCATGCTAGAAATGCTTTTCTTTGTACCTGGACTTTTTGGGTTCATGACAGAGCAATCTTTAACTTTCAAAACAAAAAATAAGATGGATAATCAATATCAATACTCAGAATACATTTTGACGTAAGAAGTTCATTCTTATTGGTAGGTTAGCTAATTTTCTTCTGAGTCACACAAGCTTAACAGGATAGGTGAAGCAAGTTCATTTCTGGAGAGCAGAAAGGGGTCACCTCAGAGCTGAGCCTCACAAGCGATCAGAAGAGATCAGGATTATTTACCTTCACAGATCGTGACGCCATTCCCTGAGAACCCCAGGCTGCAGAAGCAGGCTTCCACACCACTGTGGATTTCACACTTGGCATTTGGGAGACACGGTGTCTTGGTGCAATTTTGTGTGTAGGAACAATTCAGCAAAGTGGAAAAGCCCACTAAATAAAATCAAAACATAGACCTGTCAAAATTAGGAGACGTCCTCATCCTTTTGTTAAACACCCATACTCCAGAAATGCTCTTATTTATTTTCATCTAGACAGGTGAAGTATAAAAATTTTCCAGTGACTTATTTAGCCAAATCACAGCAGAAAAGTGAGCAAACCTAAAGATTAAGGACTACATCATAAATTTCGGTAAAACTAAAAGATAATGGAGAAAAAAAAATTCCATGAGCTCATCCTGTCCTGGAAACTCAGTATCACTCTTCATTGGAGCGAGGAGGTCACTTTCAAAGGTATTGCCTGATTGCAAAGCACTTTCCTTCCATGGCTCTCGGGGTTACTTTTTCCCTTTAGAATCAAGGTAAATTAAGTATGTGTGTCTCTACAACCTAAATGATGTATTTTTAAGATTTCACGTGTTATATCTAGGAGAAGAAAAGCACATTTCTTCCCTTCTCCTGGTGTTCTGGCGATTGTTATTCTGCCCTTTTAAAGACAAAAAAAAATGTCTTTTAAGGTATCTTGTATTAGGAGAAATTAAAACAATTCAACACACTGTTTAAAGATTGATCTCAGCCACAGAACATTCTGCCCAACATGACAAACAAAATTGTTTTGAGGACTGTTAGGAAATGATAAGCAAAATCATAGGCTTTCTTTTCATTGTCTTGTTCCAGACCCACGTAAGAGCAAGCTTGGTAGGAACAGGGATGAATCACAAAGCCATTGTTGAGAAAACAGTCATCTTAGATAAATTGTCCTTATCTGGTACCAAGAGATTCTTACAAAATCAGTTCTAAATCCCAGCCCCACAGAAGACTACATATACTTTCTAGATCTGAATTAATTTGCCTTCAAAGATGTGATATATTATCTCTCCCCACGCATCACCAAAACAGGGTTTTAAATGAATCCAAAGTTCAGGCAGGCAGTAGCCTTAAAAATGTCAGGGAGCTTCTCTCAAGCTTTTACTGCTTAGATTTCCCAGGTTTCTCGGGGTCGATCACAAGAAAGGTCAAAGCCTGAGACTTTGGGGACTTTCAGTATTTCTCCAGGAAGAATAAAGAGGTAATAGTCTTGGGTCGTAGGTCCCAAAGTCCAGAGTGGAAAGGCCAAGCAGAAAAACATCCTGTGAAAGCTTGTTTTCCTTGGAGACCTTGCCTTGACACTTGAACCCCAGGTAGTGAAAAGTCGCGATCCCTGGTTCCCTGCAGGTGGGCGCTCTGCAGCCTCCCTGGCCCAGCCCAACTCACCTAGAAGCGGGAGGAGTCTCATTGGAAGCCGAGGAGCCGCTCAAGGCAGGAGTGCGGGTCTATCCGGAGCTGGGCAGGCAAGACAGGGTCCCCTGCTCAGTCCCCTGTGACGCACAACTTCCTCCTGTCACTTTCCGGCTTCTTTTGTGTGACTGTGTGCACGGCCCAGAATCTGCAGGCCACGTCCGGCGCCAGGCCCCTTCACCCAAACAGCCTGGGCTCCAGTCCCAGCAGCAGTGGCCACAAACTCCCTGCTGGACCACAGGTGGGAATCTCCCAGGAGCAGCCACCAGTGTCCTCTAAAGCTTGTGCTCTCAGATCTGACAGACCCACTGGAAGCGGAGGACCTCTGACTCCCTGAGAGCTGTCCTAAAATGAAAAGGGGTCAAGAGGACACTCAGGGGCCCAGGTTTGTCACTGCTCAGTTTCAACCCTACCGAAGACTCAAAGAACCGGGAGTAAAACTGTGGTTAAAGAAACAGAGTGAATTCTGATGAGACCTAATTGACTAGGATCAGAAAGAAGGAAAAGAAGTTCTCCCCTATCAGTGGACTTGGGGAGGGGCATGCATGCAGAGGGTGGAGGAAGGGAGGGATTGGGATGGGAGGAGGGAGGGAACCACAAGGGGGATACAAAGTGAACAAAATGTAATTAATAGAGAATTTAAAAAAAGAAAAAAAATCGAAAAAAAAAAGAAACAGAGTGAAAAGGAGAGCAATAATAGTAAAGATTAGCTTGACAGCTAAAAACTGTGGAAGAGAAAAATGTTCTTTTCTCTGTTCCATCTAAAGGTCAAGTACATTTCACCATGGCCCTCCCATCACACCCCTAGTATAATTTGTGCCTCACTTCCAATTTCCTTTCGTTGTTTGTACATGAATATGTTATATACACGAATATGTTTCAGGTTGGAGAATAGAAACGACAGAAGGATCGTCAGAGCCAGGGAAGGCTCTCGCCTCCAAGGAATTGGGATCTTCCAGACACAAGACTGATGCACACGTGAATTGTGTGGACTGTCACAGCCCACACAAGAGCTGCACAGGTTCAGGCCGGACACTGGACACAAAGTTCCACCCCTAATCAAGAAGCTGCTAGCAGTTCGTTCCTGCTGAGAAAGGAAAAAATCAGTGAATTGACACTGAATTTATCAACCACACACCAGGGCAGACTCCTGCCCAAGAGCTGCCAGCACAAAACACAATCTGTATTACTCTGTGAGCTTTTTGCTTTGGCACGTTTAGGCTTTTTTTTTTTTTTTTTTTTTTTTTTTTTTTTT
>NW_026592548.1:9015820-9096505 GCF_907164565.1 Psammomys obesus
TTTTGGTTTTTTTTTTTTTTTTTTTTTTTTTGTCTTATTGGATTTTCTGTTTGTTTCCATTTATTTATTTGGGTGGGGAAGAAATATAAAAGTTCAGTTGAGTGGGTAGGAACATGGGGAGCATCTGTGAGGATTGGGGGAGAAAGAAACGCTCAAATTTTAAACAATCAGTCAATAAATAAGCCGCTCAAATGAATAAAAGGAAAAAAATTCCAACTTTACAAATTGATAGTAACTTACACAGAACCTAATTTACAATGATAGAAAGTAGACACACGCTTGCCTGGGTTGCGACAAGCTGAGCTATGGACTGCAGAAATGTACAAAGGGGAATCTGGGGACGACCAGATGTCATGCACCTTGACTAAACTGCTGGTGACATGAGTGCATCTGCTTGTCAAAGTTCATCGAACTACATGCTTAAACTTGATGCACCCTACTGTGTGGAAGCTAACGACACTGTTGACTTAAAGTTGACATAAGGAAATAACTCCAGCCCGTTCCATCAGCACAAGCCATTTCACCTTAGGGTGCAGCTCTGACACATCCAGCATTTACCGAACAACTGCTGAGAATCTACTTTAAATTTTTTTATTATTTCTTATTTATTACATTTTATTCACTTTGTATCCTGGCTGTTGCCCCCTTTCTCATCTCCTCCCAATCCCACTCTCTCTTCCTCTTCTCCTCCTATGCCTTTTCTCTAGTCCATTGATAGGGGAAGAGGTCCTCTTCTTCCTTCTGACTCTAGCTTATCACTGGGCCTTGGGAGCCCTGCAGAGACTGACACCCCAATCAAGGACAATGCATGGAGATAGGCCCCCTGCACAGATGTAGCCCATACACTCAGTGTCCAAATGGGTACCCTAATAAGGGGAACAGGGGCTGTCTCTGACATGAACTCAGTGGCTGCCTCTTTGATCACCTCCCCCTGATTGGGGAGCAGCCTTACCAGGCCACAGAGGAAATTGATACAGTCAGCCCTGATGAGAAACTACTTTTTATACAGAGCATCTTTCTCATAATGAACATCAGTGTTCTTCATCTCCATGGAACTTACAATGATGAGTCAGCCATTGAAACCAGTCACCAAGGTTCGGGAGCTTATGGATAGATCACGTGACCCTTATCTTTCACAGCATTCCTGAGACTCTTTCTATCTTAATTTAAAGTGAAGAAAGTAATAAATAAATAAATTAATTAAAAAATTTTTTCTGAGAGTGATCCTACTGCGTGCAAGAAAATGAGGACTGGAGTGCCATGTGACTTCACCACAGTCCTATAGCTGGTCTAAGGAGATGGTCTGCATAACAGCTCCGGATATTTTGCTCTAAGCCCATCTCGTAGGTGGCACGACATAGTCATAGTCTTTTTCTCATGGACCTTCCCTTTGTAGATTGTGTCAAGAAGGTGGAGCTGTCAAATAATGTGGCTCAGGGAATTTGAAAAGGTAATTTAAATGCTCAAATTTCGTGGAAAAGTGCTTGTTAACTGTTTAAAAAAAAAAGATTTCTTTATTCTCTTTTTAAGCACCCGATAGCAATGGTTCAGGGAAATCCAAGACTCTCTGAATGACAAATCCCAAGAGTTTGCAAAGGCAAAGAGCAGTGTGTGCATAGTTGAAGAAACACACAGTAATGGCTTGGACAATTACTTCATGTTGGTGCTGAAAGACATGGGCAGGTTCTTGAAAGAGCTGGATGAAGCCTGAATGATCCTGCTGATCATTGCTGTGGCCATGTAAGGATGCCACGACTTGGTTAGAATGCCTTAGAGACAGAGGGCTTAAAGGTTTTCCAGTTGTTTTAGGTGGGGAAGGTTAGATTTTTTTTTTTTTTACAAGCACAGGAGAAGCACTAAGAAGGGGAAAAAGAAACGAGTGTGGCTCTGTGTGGGAATCCAGTGTATGTGGTGTGAGTTTCTGAGCACAAGTGAAGTTGTTTCCGTGCACGTGTACAGAAACTAACTTCAAGGGCTTAAATATAGAGATCTGTTATTTTCAGAGAAAAGTTATATTCTGAGACATAATACCTACTTTAAAGACTCATTAACCTAAAATAATTTGTGTAATGTATGTGCCATACAAATCTAACTTTTGATTTGTCCCAAAGATAACAAAAGATAGCAAAATTTTTTAAAATGTTACTCTTGCATAAAAATTAACAAGAGCAAATTAAAACTTGAATACTGTATAAAATGTATTTTCTTTCTGTTTGTATATTCTTATTAAAATCTGGAAGCTTTTTCAGACTTCAAAAATTATTTCATACAAAGGAGACAGAGTACTGAACGATGCTTGTAGTTTCAGGATTGCTCATTGTAAGATCAGAATAAATTTAAAATGCATTGTTTGAGGAAGTCTGTATTGTGTGAAGGGATAAATATGAGTTCACTGTATAACTCTGAATCCATTGTCTTTATCGTACTTCAGAAAGACACTGAGAATTTTCAATAGAAATATTTTGTCACTGAATGAAGAACATTTTAAAAGTGGGAACTACAAAGGAATTATATGTACATGTGCATGTGTGTGTGTGAGTGTCTGTGGGGCATTATGTACACCTAAGTGTGGTATTGGTGAAGATCAGAAGAGGGTATGTTATACAAGAAGAAGGTGCCTGACCTTTTTTAGCTGGAGTTACAGGCAGTTATGAGGTGCCTTTGGTAAGTGCTAGGAGCTGAGCCTCAGTCTCCTGTAAAAGCAGTATGGGCCTTAACTTTTCTTTTGCGGTGGAAAAAGTATATTTTTAGAATTAATCAGCTGACTAAGTTTAGATGATCCCAGTCTTGCTGGCAACATCCAGAGCATCATAATCAGGAGCCTTCTTCTCTCTGTCAGGCCTGATCAGGGTATTAACTTTGGCCATATCAATTCCAGACATATCAATTCCATAGAATTTCTTCATGCCCTGTTTGATCTGTGCTTGTTAGCCTTGACATCACAATGAAAACAAGTGTGTTCTTGTCCTCTATCTTCTTCATGGCTGACTTGCTGGTCAGGGGGATTGATGGTAACATAGTGGTGAAGTTTGTTTCTCCTGGGTGCACTCTTTTGAGGGTATTTGGGCTGCCTCTGGAGCCGCAGGGTCTGAGGCTGCCACAAGGTGGGTGACGGGTGGATCTTCTTTTGTGGCTGTGGATGCCTTTCAGGGTTGCCTTGTTGGCTTTCAAGGCCTCTGCTTTGCCTTAGGCTTTGGGAGGGGAAGGAGCTTCCTTCTTTACTTTCAGTACCATCTTGGCTAAGCCTTTAACTTTTGAACCATCTGTCCAGCCTCATAGCTAACTTTTAAAGACAGCAATCACCCAAGATTTTTGCTTTCCTTCAAATATAGCACATGAAAAGAAGCTACTTATAGGCTTCCTGTGTGACTGTGGCTTCTATGCATTGGTGCATTCCAGCTCAAAATGTAAGGTCTTAGGACTTTAAGTTAGTTCTGTGTCTAAGCGCCAAAGTTAACAGGAGAACCTTGACATTCTTGGGAAGATCAGACTGCGTTGGACGGTATTTGCAGTCCAAGTCTGGGCCTAGCATTACTTCATCTCCATGAAGTGGATCCTGGAAAAATTGCTGATTGTTCATTGGTCACATTACCCTGAAGGAGGATCATGCGTCTTTCAGAGGACAGTGTGGTATACAGAAAATACCAAACATCCCAGCTTGTAATATTCAACACACCTCAATATAGGACATAAGAACACCGCGGGTATGAAGACAGTCTCCAGAGTCATGCTTACTGCTCCTACAAAGGCAATGCTAGGAACACGATATCCTCCTTCAGGCCTTGGTTAGACCAACCTTTCCTTAGTGTAAATCTTGTGATTGGATTATTTTCCAGCCCTGGGATTACTGCTCTAAACATTAGTTTTTCTCCATAATCGAGTTTGCTAAAGTTAGTAAGTTTTTGTTCACAGTTTATAAAATGAAGTAATTCCTTATGGCTTCACACCATGTAATTCTTCTTAGGATGCTCATGGAATACAAGTTTCGATGGAGAGTTTTCTAACATCGTTCAATCAACAGGATGTGGGGTGTGACTCAGGTGGTAGAATGCTTTTCTAGTGTATGTGAAGTTTTGGCTCAACCTTAAACATTGCATAGTCAGATGATCTCATATGCTTGTGTAATCCCAGCACTGTGGATGTGATGTGAAGAGAGGATCAGAAAACAAGGCATACTTGGCTACCTTCTGATTTTGAAGTTAGTTTGGGGTACATGAGACTATCTCAAATAGAAAACAAGACAATGCATAAATTGTCTACAGTCTACACTTAGCAAAAACTACAGAAAAGCAAAAAAAGAAGGAGATATAATTATGTGTAAATGACTAATTTGATACAGCATAATTAATATTAAAAAGTTCAGTAGTGTCTCAGCACCCACAGCATATGTTAACTCTCAAGAATGGATAAGGACTAAGGTGACAAGGTGACATTGTTTGTTTAATGTTCTTCTTAATCTGGTTTCTTGGAACACAAAAGTTAGGGGCACAGTTCTGTAGTTTCTTCCCCAGCATGATAGTTATATAATTAAACAATGGTTGCTTGCTGTGCCAAGGCACTTGGGAGGCCAAGACAGAATGATTGCCTGGAGTTCTAGGACAGTCCTACCTACATAGTAAGTTCCAGGCTAGCATGGTGAGATACTCTTCTAACACAACAAGAACAACAAAAGCAGTGGCTATCACTGACTGGTTCAATAAGTAAATGCATTTATACAATAATGTATTGTAAAATCTGTTCAAAATCTTCTTAGGGGAGATTAGCTGAAAATACTTGCCTTGGGTGTTTTCAATCTTCAAGAACCAATTTATGTCACTGGGACTTCAAAAGCATATTTTCCCCAATTAATTAAAAGAACATCATCATCATCATCATCATCAGCAGCAGCAGCAGCAGCAGCAGCAGCAACAGCAAATCCTCCCAAAACACAGCTAAACTTAGTTATCTGAGGAGTTCATAGTTCCCAAATGAGATGTGGAACTATGCTTTCCTCTTTGTCTCCTATTTAATTTATGAGCTAGTAGAGAATAAAGAGATATTGCATGTCCAGACCTAGGCACTGCAAGCAAATCTCTAAACATATGTCTTTATAATTTGGAATATATTGACTCTTTGTACATATATCAAGAATAGGACTGGGGGCACCTCTCAGCTAAGGAACCTCCTGTTCTTCAGTAGTGAAAACAAGAATTCCGACCCTGCCTTCATGTAAACGCAGAGTTGGAGTGGGGCCCAATTGAAAATCCAGCACTAAAGAAGGAGAAAATTGGGTTCTCTAGTGCAAGTGGCTAGGAGAGTAGCCGAACTGGAGAACTGTAGTTTAAAGTGAGAGACCCTGACAAAGTGTGTAAGGCAAAGAACAAGCAAAGGAAGACACCCTGCACTGAACTGCCAGCCACATGTACAAGCACACATGGACCTCTGCACATGCAAACACAGACACACAGACACATACACACACACAAAAAAAAAAACATGCTGTCTTAGTGTATATTTGTGCTTAAGTATTATCCCTTTCTTTATCCAATTACGAGGTAATTCTGTATTTAAAAGAACATTTTTTTGTTTGTTTGATTAACCGCCTAACATTCATGCCATTATTGTACCAATGAGCATATCTTTTTTTGTGTGTGTTTTTAATTCTTTATTAATTACACTTTATTCACTTTGTATCCCCCCTGTGGTTCCCTCCCTCCTCCCGGCCCAATCCCTCCCTTCCTCCACCCTCTGCATGCATGCTCCTCCCCAAGTCCACTGATAGGGGAGGTCTTCTTTTCCTTCCTTCTGATCCTAGTCAATTAGGTCTCATCAGGAGAGGCTGCATTGTCTTCTTCTGTGGCCTGGTAATGCTGCTTCCCCCTCCGGGGGAGGCAATTAAAGAGCAGGCCAATCAGTTCATGTCAGAGACAGTCCCTGTTCCTATTACAGTGGAACACACTTGGATACTGAACTGCCATGGGCTACATCTGTGCAGGGGTCTTATGTTATCTTCATGCATAGTCCTTGGTTGGAGTATCAGTCTCAAGAACATTTTCAAGCTGATTTCCTGAATGTGAGCAAGAATATTTGTCTAGTTTTCAAGCTGGAGAGTCTCTCAGTACAAAATGGTCAACGTTGCATGGAAGGAGGGGACAAGAGCCTCTGCCCAGGCTGGTCCTTCCATTGGTGTGTGAACCTCAGAAAAATCACAGTTCTTGCCATTATTCTGACTAACTGTTGTAAATGTCTCTATTCTGCATGGCTAGTCCTCCCTTAAGGTTCCACTTCTGAAGATTTATAAGCCAGTCCCCAAACTTAGGACTAGTGCCTTACAAATCATACATGAGGAAGAAAGGAAGGTAGAGAGAGGCAGGAGGAAAGGAGGAGGAAGGAAGAAAGAGGAAAGACACAGAGGGTGGGAGGGAGACTGAGGGGGGAATCACATCTATGCTAATTATTTGCCTTTTATCAGACTTCCAGATTGTTTCATTAATTTATCTTCCTTGTTTGGACCTGTTCCATGTTGTACAAATATTAAACTGACCTCATCTTTTCAAAGGGCAGCGCTTCTAAAACAGGCACCATGGTGAAGCAGCTTTCTATTTAATAGTGTTACACATTTTAACTCTGCTTTCCACATGTCATGGCGCTGATTCATTCATAGTTGATTGCTCTGCTTCATCAAATCACTCTGGGTAACATTGCAAGGGGTTACCAAATATATCAGGACGCATGAGTAATGTAAATCATTTCTTTAGGTTTGAAATGCAGTGTACGTTAGATTAAACTCATCTACCTTTGGGTTTTTCAATCACTAGTTTATTTTATCTTCTTATAATTTTTCAGAATCGTTCATTTATTTCAGGAAAATTAAACGTTGTAATTGATTAGTAAATGCAACTAACATTCATTGTTGGTGATGAGCACATGAAAGATGTGCATTACAGTTCAGAGCCCTGGGAGCATCCGTTTTAACGTCTCATCACATTTGGAGTTATTTTTTTAGACTTACTCTTTCTGCTTTGTCACACACCTTTAATCTTGGCCGAGATTTAATTTTCCTTTACAATATGTTTTATTAATAGTCTTCTGGGAAGGTATATTGGCTTAAAAAGGAGAAAGTGTCTTGAAAGCCTAAGCTGCGTTAACTGATAATCTTTTGTACTTTATCTTACTTTTTAAGTTTTTTTTTTTTTTTTTTTTTTTTTTTTAGTAATGGGCATCAGGTTCTTAATTTTCTTCATTTCTAAGTCTATGTTGTAAATAATATTAAACAATAGCAACCCCATTGATTGCAAATACATTTTAATCATACTGAAGTGATTAGACAAATTTGAAGGTCATTATCTAATTTTTCAAAACTCTGATGTCATACAGTATCATTGGCATATAACGCATAATTTTCCACCATCAATAAGAAGCTATAATGTAGCTTTATTTTACTGATGTATGTTTCAGATTATTTTATAAACCAGTTGTATCATTTCTGTAGGGTGCTTTCATAACTTGTGATTACCCATTTAATTACAGTGCATAACTGTTACTCTAGTAACTTACTCTTTAGTCTACGTGGTGCAGTAGTTTTTAAAGCTGTCACTGTCTTTGTGTTCCTTTGCTATATGGTTAACACTGTTGTCTTCACTCATTCTCAGGGACACTTTGAGGGCCTGGTAAACAGTTCCAAGATCATTCCACAAATGAACTTCTGGGGCAGGGCTAGGGTACAAATGCATTTAAGAAAGTGGGGCAAACTGTTAAGACTGTACCTCTTCAATCGAGTCTTGTTTGTGATATATAAGTGAAAGTATTTAAGGCTCAGTCAGTAAGGAGGAGGAAACCGTAAAGCATTTCTTTATTTTTGTGACTACATATGCTTGCCTTGGCCAGAATTTTCAATGGTAAGGAATTTTCTTTTGTTTACTCATTTGACTATTCTGCTTCTGTCTCGTTCCAGGATCTCTCGTATATCCTTAAACTATATGCTCACTCCTCAGATATTTTTTTTAATATGAAGAATTCAGATATTTACAAACAAACTTCTGAATAAAATGCATAATTTTTAAGAGAGAAAGATTTCTAACTTACATTGGTAGTTAGCTATGAATTTGTTTAATTATACAAAACTGAAGTAAGCTAATTACTGTCCACAAAACTGACCCTTAAGCTTAAGGTTGAGATCCTATTTTAGAGTGTGTTCATTTTGTCTAATTGAATTAGAAGATAATAATAAGCTTCTGATAAAAATCAACATTTCATTTATCTAGGCACTTCATTTAAAAAAGTCTCTATAAAAAGTACTTTAGTGTTTACTGATTTCTACTAAGTAAAAAGTACTGAAGTTCCCATTAAAATTATAATATTTTTATTACTAGCCAGATTTATTATTGATTTTATTTCGTTAATCTCAGTATCCTGTCTTTAAGAGCATATCTTCTCTTCCTTCTACAACTCCCTGTATTATTTAGCATAAAATTATTTTCCTTGTAGTTAAGGGAGAAACATTTGAAAAGTTTATAAAAATGCCTATGATTGTATTGGAGTCTTTCGTTCACGTACTTTTTATTTTATTTTTTTTGGAAAGCTGAAATTAATTTTATGCACTACTTTCACTTTGAGAGCTAAAGTTGATAAGGTTGATTTGTACGCTATTTAAGTGACGCCGCTTGTTTACGGTTTTCTGTGGTCCATTACCATAGCATTTGAGAGGAACTATGTTATTATGGTCTTAAAGGTTGTCCTGTAAATACACTAATTTTGTTCCATTTCCCTCCTGTCCTTGACAGCAGAATGGCTAAATCTCTTGTTTGTTTTGCCGTCTTCTGTTTCCTGAAGGACTTAGAAGGCTGTCAAAAGTAGGGATTAATTCTGTGCCTATGTCAACATAAAATCCTCATACCTAACAAACAATGCTATTTGAATTTAAAGCGTGCTATGCAGCGATTTTATTGACAGGTAATATGGTACCCAAATGAATCTGCTCTTACATGAATTTTTGTAACTGCTTGGCTCTGTCAAGGACAGCAGTTTTGAATAAGTGTACATTTGGTAAAAGAACTTCTCTAATGCAATTTTAAATAAATATTATTCAACTTCCTTTATAATAATCCATCATTAATTATCAAATCACTTCATCATTGAATCACATGTAATTATTATTATCCAATTAAAGCACTAATTAATTAAGCTACTTGGAACAAACTAATGTCAGAGGTTTATTTTTCTGTATATTACGCCTATTGCATCCTAGATCATAAACATCATGGACTGAGAACTTGTACTTTTCTTCATTAGGAAACTTGAATTTTCAGGGGACACCAGATGTCTAGTACTTTCTAAGACAACTATTGTCAACAAGTAGCTTCACAATTGAGATTTATTGACATGCAAATTGACTGATAATGCCTTTCTCTAAAACTGACAGGACTTAGCCTTTTAGCCTACCAGTCTCCCAGATGCTACGATTGCATTTCTGGAGGTTTATTTGAAGAACACTGGATACCCCAGGCCTTCTCTGTTGCTGACCCATGGCTTACATCTTAGCCTTTTTTTTACCTGCAGCTGGAGTGGCTAGGACTGAGTCCTGACTGTTGAAGTGTTAGGACAAGCTTTGAATTTCAAGTTTAGAAATATTAGATATCCCTTTGTCTCCTTGTCTATTCCATTCTGTTGCTTATGAATCTGTGGTAAAAGTTTGATTCTAGTAGTTATTTTGGATTTGGAGAAAGATTGATGGCGTCATTATATTTACCCGTGAGAAGGGCTAAACTTCTCAGTATCTCCAAATCTGCAGAAGTGGCTCCTCCCAATCTTCTCAATTGAGAGGTAATTTGGCTCACATTTTGTTTGAGCCATCATTAATTGGGAATATATCTGTAAATATGAATAAACCTAATTTTAACTGGGAAATTATCTCAGATGCATCATTGGTTTAGAGCTGATGTAGCTGGGGATGAGGACAGGTTGATGGGACACTAAGGCCCATGCTTTGTAATTGTCCTTTTACACAGAGACATAGTTACCTAACAAAATATACATCTTTGACCCAATTTGACCATGGCTTCTAATATAATCAGTCTCAACAAAGAAAGTCAGAGGCCAAAAAATGAAGTAATAAAAATAGGAACAGACAGGGTAACCAAATTTTGACCACAACTGCAATTTAGAAAGTTAAACGTATTGCTACATATAAACATATATACTTGTACTTATGGATATAAATACATATGTACATACATACAGTTTTAGAAATACCAAGGTAAAAATTTGAAATTATAACTAAATTTTAACTATTTTTACATTGAAATGAAATCTCCTAGTTAATGAACTTTAAAGATAATTTTTTATTTATAATTATGTGTATACATGTGTGTCTGTGTATGGTTATGTGCATTTGAAAGTAGGTGCCTTCAGAGGCCAGAAGAGGCCATCAGTCCAGGAGCTGCAGTCAAATATGGTTGTAGGTCTAAGAACTCAAGTCCTCTGCAAAAGCAGGGTGTGATATTAGCTTCTCAGGCATTTCTTCAGTCCTCACAATATTACAATCTTTGAATTTCTATAATGAGTCTATGGATTAAAACCACATTGAGGGACATATTTCTGAGTGGTCTGTGTGAGATAATGAGATAGCCCTATCTGTACAAATGTTTTGCAGAAGTTGGGCTGTAACACTACCTTAGTTTGTGAACAGCTGAATATGATTGTCCCGGATTGAAATATCTACTTGAAAGTTTCTCCATTAAGCATGTTCTGTACAAGTCACTTAACTGCTCTTGATTTTCTTCTCCGAGTGTTCTGCTTCATCTATGCAGAGAACAACAAACCTTCAGGATTTCAAATAAGTTCATCAGGATTCTGCTCAAAAGGCTGTGGAAATATTTCCACAGAGCTGACATGGTAGCTTTGATGGATTATGAAGACAGTCATTAAAATTGATAGGATTTCTTGGAGTCACAAGAAAAGAATCCCAGCATGCTGAATGTGATAACAGAG
This sequence comes from Psammomys obesus, assembly GCF_907164565.1. NCBI lineage: Eukaryota > Metazoa > Chordata > Mammalia > Rodentia > Muridae > Psammomys > Psammomys obesus. The sequence goes on from NW_026592548.1 coordinate 9,026,789, forward strand.
TCTATTAACTTATAACGATCACAGAGTGTTTTCCATATCAGAACCCTGAGCTTTGAGTGCAGTAAATGTGGCCTGTTGATAAGGCTTCACAGCCCCTAAGGAGTTGATGTCTTAGACTATTAATTTTACTGGTAGATTTTCAGTACGTGTTTTCATCCTGATTGCATGTACAGATAATGTAAGTGTGTAGATGTCAGTGTAATTGCTTTCAGGGAATGAGATTGCCATTTTTTTTTAAAACTATTTTTTTTAAAAACTAGTCTACCCAGCTCTATTCGTAATAGCCAGAATCTGGAAACAATTTAGATGTCCCTCGATGGAGGAATGGATACAGAAATTGTGGTACATTTTGCAATGGGATACTACTCAGCTATTAAAAACAAGAAAATCATGAAATTTGCAGGCAAATGGTGGGAACTACAAAAGATCATCTTGAGTGAGGTAACCCAGAAGCAGAAAGACACACATGGAATATACTCACTCACAAGTGGATATTAGCCACATAATATAGGATATACATACTAAAATCTATCATCCTAAAGAAGCTTAACATCAAGGAAGGCCCTAGGGAAGATGTTCAATCTTCATCAGACGGACAAATGTGATAGACATTGGAAGCAGGAGAAGACAGGGAACAGGACAGGAGCCTGCCACAGACAGCCTCTGAAAGACTACTGATTGAGGTTCGAAGTAGAGACTGAGACCCATAGCCAAACTTTGGGCAGAGTGCAAGGAATCTTATGAAAAAAGGGGGAGATAGAAAGACCTGGAGGGGATAGGAGCTTCAAAAGGAGACCAACAGAGCCATAAAAACTGAGCCCTGGGGGCCCTGAAGAGAATGATACTCCAATCAAAGACAATGCATGGAGAGGACCTAAAACCCTTGCACAGATGTAGCCCATAGGCTCAGTCTCCCAGTGGGTTCCCTAGTAAGGGCAGCAGGGGCTTTCTCTGGCATGAACTCAGTGGCAGGATCTCTGATCACTTCCCCCCTTGGAGTGCAGCCTTGCCAGGTCACAGAGGAAGACAATGCAACCAGTCCTGATGAGACCTGATAGGCTAGGGTCAAATAGAAGGGGAGGAGGACCTCCCCTATCAGTGGACTAGGTGAGGGCCCTGGAAAGATATCAGGAGCGAGGGTGGGTTTGGGAAGAGATGAGGGAGGGGGCCACATCTGGGATACAAAGTTAATAAATTATAATAATAATTAAAAAGGAAAAAATAATAATTATAAAAAACTAAGTATATCAATAATTTTATTAGCCTATAATTTTTTTGCTTTATACCAAAATTTTCTTTGTATAAAAATGATTTTTGCAATCTCTAATACCCTAATTAATTAATATTGATGAAACTCATTTCTTAAGTATACTTTTAAGTTATAAATAAAATAGGGCTTCTATATTATGGTCTACCGGAAAGTAGAAAGAAAATAATCTAAAGTGTTTCACACTATGGACACACATTAGTTATAAATGACACCATTTGCTCTGTAATTTGAGGTTGCTTATACCTTCATTATATAAGTACATTAGCTTAATTCTCGTATTTTGACATTGATTTATGTTTACCACATCTTAAGATTCCATAAACATAGCATATATAGTTTTTTTCTTTCCCATTATTGTCTAAAAATGTGACATTTTACATTGTATTTTCATGACATAAGGGGAGAGAGTTAACTATAGATGATTTGTAACACATGGGAGAATGTATAGAATGTATAGGGATAATGTGCAAATACCATGTCTTTTTACAGAAGGACTTGAGCATTCATGAATCTTGATATTTGGGGCGCCCATGAAACTGGTCCACCAAGGGCACCAAGACATTGACCCTGTGCCTGCAGTTAGCTGAAAGGACAGGTTTTAAGTAGCCTCAACACAGGCACACAAAAAAAGGTTAATCACATGTACTGAAAGATGGTCACTTTCCTCAATAGACTGATCAATCATGTGCATCAAATAATTTTGTACACGGTAAATATATGCCATGTGTATCATTCAGTCACAGATCAATAAGACTGAAACATGAAGATGGATAGAGAGGATAAAATCCATTCAATAATGTCTGCTAGTGAAGGATAGTAGCTAGATCCCATCTCAAAATCTATGACCCACATGAAGATTAATCTGGGTTGTCAGTTTGATGGGATCTGGGATCAACTACAAAACACATCAATGAAAATCCTTTTAGGACTAACCTATGTGGAGGGAAGACCTTTCCTCAGAGTGAGCAGCAGCTTTCAAGATGCTGTCCTCAAATGAGGAGGTTGGAAGAAGAAGCAGGGTGTCTGCTGCTGGCGTTCACCTCCTGAGGGAGTGTAGTGTATCTATCCTCACTGCTGCTGCCATCCTCTGCTAAGATTGAACTATGGTTTGTTCTGACGTTTTTTCTTTATCATCATCATCATTATCACCATTTACTATTTATTCACTTTGTATCCCAATTGTAGCCTCCTCTCACATCTCTTCTCCATCTTACCTTCCTTCCCTCTTCCTTCTCTGACCCTCTCCCCTAGTCTACTGACAGGGGAAGTCCTCCTCCCCTCTTGTCTGACTATCAGGTCCCATCAGGGCTAACTGGATCCTCTTCCTCTGTGGGCTGGCTAGGCCTGCCCACTAGGGAGAAGTGATCAAGGAACAGACAGCTAAGTTCATGTCAGACAATGTCTCTTCTCCCCTTACTAGGAAACCCACATGGAGGCTGACCTGTCTATGGGCTACATCTGTACAGGGAGATTAGGTCCTCTCCATGTATAATCTTTGGTTGATGCAATAGTCTATGCAGGCCACTCTGGGTCCTGCTTTTTTTGTATTTGTTGGTTTCATCTTGGGGGTCCTGTCATCTCTGAATCTTTTTATGTTCCCCTTCTTCTATAAGTTTCCCTGCTCTCTGTCCAAAGATTGGCTGTGAGTCTCTGCATCTGCTTTGATCCCATGCTGGTTGGAGTCTTTTAGAGGACATCTGCGGCTGGCTCTAGTCCTATTCCATTTCTTCTACACTTCCAGTGTCTATGTTGTTTGCCCTTCAGAATGAGAATTAAGCATCTTCCCTTGGTCCTCTTTTTGTTTAGTTTCTTTAAATATAATCCTTTATTATATGGCTAATATCCACTTTTAATTGAGTATATACCATGGGTGTCTTTCTGCTTCTAGGTTACCTCACCCAAGATGATATATTCTAGTTCCATCCATTTGCCTGCAAATCTCATCATTTCCTTGTTTTAAATAGCTGAGTAGTATTACATTGTGTAAACGTACCACAATTTCTGTATCCATTCTTCAACTGAGGGACATCTGAGTTGTTTCCAGATTCTGGCTATTATGAATAAAGCTGCACTGTCAATAAAATAAAATGACAACCTACAGACTGGGAAAAGATCATCAACCCTACATCTGACAGTGGGCTAATATATAGAATATATAAAGACCTGAAGAATTTAAACACCAACAAACCAAATACTCCAATTAAAAATGGGAACAGAGCTAAATAAAGAATTCACAACAGAGGAATATCTAATGGCAGAGAAACAATGTTCAACTTCCTTAGTCATCAGGGAAATGCAAATCAAAACAACTCTGAGATTTTATTTCACACCCATCAGAATGGCTAAGATCAAAAACTCAAGTGACAGCATATGCTGGAGAGGTTGTGGAGAGAGAGGAACCCTCCTGATGAGAATGTAAAATTGTACAACCACTCTGGAAATCAATCTGGTGGAGAGAGAGGAACATCCTGATGAGAATGTAAAATTGTACAACCACTCTGGAAATCAATCTGGTGATTTTTCAGAAAATCAGAAACAGTACTACATCAAGATCCAGCTATTCCACTCCTAGGCATATATCCAAAATATGCTCAAGTATACAACAAGGACATTTACTCAACCATATTCATAGCAGCTTTATTTGTAATAGCCAGAATCCAGATGTCCCTCAGTGGAGGAATGTACACAAAAATTGTGGTACATTTACACAATGGAATACTACTCAACTATTAAAACCAAGGAAATCATGAAATTTGCAGGCAAATTGTGGGAACTAGAAATGATCATCCATTGTTGGTGGAAATGTAAACTTGTACAACAACTTTGGAAATCAATCTGGCTCTTTATCAGAAAACTGGGAATAGCACTTCTGGGCATACACCCGAAAAATGCTCCACTATACAAAGACACTTGCTTAATTCTGTTCTGGCATTTTTTAATATAATTTTTTTTAAATTATTACAATGTACTCACTTTGTATCCCAGCTGTAGCCCTACCCTCATTCCTTTCTAATCCCACTCTCTCTTCCTCCCTCATCTCCTCCCATGCCCCTTCTCCAGTCCACTGATAGGGGAGGACCTCCTCCCCTACTGATACTCCAACCAAGGACCATTCATGGAGATAACCTAGAACCCCTGCACACAGGTAGCCTGTGGCAGCTCTGTCTCCAAATGGGCTCCCTAATAAGGGGAGAAGAGGCTGTCTCTGACATGAACTCAGTGGCTGACTCTTTGATCACCTCCCCCCTGAGGGGGGAGCAGTCTCACCAGGCCACAGAGGAAGACTATGGAAGTCAGTCTTGATGAGATAGGCTAGGGTCAGATGTTCTGGCATTTTTAATGTGAACTGAAGACAGGACACTCTAGGAATCTCTGGGCCTTCTACCCCAGGTTGGGACTGAGTGCCACAGCACCCAGCTTCATCCGCGAGCACTGCCAGGTTCTCTGCTATGCAATAGTGAGTTCCCTACTATAGTATATGTCTGCTCTGCCAGTTCTCACTATCCCGATGACCTTGCCTAATGTGACTTTAATAATAGGTCGTTTAGCATTCAACACTCAATTCACACACAGATGCAAACCTACAATACTTCTTTTCATTCACAGATGTGTAAGTTTCAAGAACACATTCTGCTACCTTCTCCTTCACTCTTGTGTTTTAGCAAGCTGCTGTAGTATTTTATGAAGCAGGTCCACCTTTTCCTGTCCAAACAACAGGAAAACAAACTTCCTCTTTCCAGGAGTGGCCTGAAAAGGGAGCCAGATACCTCAGCCAATTATTGTCAGGAAAACATGTGAGTATCAATTATGGAAAGATCAGTGTTCTTGTTGAACACAAAATGAATAACCTGGTGGTATAATAGGTAACCCTGAACTATTTTAACTCTTCTATGGAAACCTGTTTTCTGACTGACCTTCGAACGGACTCACGTGGTACAGTACACAGTCATGTGTGAAGAAAACATGGGGAGATCAGAAGTGAATAGTTCTAGGGCTGTGTTCTGAGGGAGTTCCTGCCTCTAACACACACATGACACACACACACAAATAAAAAAACAAAAGAAAAGAACATAAGTACCATGGACTATGAAATGTCTTTAGAAGACAGATATGAAGAATGCTATGAAAAATTTATGTTAAATAAGACAGATATTATGTATAAGTGTGTCTTTTTTCCAAAAACAAATCTTTAAATCAGTATAATGTCCAATGAAATAAAAGTTTAAAGTATAGCTGTCAATCTCCATTTGTAGCCAGAAGTACAGTAACACCCGTTGCTGGTTTGGATGCCAATGAAGTAAGATTTAGTTTTCATTCTTTTTATTATTACATTTTATTAACTCTGTATCCCAGCTGTATCCCACTCTCTCATTCCCTCCCAATCCCATCCTCCTTCCCTCATCTCCTCCCTGCCCCTTTCCAAGTCCACTGATAAGGGAGGACCTCCTCCCCTTTCATCTGACCTGTTTTATCAACTATCTTCAGGACTGGCTGCAAAGTCCTCCTCTGTGGCCTAGCAAGACTGCTCCTCCCTTGGGGGGTGGGGAGGTCAAAGAGCCTGCCTTTGAATTCAAGTCAGAAATAGTCCCTGTTCCCCTTACTAGGGTAACCCACTTGGATATTGAGCTACCATGGGCTACATCTGAGCAGAGGTTCTAGGTTATATCCATACATGGTCCTTGTTTGGATAAACAATCTCATATAAGACCCCTGTGCCCAGATATATTTGGTCCTTGTGGAGCTCCTGTCCTCTCCAGGTCTTACTAACTCCCCCTTCTTTCATATGATTCCCTGCACTCTGCTGAAGGTTTGGTTATGAATCTTAGTATCCGCTTTGATACACTACTAGGTAGAGTCTTTCAGAGGCACTCTGTGGTAGGCTCCTGTCCTGTTACTTGTTTTCTCCTACGTCCAATGCCCATCCCATTTGTCTTTCTAAGTGAGGATTGATCATCTTACCCAGGGTCTTCTTTCTTGTTTATCTTCTTTAGGTATATATATTTCATTATGTTTATCATATCTTATAGGTCTATATAAGCGAGTATATGCCATGTGTGTCTTTCTCCTTCTGGGATACCTCACTCAGACGATCTTTTCTAGATCCCACCATTTGTTTGCAAATTTCATGATTTCCTCGTTTTTGATTGGTGAATAGTATTCCATTGTGTAAAAATACCACAATTTCTGTATCCATTCTTCTGTTGTGAGACATCTGGGTTGTTTCCAGATTCTGGCTATTACAAATAAACATATTTGCTACAAACATGGTTGAGCAAATGTCCTTGTTGTGTACTTGAGCAACTTTTGGATATATGCCTAGGAGTGGTATAGCTGGGTCTTGAGGAAGCACTGTTCCTAATTGTCTGATAAAGCGCCAGACTGATTTCCAAAGTGGTTGTACAAGTTTACATTCCCACCAGCAATGGAGGAGGGCTCCCCTTTCTCTACAGATTTTGTATTTTTTAATCTCTCAAGCACAATACCTAACACTAAAGAATTCTACTGTTGGTGGTACACACCAAGGAGCCTGAATATACCCTGGATATATGTTCTTGGCACAAATAAAAAAGGTTTGGAGCAATTTGGTTTTTAATATGAAAAGCCAACAAAAATAAGTGATCAGAAATAAATATTTTTTAAAGCAAACTACAGGAAAGGGAATCTCATAAATAAACAATTGCCCTCATGTAATGTGACATAGCTTGGAAATGAAAAGGAATGAAGCAAACCTCAACAAAAGGATGTTTCCCTAATAACCTGTAGAGAGAAAAACAGTTACAAATGATGGCATCAAGTTTGATGTGCTTTGCATACATTTTCAGAACATAAAACTATTGTCTTATAATGGATATTTTGGATGGGACTCATCAGAAGCAATGGGATTACATAAAAATAGTCAGTGTAGCAGTTATTTATAGAAGAGAAACAAAGTAAGCCATAATAGAAAATAGACAATGCATATGGCGGTAACTCGTTTCATATAGGACTTTGTAACTAGCATAATTTTTCAAAAGGCCTTTCTTCTGAATTACACTTTTCGAGTGAAATGCTGATGTATTGTATGCAGTAAAGTGCTAGATACCTAGTGCTCACAGCAAATTGTCGAAGAATTAATATTGTTCTACCTAATATTTTACCTGTGCTGTTGACTCTTTTGCTTTAAACATTTGAAGTATTTATAGTTCTATCCACTCATGAGGGACCAAAAAGTATTAAATTATTATGCTCGTAGTTTTCTTGTATGTTTTAGACAATTTGTCTTCTCCGTTAACTTTAAGGAAGGCTGAGATGCCATGACCCACCTTGATAATCAGTTTATACGTGTGTAACTGATGTGACAACTGCACAATTTTCTTTCAGTTCAATAAATTCCACATCTCACCATTTTATTGGAATCCACACGTTCATTAAGCTTAACATTTTCCACATAAGAATTGTAATACACTTTATGAATAGTAACACTTTGATTCTCATAAAATTTCAAAAAATATTATTATCCTTGACCATACTTTTTTAAAACACTAAGTTTTAAAACTGATATTCTTAGAAGAAAATTATAAGTTGCCAAACAAGTATTTTCACATAATCTGGAATGCACTTTTAATCCTGTCAAATAGCCCATTAGAGAAATGATACTACCATTTCTTGACAAGGGAATTTGATGTATTTGTCTAAGAAAATTTAGAGTCAAAAGTGTCTCTAAATTTTTCTCTAAAATTGTCTCTAAGATTTAGAGACAGTTTTGTTAATTTTTTGGAATTAGAATACTGTAGACTGGGTAAATTATTTTTTAAGAAATACACGTACTTATTTGATTGATGTTTATGTAGGCTAAAAGTGTAAGATTTCTGAGCTACAATTGGGAAGGGGCTTCATACTGAGTTGCAGCAGAAGGACAGAAAGGCCACTATAGTGGGCTGATAGGAATGTGTAGAAAGAAGGCCAAATTTGCATCTAAAGCAGGCGATTTCCATAGTAATGTACTCGCATGTTGAAATCATCAGTCCTTTCAGGAGCAGAGTCCTCAAGGTCCTTAAGCTCTTCAAGGCCCCATCCATCTCTTCACACTCCTACAAAGGCAATTCTGTTTCATGTTGAAGGTTAGAGATATCCTTTAAAATATAACAACTTCTATAGGTTATTTGGCCACTCAAAAATGGAGTATAGAGATGCTTATTTCTAGAAACAGCAGTACTACAGCCTAATGCTAATGATACAAGAGCCTGGATTCCATACCTAGCTGATAAAAAAGGAACATTGGCCTGTCTTCAAAAGTCCTACTTAAATCTCCCTTTGCTACTTTCAAGTTCTATGGCTTTTGGTAAGTAAGACTTGATTTAGGAGAAGTTCAAAGTCTATGTACCATGTAGTTTTGCTACAAGTGTTAAATGAGATAGTGCCTAGCAAGTATGGTACTGAACAAAGTCATTTTAAAAATGGTAGTGATTTTAACTATCAATTCTTAGTAATGCCACAGTGCTAATGTAAAGTACTTCTAACTGCCCCCTGCCCCAAACATGGACCTGCTTAAGTGAACATATTAGAAAAAAATGAATTTTTAGACATTAAATTTGCTCTTCTGTAGAGAAATAAAATTCAGCACAAAGATCAGAAATAGACAATAGTATGAAGTAGGTAAAATTGGTATCTACAGGTCTACAGGTCTCTATTAGCCTCTCTGATGAAATACAATTCTTGTCATTCCTTCAATTTGTTCCCTAGTTGTAGTTTTTCTCTCTGACATCAACTTCTCCTCTCTATCTGAGACATGGTATATCATATCATATGTGGATGGTACATGCTTCCCTAGTGACTAATGCTAGCTGAGCTCCTGAAGAGACAATCTTTGATGCAAGAAACAGGGAAGTCGGTCACTTAGGATAAAATTTTATGACAACATTTCAGTGGAGGACAGGCTAGAACTTTGAATTTTTATTCCTTCTGTGTGTGTGTGTGTGTGTGTGTGTGTATGTATGTGTGTGTATGTGTGTGTGTGTGTGAAAGAGAGAGAGACAGAGACAGAGACACAGAGAGACAGTGACACAGAGAGAGATACACAGAGACACACACAGAGAGAGACAGAGAGATACACTCAGAGTATTTGATCAGAAAGCTAATATAAAATGTGAGTTGCTGTGAACTTTGAAGTTTGAACCACATTCGATTAAAGTGACTTTTCCAGAGTTTCTGTCATTTTCTCTTTGGAACAAGAGAAAGCGGCAGCTCTGGTTATCAGGGCCTTGTACTCTACTCTCTGAACACTGAAGGAAAGGATGTCAGAGTGCGAACAGTTTTAAGTTTCTCAGAGATGTTTCCAGGGCTCTTTCTGTGGACACTTTTAATGCTGCCCTGTGACATGTCAGTAAGCCATTCCTAACTGGAAGGGTGGTTACATGAGGGGACGGATTCGAACCAGCCAGATTCACCCTTTCAACCTGGGTGGAGGCAGCTCTAACTGGAGACCAGAGTCCTGTTTGCTTGGAATCTACAGATATCCATATTCAAACTGCATGTGAATTGTCAAATAAAAATGTGATTTCCTGACCTCAAGTGTTCTTGTGTTTACAGTTGAAGGGAGGAGGGTTTTCATGTGCAAGTCAGTGAGTTAAAGACTAAAGGGAAAAGATGGCTGGTTCCCCTTGACCCTTAAAGGGTTCCCACCTAATGTTCTCATTCCTCCACATTCTAGTGGTCGTCTTAGGAAGATTTGGACTTGAAAGAGTAATAAATGAGCAATCTAATAAAACAAATTATCTGTGCTTTAAACATTTGTTTTTGGAAATTTGCCATGTTTATTCCTAGAATATGTGTGGAAATGGTGGAAATTTTCACTAGTTATTCATGCAGTTGAATCAATATTTGCTGCGAATTAGTCAGGTAATAAGAAGAAAATGTAAGAGCAGCATCGCAGTGGAGGACAGCAATCACTGCTGACTGAACCACCTCCCTGCCCGACTGCAGCCCAAGTGTTCCGAGCTCTGTACATTTTTCACTCTTTCACTTTCTAAGTGATGATATTCAATCTCAAAATATTAAAATCAGAAATAAAAATGCCTCGCCAATGCATGCAGGTTGAAAGGCTGTGCTTGCATTTCCCAGGCAGCCATGCTTTTGCTCTTGCTAACTCACTTTGCAGTATAAGCTGCGGTTCAAATGGCGTCTTCCTAAATCACAATCTTGTTCATGATAAATTGCTGTGATAAAAGCGCTTCATCTGGTGGAAGAAGTGACTATTCATTGTGCTAATGTGCCCAACATCTGTCATTTTCTCTCCCTAAATACTTTGTCACAGCACGGGATATAAGCCTTACAGAGCAGGTTGGTAAAATACATTTTCATTTCAAGACTCACTATGTATGATGTAATTTGGAGGCTGGGATGATTAAGCCATGTTTCTTTCCCCTTCTTTCTGAAGCAGAGAGTTAAGCAGTCTAAGTATAGAAATGGCAAGGTCCATATTCCCTGAAAAAAAATAACTGCTATTTCCAGGATTTATTCTGACTCAGATTGCATGGGTGGAAACTGATTCACAGACATAGTTAAGTCATTCTTTGTGCTTGATAAGGACCACCTATTTTCTATTGACTTGGGGAAAGGGTATTTACAGCAGATTAACAGCATTGTCAGAGGAAACCTGGGTGGTACCCTGTCAATTCAATTAACTGAAGACAGAGAGTAGTGTAAAAAGGGAGGAAGCGGGTATCAACTGCTGAAAAGGCTTCTGCTTCACTCAGCATGGAACACACACATGATAATGCATTCAAACACACTTTGATACCAAAATGTTAGGAAATGATACCAGAAATATCATTACTAAAAGAAAGCTGCCATCGTATTAATTTTTCGACAGGAAAATTACAAAAGAAGTCAACTCTGTTAACAAGGACATTCTCTTTCTCCCCACACCCCTGCCTTTTTCAGTCAAATTGGGTATTGAAAAAGACAAGAATACTTCCAGAATGATATAGGTCATATAAAGAAGTTTGAAAACAATATTTGTAAATTTCACATCCATTGTAAATTAAAGACTTTTATATGATATTTTCACTTATATATACATGTACTTTAATCATGTTCAGCGTTTTCACTCACTGACAGTTCTCTCCAAGTCAGCCCCATTCTATGTTCATGACACTTAGGATTTTAGACACTAATTTTATGTTACCTTCACGCAAGCTAGGGTCATCAGAGAAGAAGGAACCTCAGCTGAGAAAATATATCCTTAAGACTAGGCTGTAGGTAAGCCTGTGGGGCACTTTCTTCATCAGTGATTGGTGAGGCCAGGCCTAGCCAGTTGTGGAGGGTGCTATCTCTGGGACGCTGGTCCTGAGTCCTTTAAGAAAGCAGGCTGACCGCCTCTAACAGAATCTGATTGGCCTGCTCTTGATCACCTCCCCCTGAGGGGGGAGCAGCCTTACCAGGCCACAGAAGATGACAATGCAGCCACTTCTGATGAGAACTGATAGACTAAGATCAGAAAGAAGGAGAGGACGACCTCCCCTATCAGTGGACTTGGGGAGGGGCATGAATGCAGAAAGGGGAGGGAGGGTGGGATCAGCAGGGGAGGAGGGAGGGGCTTATGGGGGGGATACAAAATGAATAAAGTGTAATTAATAAAAGTTAAAAAAAGAAAAAAAAAGCAGGCTGAACAAGCCATAAGGAAGGAAGAAACCAATAAGCAGCACCCTTTCCATGGCCTCCGCATCAACTTCTGCCTCCAGGTTCCTGCTCTGTTGGAGTTCCTGCCCTGACTTCCTCCATTGATGATGAGTGGTTTGGAAGTGTATGACAAATAAACTCTTTTCTTCCAAATTTGCTTTTGGCCATGGTGTTCCATGGTAGAAACCCTGACTAAGACATAACATACTGCAGAAACAGTTGTAATTTGCCCTTCTGTGCCTGGTTGATGCCGCTTGCCACAATGGTCTCCAGTGCCAATCATTTCCACAGTAATGACCCATTTCTGTTCTTTGGTCAAATAAAGCTTCATTGAGTGTGCATAATATCTTCTCTATTTATCCACCTGTTAATGGGTGCTAACTCTAATTATGTAAGGACACCATTGAAAAGTTGATGGGGACAACATTAAATCTCAGACCAGAGTATTTTATTTGGTATGTATAATTTTTCACAATATAATAAATACAGATCTTTTTTTTTAACTTCTAGTGTGTAATTTCTCTGTATGTGTGTGTCTCTCTCTTTTAGTGTCTTAATATTCCCATTGTATAAGTTTTCACCTCCTTGGTTAGGTATGTTCCTAAGTATTTTCTCTCTCTTTCCTCTTTTAGTATCTTAATGTTGTTATATTTTTCACATATATATGTTTCATATATATGTATCCATGTACATAATATGTACGTACACATGTATACATACATGTATACATTATGTGTGGATGTACATATATAAGAAACAAATCTGAGTTCAGATTTCCAGAACCCACATAAATCCAGACAGAAATCTGCACATCTGTAATCCAGCACTTACACAGTGAGATGGGAGACTGCCCAGAATCTCATGGGTCAGCTAGCCTGGCACACAAAGTAGTGAACAGCAGAGACCCTGTGTCAAACAAGGCAGATGTCGAGGAGGGATAGTTAAGGATGTCCTCTGACCTCCATTTGTGCACTGTGGCAGTGTGTGCCCAACTCAGAAAAATGAACACACACACAGAGACTCACACAGATGAGAGAGAGGAGGCAGGGTGAGAGGGAGAGAAAGACAGAGAAAACAATAACAAAATAAAGCAGATCACTAACATTTTCAGTGTAAGAGATTATAAGAAGTAAAAGTGGGCCAATCCAATTTGATGAAATTCCACAAAACAAATAGTAACAACAGAAGAGCCACTTTAAGTCAGGGTTTTCATAATATTTAAGAAATCAATTATAAACTCATTCAAAAATACAGAAAATATATGATGACCACGTCGATTCATAAGCAAAAACATATTGGTTGGGTCATCATTTGGTCTTTATGAATCTCATTTATACATGTTTGTGTTTCTTTACGATTATATTTATTATAAATAAATGTATGTTATATATCCATGTATATACGAATAATGTGATGGACATAAGAATTTAACAAAGTTTGGAGGCAATAGATAGACTATAAAAGTTTAATGGAGTTTTAGAGTTTGGAAGAACGTATAAGGAGATAACAAGAAGCTTGGTCAAATTATTTGTGTATCTAAGTAGATGTTCTGCTGTGTGTTTCTAGAGAAAGCTGAGCGAGTTGTCACATTATCTTAGAAATGCTGACTCATTTTAGCTTAAAAAACTCATATTAGTCAATAGCTTCCACAATCAGCCTAAAGAATATTTACACATATTAGAAACAAATCTTTGGTATGTGTTAACATGATTGAATAAGTTTTCAATAAATTGGATTTGTTGTAAAATAAATAAGACCTCAGGGAATGATATAGGTTGCAAGAATATATAATTGTGTCAATTGACTGAAATGCATCAAATAGCAGGTGTGACAGCCGATAGCTAAAATGATATTTGATGGAAATTCGTAGCGATGAACTTCATTTTTTTTTCTTTTCCATTTAGTTATCAAAAACGCATGATAGACAGTATAAAATGAAACCAGATGAAATGAGTTTCCACATGGGTTCTGCCAAGCCTCATCTTCTTGGTGAGTTCTTAGGAAAGCCAGAATCCATTCTGTGAGTGTGACTGAGATCTGCAGGATCTGTGAATTACTTCTTCATTCCATCAACTGAGAAGCTGTGCCATATAGTGGAATGAATCCAAGGCAATGAAACGCAAGCCCATGCATTAGGGCATTAGGACATTTTTCTACTTCCCTTCTCTGCTCTCTTTCCTTCCCATCACTCGTTTTCTTCCTCTTCTAACCTCTTCTTCCTTCTTTCATTCTTTCAAGCTCTCTTCATGATTTTAAAAGTTATAGTGCTCTCAAATATTATTTGCATGCAAATTCATAATCATAAATCTTTGGAAAATTATTATTAAAATATGTAGATAGGTTCTTGATGTTCTGAAATGAAACACAATTTCACTTTGCTGAAATAAGGAGTAGAGAGTCCACGCAGGAATACCATTTCAGGTTGCATGGGAAATTTATTTTTTTTTCAAATCAAAAATAGTCTTTTCTCGGTCTATATGCTAATAACCTTGAGATTTATACACTGACACTTGCTGTCAGTCATCCCCCCCAAAAAAAGAGGAAAGAATGAAATCTATATGTTGTCATGAACTTTCTATCTAAGTTGAGTGCATTGAAAAAGTAAGTTTCACTGTGTTTTAATTTGTATTTTTCCAAAATAACAATTTTTTTTTCCTTTTCGGGCAAGAAATCAATAATAGAAGTCTTAAAATGTCTTTGATGCTTAAATTACATACTGTTTGTCTAGAATTCAAGCTTTATAGGCTGCATGAAAACTGACACAATAGCACATTAAATACCATGAAAATTCAGGAATAGTTATAGATCATTTTCTAAAATATTTACTTATATAATATGTTAAACTTCAATTTTGTTTTACTTTTGAATCAAAGACCTATTATAAAGTAGCTGAAAGTAATCCATATAATTGTATAAGTGCTTTTTTATTAAATAAATTAATTGGATCTTACATAAAATATGCATGTTTGAGATAGTCTATTTAATTCTGCATATCTTATGGTTTTAATGTGACTTATTTGTTATTGTTTCAATCCAGAGAAAAGTCACTACACTTTAACATCATAATAATGTTCGTTTTCAGTTTTGATACTGCATTTAAAATACAAGCACAGCCTGTAAGGAGAAATGCTTGATATCTAAAATATGAAGTAAATAATCATTTGCTTAAAAATGTAACAAGGTATAAGCAATAAATGCTTTTCTTACTTTGTACGTTAACACATGCCACAACACTTTTCATTTTCTATGTGTTCTAGTTTATCCATTAACTTCAGAAAATACTATTTTCAGTGTAAATCAACATGCCCTGTAAGGGACTTTTCAATTTATGTGAGAGTGTTTCGGAAGAGCCCCAAAGTCCTGTCCTCCTCTTCAGACAAAGGAACTGTAAGTCCCAGCTCTCATAGTGGACCTTAACATTTTGTTCATGGCATATCTTGTAACTTGGGTTAGAGTTAGTTTTTCCAGCCATAAAATGGGGATAGTAGTGACTGCCATGCCACCCCCAGGGATTTATTGAGGAGAGAGATAAAAAGATTATTTGAAAAAGGGGGTAGGAGATAATATTACACTTATAATGTGCAATTTTCTATTAGCCTTACAGTTTTGGTATTTGCACTGCAGTCTTTTTTAAAATTTTTATTTTCTCACCACAGTGAGAAAATTCCACACAGGAAGATATTCAAAGCTGATCAAAGAAGACGAGTGAAATTGTGTCCTTTAAGGGTGATCTTCCACGAATCACCTCCTTTACTGCACTGCCATTTATATGTCCTCTTGACGCAGCACCACCAGCTAGGGACCAGGCCTTCGGCACAGGTACCTGAAGGAAACAATACTTTGATGAATTTGTGACAGTAATCAGTAGAGATTTCACACTCTGACAATAGTTATGGAATTTTATTCTATACAGAAATTAAGAATATCTCAATAATCCCACAGTTTTCAAAATCAAGATAACCCAACTACAAGATTTGTTACATTCCCAGCTCTTGGAATTCTTGACTTCAGTTTCAATGCTCATGTGTCCTGATAATGCTCAACCTTATCATGATTTGACTTACATACAAATTGATTACTTTATATTTGTCAGTAGAATTCCACTAATATTCAGTTCCCTAATAGATCTTGCCTTCTTAATTTTTTCTATGATGGGTGGCTTTACTATTAATCATACATTAAAGTTAGACAAAAATGATTGTGCTAAATTGTCAAAAATATAATCACTACCAACAGCATTGTACTCCATTATATAAGAAAATAACTTTACTTAAAAGCATGGTTTATATGTAAAACATCAATCAACTTATCCAAACAATAAGAGATAACTATTATTGCATTTTAGAGAGTGTAAATGCTTTGTCAAAAATCATTCACCCTAAAAAAAAAAAATCATTCACCCTGAACAGTGTTTTTGGCAATAGATCTGATGTCCAAAAGCATGATAAAAGGAATATATGCAGTTCAGATTTCAGTTCAGTGAATAGGCTCATTTGAAATTCTGTTTCTAATGATAGAATACTATTTAGGAGGTTGTGATGGACATTTTTAGTTGTCAATATGTCAGTTTAGTATCATAAGTGGTGACCATAAAGGTTGGCCTGTGGCAGGAATGTCTTTGTGGATGTGCCTTAAATAAGTTAATTTATGCGTTAAGAGTCAGTCCACCATAGGTGGAAACATTCCCTGGGCAGGCACTCCTGAAGAGTGGAAAAACAGAGTTGGTCACAAGCAAGCAAATAGAATGTAATGGTGACTGTGGATGTCTCAAGCCCTCCCACTGTGAATTCTCCGCAATGATGGACTGCAACCAGGAACTATGAGCTAAAAGTAAACTTCTTTACTAAATTGCTTTCAAAGTATTTTGTCATAGCAACAGATCTATAAAATCAGAGGAAAGGTAAACAGTAACTTAATTAAAACATGGATCTTTCTTATCTAGGACCCAGTGGTATCTTACCAATTTACTTTCCTAGAAGTTTTATTTAGTTCTTCCATATTGTATTTACAGCATGTCAAAATGTCCACAGGATAGTTTCCTCCTCCAGGAAATTCTATCAGGTACAGACACAAATGTACTGTTTAGGAGTCCAGAGAGATTTAGAAAGTGGGCACGGCACAAGCTTTACATACTACTTGAGTTAAATATCATATATCTCATGAGTTGCTTGGGTAAATTTCTCTAATGTTTTATTTGAATAGTATTTTATAAAATGATAGCCTTAGAAAAAGTGGAGGGTGCTAGGAGAATTCTAAAAGCACTCCACAAATCTGTTAGAACAATTGAAAAATTTTACTGCCTAATTTAGCTTATTCACATTTGTGATATTTTTTGGCCACAGAAAATATATTGACTATGTAATAAAAGATATTCTGTTTTATTTGTGGGGGAAAGTGAGACAGACAATGACACTACCCAAGCAAATATTCTTAGCACTTGAATTGTAAGTAATTCACGTCCCAAGGCAGCCGAGTTCTGCTGTCAAAAGATGCAGCAGCCTGCAACGGTGAGTTCCGAAACTTTGACTTTCTTTCATATCCTTTATTTTTGAACCAGAACCTCATCTGAAAGTTGATGGAATGTGAATACAAAATGTTCATTTAAAAACCCAGGACACTATATTTTCTGTGTTTTCAAAGCATCAACTCTTATGACTGTTTAAAGGGATTATGGGAAATAATGTTTCTCTTTTGTATAGCAGAGAATAAATGAGAGTGTCTTCTATACAAAATTTCAAAAGTATAACTGAATAATACCTCCATAGTTAAGGATTTTTTTAGATATGGAGAACACATTTTAGGATAATAGATAAAAATATCAAAAGCAGAAACAAAATTTATCTTCTGGAACAAAACTGTTCATTGAATGGTTTCTTAACATATGTATGTTTGTTAATTATTTCATAGAAAGTATTTGAGAGAAGTTATAACCTTTTATAACTTATTGGAATGGTAACTTTATAACAAATCGTATCACATGTGTCTATTAAGAGAACTGGATTATATTGGTGAACAATTTTATGCTGAGAGTATTCTGTTTAAACAAACATATATTTCACCATTTTCCAGAGCTAAATCTTGACACTTCATTTTTATTGTTGTTTTAATACTTGAATTTCTGTAACCTATTGAAGGATGGGAGAGGAAGATTTTATGTGTGTGTGTGTGTGTATATATATATATAAAATGTATGTGAGTGTGTGTGTCGTGTGTGTGTTACTGAAGCTTGAACTCTATGGCTTACCTATGTTGGGCAAAAGTTCTGCAAAGGTATAAATACCAGTTGGCTTTGTTTTTACTTGAAAAGCATGGATAACATTTGTTTATTATTATTCTGTGTATGGACACTTTTATGTGAAAGTACTTCACCTGAGGAGTCACCTTGCTGGCCTCCTTTGTTTTTGTTTTTCTATTTTGAGACATGGTCATAAGAATTCAGATGCATTTTAAAATCACAGCATGGCTTAGTCAGGCTTTGAACTTGCAACTCTTCTGCCTTTGACTCCAAAGTCCTGGGATTGTGGATGTTTTCCACTACACCAAAGTTACATTTCAGAATAGTCTAAAATCCAGAGTTCTTTATGAAAAAGTGACACTTTAACTCAAGGTGTCAATACCTCTAAGAATAATTAAAAACATATTTTAAAGGTGAAACACTATCTCTTGGTGAGCAAAAAAAATATATCACATATGACCTTTTCTTAAAAAAAATGAGGAAATGTCTGAGGTGTAATGGTGAAATTTTGTTGGGTGGATGGAAGATTAGGTAGATTGTTAGGAGAATGACCATCTGGGTGCAATTGTATGTTACATACTCAATTACTAAATGCTTAAATTTGGACTTAAAATTTACACTTTCAGAAGTGATGTAGTTACATCTGAAATATGGAATGTTTCCAGAAAATGAAAATTGTATAATGAGAACAGATGTTTATGTGTTGTCATTTTTTTTAATCATCACCTGGCTTCGGTAACACCTGTCACAACGCCACTGTGTGCTCCTCTCAGAGACTCTCTCTTTCTCTAGCACTCTCTCTCTTTCTCTCCCTCTCTTTTTCTTTCTTTGCCTTTAAAATATTTATTTTTATTTCTATTTTATTTTATTTCTTGCCTATGGGTGTTTTGCACATGTATGTCTCCTCATCACAGGCGTACCTGGTGCCTGTGGAAGTCAAGAGACAGTCAGATACTCTGGAACCAGAGTTGGTCGTAAGCTGCCCTGTGGGTGTTCAAAGCTGAGCCTGGATCCTCTCTAAGTTCAGCTAGTGCTCTTAACTGCTGAGCCATCACTTCAGACCCTCCTGGAAATATTTTAAGAGCTAATTAGTGTGTGCTTCCACTGGTGGGATCGCCAGCATCTCCATTTCCTAAGATACCTTGCTTTGTGTAGTGCAAATTCAAAACAATAAAAGCAGAATTTTTGAAAAGTAATGAGTCAAAAAGCTTCATTTTAAGAAGGAAAAAATGAAATTTAAACACAACTTTATTAAACTGAGTCAATCTGGATTTTGTCATGAGCATCAGCACTCTTGGCCGTCCTTGTGTTTCCTTGTGCTCTGTTTCTGAAATAGTCTCATGGTTTCAGTGTACACAGACAAAAATGTACAATGTCAACGTTCCTCATTTTAGTCTACTTTATTAAATTTTATACAAAATACATGATGTTAATATCTTCCAAACATGAAGTAGATACCCATCTGTTATTTCAGTATGAAGATAACTCAACACGGCACTTCAATATTAGTCTAGCTTATATTACCGTATCTTTTGTTGCATGAGTTTCTATTTCAAATGGCTGATCAAAATTAATATGGTTCCTTTACCCAATGGCATTTATTTTGGTTATAAGATTAGAAATGTAAATTTGCAATAAAAGAAGAAAATAGGAGCCTGGTTTTAATGAATATTTCGCACATGACTAATTAACAGAATCCCCTACAGGAATTTGGAAGTAATAAGGAATTGACTGAAAATAAATTAAAAATTAATAAAGGAGTCTCCAAACAACTTTGTTTATGAACATTTAACAGTTGCCTCCTTAGTTATGAATATTTCAAGCTGTTTTTGTTATTTTTGCATGTATTATTCTTGTAGTGTTCATAATTTTAGAGGTGATTAGACAAAGGGGGACTAACACACGAAGCAAAGTGTCTTAACATGATAAAGCTCTACCTTGGGAAAACTTGCTAATGTACAAATAATGGCTTAATATTCATGTTTTTTGTCTAACAATATATGCAAAACAGCCTGAGCCATATAAGGATGGAAACTCCTCAGAAGTAGAAAAAGTACAGTGAGGGTCTTGGCTTTTGAGAACAATGTGGATTCTTTCACAGACAGAATCTTTGAGTAGAAAATAATGTTACTGTTTGTGAAATATTCAGAAAATTAGTTTAAATGATATGGATCCCTTCTTGCATGTAAATTGGAAAGAATATCATCCTACATGGAAAAATTTCAAATCATCTTTCTTCCAGTATATTTGGCCTTAATTTATTCCAGTATCTGAATATTTATGGGTAACTTTTCTTCAGTGTTTGCAAACTAAACATAAAACTTGGAGAACTTTAGTTGCAATATGTCAGGAAAAATAAAAACAGAATTTTATTTTCTTTCCAGAATTAAAATGGAAGAATCAAAAAGATCGAGTAGCAATTATTTCTTTTACTTATCTCCTCTAAATGAAAGTAGAAAATTCTGAGAGATATCAAATGTGGTCTGAATATAAAGTGTGAAGTATCTTCAGATAAATGTGTTGCAAAAAGAGAAAACTGAAATACAATTTTCAGATGTGCAGAAAATGCTATCTATATTCTTGTGGACACAGAACAGTTTGAATAATTGATTTTGAATTCACAAATGAACATATCTCAGTACAACTATTGAGAAAAAACAGGAAGCAAATTGAAGTTTTCTCAAGAATAGAACATAAATTTCTTACAGCATTGAAATCTGCCAGTATTTAAAACTCAGATTTTACAGAAAATGTTTAAAGAGAGGTAATAGATAACATGAGTTTTTGTATCCCTAAAGCAAGGCAAAATGAATAATCTAGATCCTCAAAGACATATGTACCAATATTCTTTAACCTTCTTTACAAACTAAAATGGAGAATAAGAGAATGTTAATGCTCTTAAAACACTGAAGTAGTTTTAACAGGAAACACTTTTTAACTAATGCACAAGTTTTAGTACCAAATTTAATTGTAAATCTTCTCAATTTCCTCATTCCTATCATTTTCACTCTCCATCTATCTGGGAGACAAATGCTCTGCTGAATTTCAACAGCACGCCTATAGCTTAGAGAATAGCTCATTAAGAACGACTGATCAAAATCAAAATCTGCATCAGCTAATAATGCAGCTTGCCTTCCTTCCTTGACTTGGAGTTGTGTGGCTGATGGCTTTTTGTGCCAGAAGGAAGCAGGGAGACAAGTCAGCATGGTGCTGTACTCAGGTGAGGGATGTTTTACATTTGCTGTGTAGTCCTCAAATATATAATCACAGTTTTTATTTTTATTTAGTTTTTAAGATTTGTTTTTAATTGTTTGTATTCCTGTGTGTCTATGTGAGTTGATAGAATCCCCTGGAGCTAAAGAAAGGCTGCTGCAAACCTCCAGATGTGGATGCTGGGAACCTAGCTTGGGTCCTCAGAAAGGGTAGCATATGCTCTTAACTGTTAGTCCTCCTCTGCAGTTCTGAGAGACAGAATTAATGGAAGTGTAGAAAGTTGTGTAAGAGGACTAGCAGGTAATGATAATGTGCCCCATTTTTTTTTCTGAAATAGTCGTTAATGAAAGGTGTGTATGAAAGGCCTCTACTCCTGAGTCTTCTCACTTGCTTCTTCCTTGTATTTGCCCTCTCCTTTCCTACCTGTTGAGACTTGAGCTTCCTTTCCAGCATCTTCCCGAGGTCTTTGTCCAGCTTTAGCCTGGTGACAACTACCTTGCTGGAGCGGATGCCCACATGGATGGTTGTGCCCTTACCCTTTTCTTACGGCGCTCTCTTTGTGTAGACAGCATACTTCTCCCTGAACACCTGGACCACTTTGCCAATCTGCTGGCCTTTGTAGTGTCCTCGGATAACCTGAACTTCATCATCCTTTCGAACCGGCATGGAGCAAACGTTATGCTTCTGTCTCAGCCCTTTGGAAAGAGGGAAAGACAAGATCTTCCTCCGGATGTGAAATGGTGCATTGAAATACCACTTGCGGTTCTTGCTTCGGTCAAGTCACAAAGGAATGGAACTTCATTTTTGCAGCTGCAAAAGACTTAACAATATTCCATTATAAAATTTCCCTCTGTCCTTTAAAAAATATAAATAATTGTATTTTACTTTTGATCTCATCTGCAAATTTTCAAGGTTTTATAGCCTAGTACGATTTGCTTGCCAAATAAAGTGATTATTTGGAAATATTAATTATCACTTCTATCATTGGTTTGGGAACTGAGGTAAGATAGTCATTTTGATTTCAAAACACCAAAAAGAATAAATGTCTTATATTTAGAAAAAAATATTTTGAGAGTTTAAGTAAAACTTTCTAGTTTCATTAGTTGACTTGTCTAAAGTAAATTTAAAAAATTGGAAACACTGAAATTGCAGTTTTTAAATTTTTTAAAATTCATGTTATTCATTGTAGAAATTAATAGAAGTAGGTTATGAGATTGCCTATATTTTCAAGCAAACAACAAAGAAAAATATGTCTATGTTTGTGTATCTGTGTATGCAAATATGTGAACTATGTTTCAACGTAAATGATAAGTCTGCCTCTAAAGTGAGCAGTTGTCTATGAGTGTTCAGGGTTTGTTCATTCTTCATTCTACTCATTTTCAGGAGTCAATGCTTTAGCAAGTGGTTTCTTCCTAGGTATTTAAATGACACCATTTCCTTAAAAATTTAATGTTCTTGGTCTCCTCTCTGTTAAGATACTGGAGCAAAAAAAAAAAAAAAAAAAAATCCAAACACAAATTTACTGTCAAGAATCCAGGTTGTGTTTTCTTGCTGCTTGTAAGCAAGTTCTGTAATCTGAGCAACTTATGCTAAGCGACAGCTCAGATTTCCCTGTCACTGGGAATATCATTGTTTGTCTGTTTAAAAGTACAGCTATCCATAATGAATATACAAACAGGAATAAAAAAATAAAAAAGAGGAAGACTGAATGGCAGAGAAACACTTAAAGAAATGTTCAATGTCCTTAATCATCCCAGCAATGCAAATCAACAAGACTCTGAGAGTCTATCTCACACCCATTACATTGGCTAAGATCAAAAACCCAAGGGATGATGCATGCTGGAAAGGATGTGGAAAAAGGGGAACCCTCCTCCATTGCTGGTGGGAATGTAACCTTGTACAATTACTTTGGAAATCAACTTGGTGCTTTCTCAGAAAATTTGAAATAGCGCTTCCTGAAAATCCAGATATACCAGCATATATCCAATAGATGCTAAACCACACAACAAGGACATTTGCTCAACTATGTTCATAGCAGCATTATTTATAATAGCCAGAATCTGGAAATAACCTAGATGTCCCTCAACTGAAAAGTGGACACAGAAAGTTTGGTATATTTACACAATGGAATACTACTTAGCAATAAAAACAAGGAAATCATGAAATTTGCAGGCAAATGGTGGGAACTAGAAAAGATCATCCTGAGTGAGGTAATCCAGAAGCAGAAAGACACATATGTTATATACCCACTTATAAGTAGATATTAGACATATAATATAGGATAAACATACTATAATCTATAGTCCTAAAGAAGCTAAACAAGGAGGACCCCGAGAAGAGGCTGAAACCTCACTCAGAAGGTAAACAGGATAAACATTTGAAGTAGGAGAACATAGGGAACAGGTTAGGAGCCTTCCACAGGAGACCTCTGAAAGAATCTACCCATCAGGGTATCAAAGGAGATACTGAAACTTTTAAACTGTATGAATGAGCCAGTAGATGAGATAGTGGTAGCTTTGCTGTCATCCAAATTATCGTCAGTGGAAGGGACGGTAACGAATACATCCATAAACAAACACAGTTGACAAGATGCAAACTGTCATAAATGATGGATAGTGACCTATTCAATATCTATTTTTATTTCTTTTTTAAATTAAAATTTTATTTTTATATTAATTACAAGTTTATTCACTTTGTATTCCAGCTGTAGCACCCTCCCTCATTCTCTTCCAACCACACCCTCCCTCCCTCCCCTCCTCCCATTTCCTTCTCCAAGTCCACTGATAGGGGAGATCCTCTGCCCCTTCCATCTGACCCTAGCTTATCAGGTTTCATCAGGACTGGCTGCACTGTCCTACTCTGTGGCCTGGCAAGGCTGCTCTCATCTCAGGAGTCAGGTAAAAGAGCCAGCCACTGAGTTCATGTCAGAGACAGTCCCTTGTTTCCCTTACGAAGGAACCCACTTGGATACTGAACTGAGCTGCCATGGGCAACATCTGAGCAGGGGTTCTAGGTTATCTCCATGAATGGTCCTTGATTGGAGTATCAGTCTCAGAACAGACCCCTGTGCCCAGTTATTTTGGTTCTGTTGCTCTCCTTGTGGAGCTCCCGACCTGTCCAGATCCCACTGTCTCTCAATGCTTTCATAGGATTCCCTGCACTCTGCCCAAAGTTTGGTTAAGATTTTTAGTGTCTACTTTGATATACTGCTATCATCATTGTTCAAATGGCAAAGCTTGCATTTCATTATTTTCAACTTTATTTATTTATTTATTTATTCATTCTTATTTATTTATTTATTTGTTTGTTTGTTTATTTATTTATGCAGAAGACCATGTGTGCCTGTCAGAGTTTGTTTTCTGTTTCTGCCAAGTGGTTTCCAGGGATAGAACTCAGAGAGCAAGAGCCTTTACCCACTGAGCTATTTTGTCATACCAAAAGTTGTATTTCTCAGTGTCCCCTGGAATAATGTATGGCAAAATAAGACAGTTATTAATAAAAAATATGATAAGTTACACAAATTATAAAAGAGTTTTTCACATAGCCCATTCTTTGGCATATGGAAATGGTGAAAAACCCATGATCATGAGAAAACTGTAAGAACCCACCTGGACTAAAGAAACCTCTCTGTGGACTAACTACTCAATATTCTCAAGAAAAATGAAGTCCTAAACCAGGTAAACTGTTACTAGGAGTCGTGTCTCTGAAAGCACAGTGTGTTGGCATTCATTTGTGAATGCAAATAAGCACATCTTGAACCTCTGAAAATTTAAGAATATTACAAAATATAATAATCTAGAAATGCGCACGTAAAGTGAGTCTCTATTCATGTTTGTTTATGAATCATATATTAACAATTTAAGGCGTTGTGTGTTACATTTGGTTAGCTATATTCTAATTAGTGTGGATCTATGTTTCTCCAATTCCAAGAAACATAAGCCTACAAATGACTGAACAGTCGGTGAGAAAAAAACACTGAATTTGTTACTATGATGTTCTAGAACTCTATTGTAAAAGTATACTGCTATGGTTTCATGGATTAAAACCATTAGTGTGATCTTAATGAAATTTTGCAGCCGTCAGATAAAATGGAATGATTGATTATGTCTGAAGTTTGAAGCAAAACATATTGTGTTCTGTTAGCATTTGACAACCTGAACTGAATTACCATGTCTTGTAATCTTTCACTTATTATAATTATTATTTGGTTTTAAGATAAAATTAATATTATTTGCAAATGATATGTATTATTATTTAGCTTTTAATATAAAGGTTGGCCTTTTCCATTTTCCAAAGTAAATCTGTAAAACATGCTTTAAGAAATGATTTATAGATGCAATTTGTTTTTAAATAAAAGTACACTTATACAAATTGTTACCATTCAGGAATTTTAATTAAAGCTTGAAATATGTGTGGTTAGTTTTACAGAAATAAAAATTTTCCTAACTTCAATAAGCCTATGTCCAAAGATCAGACTAGGGGCCGGTTCTCACAGTCAACATTTGAATCTCACTTTCATGGAAAGGCTTTCTAATTTTCATGTGGAAAAGCAGTAAGAATGCTCCTGCCTGGGTGGACGAATCTTAAGAAAAAAATTTAGAAACTAAAACTTTTCACATAAAATTATACATTTTGGGGTTGGAGGATGACTCAGTTGTCTGGAGAGCTGCTCTTCCCGGGAACCTGAGTTCAGCTAACAACACGAACCCGGTGTGCATGGGTCACAGCTGCCTGTGAATCCAGCTCCAGGTGATCCAAAACTCTCTTCAGTTCTTTGATGGTCCCTGCACACATGAAAATAACCCACAACCCCCACACACTCATACAGAAAAAAATTAAAAATATAGATCTGCCTCACAAACTCTGACAGTCGCTTCAAAAACACGTGAATCTTAAGAGATTTATATTCGGGTAATTTCATGCCCTAAAGTGTAATTTTTTAATGACCCCATGGGGTGGGGGGGGTGTAGCCAGAAGTATTAATAGGACTTTGTACTACAAGTCCCCGCAGGTAACAGATCAACAGCTGGGGAACAGTTTGATTCACAGATGCTTCCATGTTGGTAGAAGGCCTGTGGTGAAATTCATGGTTGTTTAACAAATAACAAGTCCATTGCCATCCCAGCTGTGCTCAAGCTGCACACGATAGTGGAGGGGCCTGGTGCCAAGTGCCTCAGAACTAAACCAGGGGATGCTCATGTGACATGCAGCCCTGCTGGAAGACCTCCTCAAGCGTCAGCTCATTCAGCTGTCAATATTTAAAGCCAAGGTTCTTCCTTAGCATCACAGCCAACTAGCAGACTACCAGGGAGAGAAACAAAGAAGCCGTTATTTCCTCCCTGTTTAAATTCCAGCCTTACCCTGCATAGCCTTACACCCCATGTTTGCTATGCGTGGCTTCCGAATATTTAAATATTCAAAGATCCTCAGTCATCTCTAGCCTCATCCCTAGGCAATTTGTTAAGGCTTAAAGTCTCAGGGTAGATTTTCTTCACTGAATGGAGCTCTATGTAAATGTGGACCGTGCCGTTTCATGGGTCCAACTGGAAATAACCACGTCGTCAGAGCCTGAATGATGCTGAGGTTCAGAAGGAAGGTCTGAATTTTGTGTTAACCCTTTGCCCTTCATCGAGAACATGTGTGCTATCATGTAGGTTTTGCTTTATTGAGAACTGGATATTATACTAAAAGGAAAGACTCACTGTTGTCCTTTAGGCTTTGCAAACATGTAATATAATTCTGAGAAGAAAAATGACACTTAGGCCGTGATCAAACTAAGATATTTCACAGCTACCGATCATTAGGAAAATGTGGGTGATCTTTCCCAGAAGAATCAAAACGAGAGGAGTTGGGAAGCTAGACAGGTTAAATCAGAGATGTATAAAACAAAAATCTGCAAAAATAACAACAAATGAAAAAGGCTAAGAACATTGGTGTGTTTGTGTTCATTTTAATAAACGGCATTAAAGTGTGACAAATTATGTAAGAGACGTAAAGGTCATGAATAATTTTAAGACCATATTCTATTATTTCCTGAAATTGAATTTTTAAAAGTTCTCTTGAAACAGATATTACTTCAGCTTTATCATGTGATCAGAGGTCTGATATTAATGGATGCTATTACCCATATCAGAGGGGGCATTTAAGGTTGATGAATTTTACTTGACATTAACTTGTATATATTTAAAAGTAAATGCACTTATGGACTTGAAGTTAATAAGATGAAAATGAACAGCCTGTTCATGGTTGCAGTTGAAAAAGGCAGAATTTAGAGACCACTACAAATACCAAGGAGGACTGGGTTTAATGGATGTCAGTGGGTGTTGGTTTTCAATGACACCGTTTAAGGCTACTTTTTTTTAAAATTTAATTTTGTTTATTTTTTATTATTAGTTACATTTTATTAACTCTGTATCCCAGCTGTATCTCACTCCCTTATTCCCTCCAATCCCACCCTCCCTCCCTCATTAACTCCAGCCCCTTTCCAAGTCCACTGATTGGGGAGGACCTCCTTCCCTTTCATCTGATCCTGTTTTATCAGGTATTTAAGGCTACTTTTTATCAACAACATATTGATATGTATTTATTACACAGAGATTTTAAATTTCATAGTAACAATTTTAAAGTATATTATGTGTGGTGGCCATATAAATACCCACAGTATTTGCCTTTCGGCCTCTCCTCTTTCTCCCATTTGTGAGTAGAACACAGGAAATCTATAAACCTAAAAACCATATAAATAAAATAACACATATACATATATATATACATACATATGTATATATATATATATATATATTGAGACAAGATCTTACTACATAGCCCTGGCTGTCCTAGAACTTTCTGTGTAGACTAGGCTAGTCCCCTACTTATAGAGATATGCCTGACTTTGCTGGGATTAAAGACATGTACAATTACACACAGATAATATAATCTTTTTTGAAACAGTTATCCATGAGTACTTCTATCCAACAATTAATGATACCATATTATTTTAATAAGCAAGCTCTTTGCAGATTTCAAGATCAAGCATATAATGTCTATTTACATATATCTATTTATCTATCTACCAATCTAATATCTATCTATCTATCTATCTATCTATCTATCTATCTATCTATCTATCTATCTATCATCCACCTACAATCTATCTGGTATCTATATTATTTTTGTCCATCTATTATCTATCCTACCTGTCATATTTATTTAAATTTGTCTTTCACTTCTTTTCTACAAGCATTTCATTGTGGATTCCTCGACTTTATAGCTGAGAACATTGATTTTAAAGAGGATAACTTGTCTGTCTAGCCAGTTCTCACCAACTCTCTGATGGAATTTAGTAGTTGTTTCTTCTCAAGCATAGACATAGGGCACTAATATAGAGCCTTTGCCTTATTCCAGCTAAAACTAAGAGACATGAGCAAAGAGTGTTTTTCAGAAAAATAGAGACTGTATAAAGTAGAAATAACATGGTCCGGTTAAGGGAGTGGAATTAGAGATGGAGATGATTCTGATAGTTTGAGTTACTGACTCTGATAGTCACAATGCAGATAATAGTTTTATTTAAAAGTAATAAATAAAAACAAAACAAAAAAGTATTTATTTGAGATTAATTTAAACTTAAGGAGATGTTGCAAAAAAAGGCAAAGAACATTTATATAATTCGTCTACCTGGCTTCCTCTAAGAAGTCTTACACAGTCAAAGCAGAATTAACAAAATGAAGATTCATATTACTGCAATACTATTAACTCACATGTAAATTTATTCTCATAGTTTTGCAATAAACGATCTCAGTGTACTATGTGAGTCTTCTTGTTCAGTTTCCCACTTTTGTTTGTATTATGAAACAGTACTTAACTCTAGACATGAAACAATTTGGCATTGATTGTCTCTCACTGAAGATCACTCTAAAATTTTAAAATCTGAAATTACAAGATGATAGGACCACAGTAAACTTTCTTCACCTGTGACTTGATGCAGTGTGCTTTGTCACACATGGTGTGTGCAAGTACTGATGGCCGCTGCAACTAATTTATCACAAACCTAATTCCATATTTTTAAAATTCATTTTAGACTTGTATTTCCACAAAAATGGAATAAAATGAGAACATGTATCCATTTCTACCACAAATTCCAGAAAGTTGGCACCCAGAAACTACACATCAAGCAAGGGGAGAGGAAGGAGTTAATTTTTTAACCCAACATTGTATTTGGTTTAAGAAGGAGGAGCAGGGAGCTGTCTTCTACTGTCTTTTGATGGGACTAAGTGTATATTCTTTGTCTACTAGGGTAGATGAAGTTAGTGGAGTCTAGTGCCCAGATGGACCTCCTCTGTCCACACAACAGCAACAAGGCCGTGTGGGAAGACTGTTGCCCATTAGCATTCACATTCCTTTCCCCACTTTTAGTGAAGAGATGAATCCACAACCAGCTTATTATCCATGCGTCCAAATCAGGGCGTGCACATGTATGCACTTCACTTTTCCCCCTCAATGATGTCACTGAGCCTTAACTGGAGGTAGGATGTCTATATCCATGAGACAGAGATGTCCATATCCATGAAACTGAAAGGGGAGGTTAGAAGTGGGGCCATGTACATACCTGTTTCTGGACATAGTTCTCTGACTCCTCAGCATGAGTTGCTGCTTATGTTGTTTTTTGAGCATCTTTCCAGGAGGTGGAGTCTGTTGCAAGCACATCTAGTTATTCTTGTGCTTCTCAAGCCTCCCATCTGTGTCATTCAGGCCAAATTGGGAGATGATCTTCTAGTCACTCTAGGCCTAGAAATGCTGTAGGTATGAGTCCTTTACTTCCTGTCTCTTATCTATTAATTTTCATTTGTACTGAACACAGAGGAGAAAGATACCCTATATCTATAATGAGAAGTGATGAAGTGTTATCAAATATAAATGGGATGATGGAAGCAGGTCCAGGGGTATCATAGCTGCCATTTAACTCTCTTCAACAAGGTAGTATAAATCAGGGACACCATGTTTTCAAGAGAGCATTCATACAGCACAGTGAGACTGTCAATCCTCCCAATCTTCTTACCATTATACCTTACCAGGTTCAATAGTTAAGAGCACAGGTTGCTCCTGTATAGCACAAGGGTTCAATTCTTTGCACCCACATGGTGGCTCACAATCATCTAGAGCTTCAGTTTCAGGGAATCTGATTTCCTCTTCTAGCTTTCACGGGAATGAGACCCATAGGTGGTACACAGACAAACAAGCATAACAAACAGTAATAAACATAAACAAATAAGTAATACAAACAAGGACGTATTAAAAACAAATAGAAAACTCACACAAGAACATGTAAGCCGCAGGTGCTGGTCAGAATAATTCAGATCCATATTATTTCACAGATTTTTAAACAAATATTTGTTTCAACAATTAAGTAATATCCCTTGGGACAAGGTCCAAATATTAAGGAGAAGTTATAGAGAATAATCAAATGGGAATGATAGAACTGAAACATTGAATGGCAGAAAACATATCGCTGAATGATGACTTAGCTAGCACAGGAGCTCAGGGAGCGCGAGGCAGAGCCAGTGTCTGACAACAGAGCAGCTTTACACCAAACCTGAAAACAAATGGAAAAAGACTGAAACAAAACTCCAGACAGTAATGGAGCTAACATCTCTATCACTGCAGTCACCAAGAAGAGTGAACTGGAAGGAGTAGAAAGAGCATTTGCAACAAAAATGGCAGAAATTTCCCAAATTGGAAAAAGATACAAACCTACTGTAAATGTAGTTTTTATTTCCTCAGAAGTTGGGATGAAATGAGATCTGTACTCAAGTTTTACAAATACATGGCTTAGGCTGAGCCCAGAGCATTTTTATCTAATTATTCCTAGGTCTAGGGCCTGGAAGTTTCTAGCCTCAGTACAATCTAATCTTCTGTAAACCCAGAACTTGAAGGCTTTAGCTTCCAGCCTCCATCTGCTAACCAAATGTTAGCAGATGTTTTGCTAATGTTAACCAGGATGTTTTGAGCCTCCAAGACTTACTTCTAAATAAGCTCACCCCATTCTAGTTCTTTCTGAACTCTAGCTGCTTTGTTTTAACTCAACTGTTCTCACTCACAACTCTTCTCCAAGCTGACTGATTTTAACTGATGTCTCCCGGCTTCTAACTGAATGCTCTACTTAGAAAAATGGCCTCTGAACCCCATGAATTGAACTGTAGTAACTCAGCTGCATTCAACTGAACTGTAGTGAGCTGCCCCAAACGGTTCTGTACTCCTGAACTCTACTATCCTGTCTCCACAAACTCCTCTGCTCTCTCTCTGGACTGCTCTCTTTCTTTTCTTATAATTGTGGTTTGATTACAGTTTCAGAGGTTAATCCAGTATCATCATGGTGGGGAGCATAGTGGCACTGGTGCTGGAGAAGTAGCCAAGAGTTTTACATCTGCTTCCTCAAGCAGGCAGGCAGAGAGACAGAAAGACTGGGCTTGGCAAGGGCTTTTGAAACCTCAAAGTCCACCCTCCCATCCCACCCCGAGACACACTTTCTCCTACAAGACCACACCTACTCCAATAAGGGCAAACTCCTGATCCTTCTAAACCCTTCAAACAGTTTCATTCCCTGGTGACCAAGATTCAAATATATGAACCTATGGAGGTCATTCATGTTCAAACCACTACAGTGAACTTTTGGCAGTCCATTAACCTCTGTGGAATCCATTGTTTTATACTACTCACATCTTTGTAAGTGAGCCACATTAATGAAGAACACAAAAATCGGCATTGCTCTTAAGTAGCTTCTGTTTTCTGTTTGTTCTCATGAGAGCTGGGTGTATTTTATCTCTGATTCATTTTATCAAATCATTCTCTGATTTGTCATTTTGCCCCTCAGATCTGGAGAGGATAGATCACCCATGCCCCTCCCCAAGTCCACTGATAGGGGAGGTCCTCCCATCCTTCCTTCTGATCTTAGTCTATCAGATCACAGCAGGAATGGCTGCATTGTCATCTTCTGTGGCCTGGTAATGCTGCTCTCTCCTCAGGGGGAGGTGATCAAAGAACTTGCCAATCAGATTATGTCAGCGGCAGTCCCTCTTCCCATTACTATGTAACCCACTTGGACACTAAGCTGCCATGGACTGCATCTGTGCAGGGGTTCTAGGTTATCTCCATACCTGGTACTTGGTTGGAGTATGAGTCTCTGGGAAGACCCCTGTGTTCAAATTTTCTGGTTTTGTTGCTCTCCTTGTGGGGTTCCTGTCCCCTCCATATCTTTGAGATTAAAGGTGTGTTCTAAATGCCAGCCAGAGAGATTAAAGGTGTGTAATAAAGGATTGTCTGTATTCTAGCTCAATCACACAGACCTAGATCTTTGAATGTGATCCTTTGCCAAAGCAGCCTTGTTGTTGGATAAAATTCTTCTACACCTACAGTTCCAAAAAGCTGAGCATTGGCTCAAATAGGCTGACAAGTCCACAACATAGTATAGATGTGAGCCCTTCTATATGCTCTTCAAGGTGTCTCTGGTCAGAAGTTTTCATTAACAAAACAATGGGCCAAAGGGGTCTTATGTCCCCACTCCAAAGCTATGAGGTGTTGCATATAGGTCTTTTACTTTAGATGGGAGGCAACCAAAACTAATAGGTGGTGTGTGTGTGTGTGTGTGTGTGTGTGTGTGTGTGTGTGTGTGTGAGAGAGAGAGAGAGAGAGAGAGAGAGAGAGAGAGAGAGAGAGAGTTGAAACAAGAGTAGTACACTAATCACTGGACACCAATTTGAACGATGGCTCTTTTTTCATGGGACCAGAAAGAAGTGAATCATAATTTTCTAGGTACTGAAAGAAACAAATCATCAAACCCAAATTCTATATTCAACAAAACTATGGTCAGTAATAAAAATAAAAATTATCTGGATGAGAATTTATTGCTGATGAATTTGTCCATAAAGAATGGCTTCAAAAAGTTTTCTAACACAGAGCCAATGGTAAGTGAATACAGCTGAGAGAAAAGAAAGGAAAGGACACTGGTGGATTAAAAAAAAAAAAAAAAAAGGACAAGTAAAATATTGTCTTTTGTTTCATAAGCTTCCTTGATCCTAGTGGATGGTTGATATAAAAAATGAGATACTATTTATTGTGGCATTCAATTTATGGACAAGTGAAAGAAACAACACAATAGTTTTTCAGAAACTCAAAGGAGCTAAAACTCAAGATTTCTGTACTTCAATGCAACACTAAACCACTTGTAATACTTAGTTTGAAGGCATGCTTTGAAACCTGTAATAGTTACTAAGAATTATAAACTGAAACGCTCTGATATACTGTGAATAAATCATGATATAAGCAAAAACTGGTTGTCCTGCCACCAGAGGCTAAGAAAAAAGAAACAAACACAAAACAATAAAAAGAGCATGGGCATGACTGTGGAAAGTCAATACAAACCTCCACTGTAGTGAAGGAGCTATTCTTCATGTGCCTGCCCTGTGATGTTCTATTTTCCTGTTGTAATGCCAGGGTCACGGGACCCTCAGAGACCACCAGGAGACGACGACTCGATGCAAGAGCAAGAGAGCTTTATTATGAGAGTGATCGAACACGGGACCCAAGTTTCATTGACCCAGGAGTAGAAAGTGTGACCTTGAGCTCTGAGTGAGCAGTGTTTTTAAAGGGAAAGACTGTGAGCAGGGGGTTACCATGACAGCAAGCAGGGGGGCACATGTTTCTATGACAGCAAATGGGGGGACTCATGCCTTGATGTTACAGGATTAGGTAAAAGTTAGAGGGGCGAGGTGACCTTCTCTGAGGCACAATTGACTAAGACATATGATCACAATGGCTATTTATTTATTTATTTATTTATTTTTTTGCCAAATTATCAAGTATTACTCTATTCTCTACCTCTTCCTCTGGCATTTAAATTAATTTTTTAAATTTATTTATTTTTATTAATTACAGTTTATTCACTTTGTATCTCCCCATAAGGCCCTCCCTCCTCCCCTGTCTGTCCCATCCTCCCTCCCCCTTCTTCACCCATGCCCCTCCCCAAGTCCACTGATAGGGGAGGTCCTCCTCTCCTTCCTTCTGATCTTAGTCTATCAGATCACAGCAGGAATGGCTGCATTGTCATCTTCTGTGGCCTGGTAATGCTGCTCTCTCCTCAGGGGGAGGTGATCAAAGAACAGGCCAATCAGATTATGTCAGAGGCAGTCCCTCTTCCCATTACTATGTAACCCACTTGGACACTAAGCTGCCATGGACTGCATCTGTGCAGGGGTTCTAGGTTATCTCCATACCTGGTACTTGGTTGGAGTATGAGTCTCTGGGAAGACCCCTGTGTTCAAATTTTCTGGTTTTGTTGCTCTCCTTGTGGGGTTCCTGTCCTCTCCAGATCTTATTATTTCCCACATCTTACATAAGATTTCCCGCACGTTGCCCAACAGTTGGCCAGAAGTCTCAGCGTCTGCTTTGATAGTCTGCAGGGCAGAGCCTTTCAGAGGCCCTCTGTGGCAGGTTCCTAGGTTGTTTCCTGTTTTCTTCTTCTGATGTCCATCCTCTTTGATGTTTCGGATGGGGATTGAACATTTTAGTCAGGGTCCTCTCTCTTGATTAGTTTCTTTAGATGTACAGGTGTTAGTAGGTTTATCCTATGTTATATGTCTATATGAGTGAGTATATACCATGTGGAAAGAATCTTTCCAACACTTTATCTGACAGAGAGCTAATATCCAGTATATATAAAGAACTAAAGAAGCTGAAAAGCAGCAAACCAAGTAATCCAGTTAAAAAATGGGGAACAGAGCTAAACAGAGAACTCTCTGTAGAGCAATATAGAATGGCAGAGAAACACTTAAAGAAATGCTCAACCTCATTAACCATTAGGGAAATGCAAATCAAAATGACCCTGATATTTCACCTTATACCCATCAGAATGGCCAAGATCAAAAACTCAAGTGACAACAAAAGATGGAGAGGTTGTGGATAAAGGGGAACACTCCTCCACTGCTGGTGGGAATATAACCACTCTGGAAATCAATATGGCACTTTCTCAGACAACTAGGAATACCGCTTCCTCAAGATCCAGCCATACCACTCCTAGGCATATATCCAAAAGAGGCTCAAGTACACAATAAGGACAATTGCTCAACCATGTTTGTAGCAGCTTTATTTGTAATAGCCAGAAGCTGGAAACAGCCCAGATGCCCCTCAACTGAAGAATCGATGCGGAAATTGTGGTACATCTACACAATGGAGTAATACTCTGCAATGAAAAATAAGGAAATCATGAAATTTGCAGGTAAATGGTGGGACCTGGAAAGGATCATCCTCAGTGAGTTGTCCCACAATGGCTATTTTTTAAACTATATCTGAAATATTGGGGAGAATTTTCCCATCCTATTCTCAACCGATTCTCATTGATTATTGCCAGGGAGATTGTCTCTATTTTCTATGAAGTATTTACTCTGTGATATCTCCTGGAGGCTGTTGCTAGGAGAGTTAACTTTGTTCTCTGCCAAGTGTACATTCTGTGATATTTCCTGGTACCTGAATTCAGCTCCCACTCAAGATGGCTCTTTATTTCAAAATGGAGTTATACTCAGGCTAACTATACTCAGGCTAACTTAAACTCTTCACTGTCATGTGTTATCTTTGAGGGTGCCTTGGTAAAGTGTGCACAGGGTGTGTCTCTGCTAGGTTTTACAACTAACAGTGAGTTTTGAGTTATTTAACAAGAAAAACATTGGCTAGGGAGATGCAGGTGAGCAAGAGCACTTGCTGCACAACATGAGAATGTGAGTTTGGATCCCTAGGACCTATGTAAAACAGCAGGAAGATGCAATGGCTGCATTTTGGCCCAGCATGGGAGTGGAGTGTGGCTGGAGGTTCTGGAAGAGAGTCCTGGTTAGGCAGCTGGAGCAAATGATGGGCTTCTAGTCCAGACCCAGACCCTTCTCAAGGTTATAGGAAGGAAAGTGATTGAGAAAGACACCTGACACCTTGTTCTTGTATTTACACGGGCACAACATGGATCCATATGCTCAATGCATGCAGCAATACACACCTAACCACAAATATTTTATATATGCAAAATATAAAAATAGCTCAATTAAAAATATACAATTACATTGACCTCTTTGTCGAAAATGAAAAGGACTGCTTATACTCAGTGTTCGCAATGGTTTGAGGTAACTGGAATTATCAATCTGTTGGTGAGACGCTTGATTAAAAAAATACTCTGGGAAGCAATTTATTCATATCCCAAAACCATTTACTAGTACATCTGATATGGGTTCCTGTCATTTTATACTAGCTGGTTGTTCAACCTGAGGCAAAGCTGGCATCCCTGTGATGGCTTGCACATGAATTTTGGCTGAAGCTTTATTTGCAACATTCCCAAGCTAGTAAAAACCAGGTGTCTTTCAACAAGTAAATGTGCAGAAATGGATTATGAGATATTCATTCAATAGACTATCCCTCAACACTAAAAGGAAGTAAATTATTGAAAAATGCAGTGACATGGACAGAGCCTGGAATGATTAAAATGAGTGAATCCTGGGGTATTATATTTATGTCATGCTCTGGAAAATACAAACTCTACTGCAGTGAAATTGCTTAGGTACTGGTTAGGGCAAGAAATAAGGGGAATATCTAAGGCCCATTAGAACTTTTGGTGGTATGATAGTGAGGGATAAATTCACTCTCATGATTAAATTGATGGTTTTTCAATAGTATATACACACACACACATATATATATGCATATGTAGTGTATATACATTTAAATTTATATATCAGTATTTAAATATCAAAGTTAAATTTAATTTTATCTAAATGTTATTTAAATCAAATTTTAATTTATTTTATTAAAATTACAACTTAAATTTTTTTCAGTATGTTTAACTTAATAGTCATTTTACATTTCAGTAAAATCACTTAAAATAAAAAAAATATAGAATTCCTTTACAAGGCAAAGAAGAAAAAGAAGGAATAACATAAACAGATTGTTGCTATTAGCACTCCACTTATTAGTAAATTAAATTATTGACTTTCTGCATGGCAAGAAGAACTGCCATCTTTTGCAGAGTTTGAAGATGCACTCTCCAGTTGGGAAGCAGGAACTCCTCTCTCCCAGCTC
Source organism: Psammomys obesus (assembly GCF_907164565.1). NCBI lineage: Eukaryota > Metazoa > Chordata > Mammalia > Rodentia > Muridae > Psammomys > Psammomys obesus. The sequence continues at coordinate 9,064,267 of NW_026592548.1, forward strand.
ACCACAGGACTCTGACTCCTCCATGCTCAAGATGGCTCCTCTATCAGATTAAAACAACAATTAATTTTATGTTGCTACCATTTGCCATGCTAGCTACGGGGCAGATGAGGTCTAAATCGTGCTTGTAAGGTTGAAAATATCCTATAAAAGCAAGCAAATTGATGGAGCCCAAGAGCCTATCAGCTCGCAATGGCTAGGGCTGCTCAACACACTTACAGATTGGGGGAGTAGTTCAGAGACTTACACCCCTATCTCAGAAGCTGCTCACGGCTGTTGGGGGAGGTATGCCCCCAGACAGGCTGCCCGTGCTGCGGCAGATGGTCCTGAACCTTGCAGATATGAAAGCACTACTCAGGATTTGGACACACGCAAAGGAACATGTGATATTGGGAGGGAAAATAGTAGAGGAATCAAAAGGAATTGGAGGGAAGAAAATAGATGGATGGATTTGACCCAAATATATTATATGAATACATAAATATTAAACAAAATATAAAAACAAAGAAAATAATTTATATCCAAAATATGTCAACATGGCTGTAAACATAAAACAATTATTAAGAATTCAGAACCATTATGATTTCACAATTGTGAATGGAGAAAACTTTTCATACCAAGTATATCCTCCATCTTAGATTTGTGTTATAAATGACAAATTTTATTCTATTTAAGCAACAAGCAAATAGGAGGTATGCTGTTTCCAGCAAAATCTCAGCCTAAGGAAGATTAAGGAACTGAGCCTCATTGATGAGATAGCTATTCCTAAGGCAATTACATTTTTCAGAATTCATACTGCTGGCACATTTTGATATTGGCAATAAATCCTTGTGAATTCAGGATATAAATGTATATTTTAGTGTTTATTATATAAAAGAATTCTACTATAAATGAATAATATACTATAAATGAATATCTGTGCATTTATTATTAATATATGTGAACTTTTTTAATTTAAATACATTTAATGTATATTTGATGCTATTTAAACTTATATATAAAGTGGATACTAGATTAAATAGTAAATTTTGTCACTATATTTTTCATGGAGATATTGAAAAGACAAAGTTTAATCTAATCAGTTCAGATGTACCTTTTATACATTTCAAATACTTGACGTCACAAATCATAAAATGTGATGACTAAACAGAAAATCATAAGCATTTTTCCCTATCCTTTCTGCTCTCTATTTGTCTATGCCCCTCTACTTACCATCTATTCTTTGAACTTCGCCATGCGATTTCTGAGAGGAGGGTCATGTTAGTGTCTCCAGCAGGCCAGTACTCACATCTGCAGAGAGTCCTTTGAGGCCCCTTAATGCAGGAAAACAACTCACAGCTCGGGTTGGAATATTGCCTTTTATAGTTCTAAAACAGCAGGAAATACCTCAAATCATTTTTGAAGCCTTTAAAGCTTTTATCTCAAAACCAACAATTTAAAGTCTTAAAAAAAAAAAAAAGTCTTTAGGGAACTGAGTGCTTTTGGCCATTCTTACAAGCACCTTCATACCATGACGTATATCTATTACAAATGTCTCATTATGAAACCAAAACAAAACTGCAGTTCTCAGTCAGTTCTTATGACTCTCTCTCAAGCTTATATTGGGAAAGCAATGACATTTTGAGTACCCAAACTTGAAACAAAACAAAACAAAACTGGAAGGCAATGGAAAAATCGTAGTTTTCCAAGCCAATTTGTATTTTGTCATAGTTTTCATTACATTTGATTTTCTTCTTATGAGTGTTAATAAGCAATAAAACACAAAGATGAAACTTTTTTGTTTGATTATCGGCATGATGAAATCACCATTCTTGGAAAATTGAACTAGTAAGAAAGAACGAGAGAAACCATCCTGGAGGATTAGACGGGTAGTCCTTAAACATGAACAAATTCAGGCGGAGAGATTACTCTGTGGGTAAAAGTGCTTGCTGTACAAACATGAGGCCCTGACTTCTAATCTGCAGCACCCCATAAAAAGCCATTGTCTGCTAGATCCTGCAACTCCAGCCCTGAGAAGCTATATCTATCTATCTATCTATCTATCTATCTATCTATCTATCTATCTATCTATCTATCTATCTATCTATCTATCATCTATCTATCTATCTATCTATCATCTATCTATCTATCTATCTATAGACAGAGAGAGAGAGAGAGAGGCTGCCATCTCCAATTCCAATAGGAACAATCTCTCCAGCCCCTTCATAGATTTTAAATCGAAAGCAGCATAATCTAGAGGTCTAGACATCAGAAGCACTAATTAAAAACCCAAAATTATGGGCATACGAATAGGATTCTTTTATTGGAAATACTGAAATTTGGCTGAGGTTTACATTCAAATGGGGCTATGAAAAGTATGCGTACTATAAAGTCAAATGCTATAATATGTCATGAAGACTACTTACATTGTTCCATTTGCTCAGGAAGCACTCAGTCAATTATTTTATTATTAACATATTAAAGTTAACAACTATATCAATTATACTAATCATTAATGATATTTCTGTATACTTATAGTTCTTAGGACTAAAACTATGAACTAGATTATTATTTTTTAATTTTTATTTTTTTAATATTAGTTACAGTTTGTTAACTTTGTATCCCTGCTGTATCCCACTCCCTCTTTCCCTCCCAATCCCACCCTCCCACCCTCATCTCCTCCCTGCCCCTTTCTAAATCCACTGATAAGGGAGAACCTCCTCTCCTTACATCTGATACTGGTTTATCAGGTGTTTTCAGGACTGGCTGCAAAGTCCTCCTCTGTGGCCTAGTAAGGCTGCTCCTCCCTGGTGGGGGTGGTGGTGGTGTCAAAGAGCCCGCCATCGAGTTCATGTCAGAAACAGTTCCTGTTCCCCTTATTAGGATACCCTCTTGGATACTGAGCTACCAAGGGCTACATCTGAGCAGGGGATTTAGGTTGCATCCATACATGGTCCTTGTTTGAAGAAACAGTCTCATATAAGACCCCCATGCCCAGATATATTTGGTCCTTGTAGAACTCCTGTCCTCTACAGGTCTGAACTAGATTATTACTGCAATTTAATATCTCCTTTGTGAAAACGAGTTTGCTGCATTCCTTCTTGAAAGGAGCTTGGAGCAGAAACCTAGGTGTGGCTAAGATGGAGGTTTATCATGTCTCTACTGCTGTCTGGACACCTGGTACAGGTAGTTCCTAAGTTCACTCTTAAGGTGACAGCATTGAGCTAGAGATTAGTCAAGGAGAGCTTAGACTTGAAATAAGTATATCACAAACTTATGGCCCTCAGCTTCTCTTGACTCATGATTCTCTACATCATTGTCATTTTCTATCCTTATTGATACTGGAAGTCAGTGTGAGATGAAGAAGTGGAGATTCAGTATGTAACTCATGCAGGGCAGAGAGGCTTAGCAGGTGGAATACATTGAGAACACACACTCTATCATTAGTCACTGTAGCATTTTTTAATATTTAATTTTGACAACAATCTCTCAAGATTGGCTCAGCCACCACTAACTGAGCATCTCAGCAAAAATAAAAGCCTTAGCCAAGTTGATATTCCTGCAGTAGCAAGATATTAAATTGTGATGCAGAGTCGTAAGCTTCCTAGTAATACACACAAGTCCTGACCTCTTTCATTCTTAATTTCTGTAAGTTTCTGCATCGTCTAGTCTGCTTTCCCTTACCATTCTCCCTTACCTTAAGCTCAACTCTTAATCTCCTTACACAATGCCACTACTCTGAGAGAATTATCATGTTAAGAGTGGGGCAAGTTTTATCAAATTTCAAATGTTTGTGTTCAATAAACACAGTCAGGTTATAGCATTTTAAAATGCTGCTCAGCAATCTGTAATTAACTCCTCCTGTCATGTGGACCTAAGACAGAACCAACTGGAACACTGTCTCTTGTTCTAGCCACACCTTTGGCACATCTGCAAGGGTCCAGTCCCTCAAATCTTTACTATGCTGGTTGATTCTGGCTTGGGTTTTCTTCTTATTTTCCCACCTTAGAATACTGTATCAATTCTTTTATATAGTACTTCTGAAAGGTTTCAGTCCTGGAAGAATTTGTCTTTTCTGCTTTAAAATATATGTCAAGTATTTAGTTCCTTGCATAGTACTTGGTTATTGCTAGATCAACTCAGGAGTAAGGCATACATGCTGTAATGTAGGCTACATGTGATTCTACTCTTTCCATTTACATCTTAGCCCCTTTTCCATTATTTATAAACAACATAAAAATCTGACCTTGACTTCATTATAGAAATAAATTTCAAATGGCTTTGAGCTTTTTAGAACATTTTAGAAAGTTGTGAAAACTGAAGGTAGCCCACTTGAGGAAGATGCTAATTCCTGATAGCTGAGTTGCACTTTGAAATGTAGAAAATGTGTGTGAACATTCAGTTGATTTCCAGACCAAGAATGAAGCAGTTAGCAAGAGGTCCTCATGATTGAGGCGGAGGCAGATTAGAGAGGGTTATCAGGTCCAGCCATGTTTCTTCTGGCAGATGTGCCTTTAGTAATCAGTGAGCTCTGTAAGTGGGAAGGAAAGAGGTCAATGTTTGAAAAAAAATGATATAATTTGAAAAAAAAATCTGCCACAATCTCTTTTTAAACAATAGCTTAATGGTAGGATTTTAATTTCTATTCCTGTGGGTCTCTTTATTTAAGAGGATAATGTCTCAGGTGCACACCTGGGTGGACAAGGAAATCACTGAAAGTGATTAAAGGACAAATTCAGCATCTTCAATTTAGAAGTTTGCCAAGGCGGACATAAAGAAGAATGGAAATTCTAAACCCAAAATGTATTCATAAGCCTAGCAGCAGGTTCTAGATGACTGTGGGAGCAGAGACAGCTGGGAGGCAGGAAGTGGTTAGATATGAAGAAAAGAATGAAGGGGAGAAGGAGAGGGAGAGGGAGAAGGAAGTTTTAAAAATCAAATTCTTGAAATGCTGATAGACATGAGTCAGCAGTGGGCAACAGAAAAGACATTTTAGCAGAGAAGAGAGATGAGATGGAAAATAAGAAGCCTGGCATACCATGGATGGTTTGTTGTGTGGAGCAAGTGTTAGACAAACACTTATAATATTTAATGCAAAGCCATTTTAAGGATTTAGGATCCTCGTTAAACTCATATAGTGTGCTGCATTCCAGGGCTATGTTGCCAGCCTTTAGTGCTTCATGTGGTAAGTTGAGAATTACCCGTCAAATGGGAACTAACTTTAAAAATGTATTTATTTATTATTTATTCAGTATTCTGCCTTCATTTGTGCCTGCATGCCAGAAGAGGGCACCAGCTCTCATTATAGACGGCTATAGACCACCGTGTGGCTGCTGGGAATTGAATTCAAGACCTTAGGAAGAACAGCCAATGTTCTTAAACCTCTGGGCCATTTCTCCATCCCTGGGTACTAACTTTAAAGTGATCTGTTTACACCTTAGGACTAAGCCTATTAATGGTCTTAATTACCTTGATTCACCTATTCTATGAATTATTTACAGGCATTGTGGCATGTGACTATTTGTAGAACTCTGACCAAAATGTGAATTTGCCTTCATAATCCATATCATACTTCATGACAATCAGATTGAAGGATGCTTAAAACAATTCTGCAAGTTGTGATGACACATGCTTGTAATCTTAGGACTTGGGAGCCTGAGGCAGAGGTATTAGGATTTCAAAGTCATCCTGTACTACATATCTCCTTGTATTGAACAACAAACTAAAAAATGAGGTACAGAGATAAACAGAGAATTCTCAACATAGGAATATCTAATGGCAGAGAAACACTTAAAGAAATGTTCAACATCCTTAGTCATTCAGGAAATGCATATCAAAATGACCCTGAGATTTCACCTTACACCCATCAGAATGGCTAAGATAAAAAACTTAAGGGATGAATCAAGCTAGAGAGGTTGTGGAGAAAGGGGAACCTTCCTCTATTGCTGTTGGGAATGAAACCTTGTACAACTACTTTGGAAATCAATCTGTTGCTTTCTCAGAAAATTAGGAATACTGCTACCTCAAGATTCAGCGATACTACTCCTAGGCATATACTTAAAAGATGCCCCACCATTCAATATAGATATTTCCTCAACTGTATTCATAGTAGCTATTCATAATAGCCAGAATCTGGAAGCAACCTAGATGTCCCTCAACTGAGGAATGGATACAGAAAGTGGCAGATTTACACAATGGAATACTACTCAGCAATTAAAAACAAGGAAATCATGAAATTTGCAGGCAAATTGTGGGAACTAGAAAAGATCAACCTGAGTGAGGTAATCCAGAAGCAGAAAGACACATATGTTATATACCCACTTATAAGTGGATATTAGACATACAATATAGGATAAACATACTAAAATCTATACTCACAAAGAAGCTAAACAACAAGGAAGACCCAAAGGAAGATGCTTCCTCCTCATCCAGAAAGGCAAACAGGCTAGATATTGGAAGTATGAGGAGACAATAACAAGACAGGAATCTTTCACAGGGGCCTCTGAAAGACGCTACCCACCAGGGTATCGAAGGAGATACTGAGACTCATAGCAAAACTTTGGGCAGAGTGCAGCAAATTTTATGAAGAAGAGGGAGATAGAAAGACCTGGAGGGGACAGGAACACCACAAGAAATCCAACAGAGCCAAAAACCTGGGCCCAGGGTGGCCTGCAGAGACCAATAATCCAACCAAGGGACCATGCATGGATAGGACCTAGACCCCTTGCTCAGATGTAGCCCATAGGCAGCCCAGTCTCCTGTGGGTTCTCTAATAAGGGGTACAGGAATTGACTCTGAGATAAACTCAGTAGCCAGCTCTTTGATCACCTCCCTCCTGGGGGTTTCAGCCTTGCCAGGTCATAGAGGAAGATGATGCAGCCAGCCTTGATGAGGCCTGATAAGGTAGGTTCAGGTAGAAGGGGAGGAAGTCCTCCCCTATCAGGGGTCAAGGGAAAAGGCATAGGGGGAAAAGAGAGAGGGTGAATGAGACTGGGAGGAGTTGAGAGAGGTGGCTGCAGTGGGGTATAAAGTGAATAAATTATAATAAATAAATAGAATTAAAAAAAGCAAACTAAATCCAAATAATCCCTTCCCCTCAAACACCAGCACCAATACCAAAAATTCAGAAAATAAAATGAAACATTTTCATTGTTATTCCTGTCCAACAAAGTATATTTATTTGCTCTTAAAAAGACATTTTGTAGATAAAATAATACTAAAGCTCTGCTATTAATAGATTATGTACATAATATCCCAGAAATACAGACATTAAAGATATACCACATGTATGTTTTTGTAATACAGTGACCTAATAGTTCCTATTACGAGTCTTCCTGTTATTTAAACAGCTGAACTGGAGGCTTGAAGACCTTTAAAAGTTAATAGTGAAATTCCAGTGAGGTTTTTAAGTCCATATGCATTTTAATGGGTGTTTTAATTATGGAGTTTTATACTTGTTCCTGTGTGTGCAGAATTATATGTTATAGTTGTGCATTTAAGTTACATTACTATAAATTTTTATGTTGAACTTTCTGTGATTGAAATAGCATCGTATTTCACATTTGCTCTCTTTCAGAAGGTCTGTAATGTTTTCAATTGTACAATATACAATATTTTCACAGGTTTCAGTTCTCACATAAAGCCTGCACCCAAATGCTTTTAAGAAAGTCACTTGCCAGCGCTTTTCAGAAGGAACGGCCATTTCTCATCCTTGTGAGGATGTGCACTATCTTTGCATATTCTAGATTAAAAAACAAGAAGAAAAATCAGTCATCTTATTAGTATCTCAGCAGATACTTATTTGAAATCTACTATATTTATATTGTATTCTCATATTTATTGACCTCAATAAAAGCTATTTTATGTTAGTTTTTTTTTTAGTTTTTTTTTATTTTTAGAGGGATTTAAGTATTATACCTTATTATACAATGGAGGCTATACAGGAAATCTGAAGGCAATTTCTTGTTTCATTTCTTTTATTCTTCCATTATTTCAAGCCTTACTCACTTTCTTTTTTCCTACTCTCTCAATTTCCTACCTTTATTTTTCCCTTCAGTATTAGCCCCCAAAAAAAGCAGCCAATAAAAATTACTCTGCATTCTCTAGAATAAGGTTATTTTATCCACATACATGCAAGTTAAATCTGATTATTCTGCAAATCCTTCTCTGACTCAATTTTCAGAAATTGTGAACCTCCTTATTATAGAGTTATGGTATAAAATCTTATAAAATAATATGCACTTAAAAAAAACAATCAGGGTTGGTCTATAAATGCCTACTGAGGTGTCATTACAGACGACATTTGATGAGTGGTAATCTGAAGTGGTCATATGGCTTACCACGTGTGAGCAAAGCAGTGACACAGAAAGACTTTCAAATAATTTATGTGTAAGTAAATATTACAAATACTCTTTGTTAGCTTATGAATTTTCAAATTATGTGAAATATAAAGGATGTATGAGATATGAAATCCATCTTTGGAATTACATCAGTTAAGGGTTTATATAAGTATCCATCCAAGGAGACCCTGAGCTGATGACAGACGGGAGAATAGGGGGTTGGGAGGCTGCGAGGAGGACAGGAGGACAGGGAGGTAAAAGACAGGAAGACAGGGAGGTGAAGGACAGAAGGACAAGAGGATTGGAGCACAGGAGGACAGGAGGACTAGAGGGGCGTTTCATCAGATACAGAAAGGCCAAATGTCTGATGCTTTAGTCACTTGATTTGTAGCATGTAAAGCAATGAAGATTTTTAAAATGCGCTCAAATCATTTTAGAAAAATGTAGTTTAGAAACTAAGGTTTAGATCCAAATATGACTAGAACCTTGGCTGCATTTAAATTTATTATTTCTAAGAGAAATAATAAAACACCTGAGGTAAATTTCTTAATATGGAAAACAAAGACAAAAATAAGGCTTATCTTCTAAGATCCCCTGGATGTAGTCTCTATTTGCTGAGAAGTTACCTAAAATGTGCCCCATTTCCAGGGAAGGTCAGGCAGTGCTAGCAGGGAGACCAAGAAGGCCTTATCAGCTGCAAAGGCCTGTGTGTCTTGCTGTTCTGGTTCCTTCCTCAGGAAGCTGAGATGTCCTCAGCAGGGTCTGGATGAGTCATGAGCACGGACCTACTGAGCCCTGGAGTCTGGAAGGGAAGCACCTGTCAGAGACTCTAGTTGCTTAGTGATACCCAAGATGGTTTTGTCCAGTAATCAGAGCTGATTTGCATTTACAGATAATGATGCTGCAGTTGCTTTGATTTATGGTTGGGCCATTTAGCTGCAGCTATACCTAACCCTGGTAAGGTTATATAGGCTTTGATTTTATCGGCCACTTTTGGACAAGTGACCATTTGTATGAAAAAGCAAAATGGAACAAAGGAAGCTCCCTTACTCTTGAACATTCAATGCAAGCATGATACATTTCTTTCTTTCCTGCCCTGCTCTCCTCCCTTCTCCCCAGCCCCCCTTGTCCAAGTCCTGAAGATTGAACAGGCTCTAGACGATGTTGAACATGTGTAAACACTGAACTACATCCTCAGAGGGTATTTATTTATTTTAGAGAGGTTTTTTTTTTTTTTTCCTCTCAGAGTTTTATAGTTCAAGTGCGTGTCACCATCATCAATTTCTTTATTTTTCTGTAACAATAGCCTGTTCTGACATGAAGGACTTGCTACTACTCTCGCCTCTGCTTCTGGGATGCTAGGATCTCAAGCCTGTGGCACCACATCTGCTTATATGGCAAAGTCTTAGAAAATTAAATCAATTCTTTATGATGAAAATAATATCTACAATTACATAACTATCATTAAAAGCTTCTTGTTACTAATACTTTTCATAATTAGTGCTTTAATTTAAAGAAAATTAAATATTTAAAGAGGCAAAATATTGCCTTTCAATACTATAGGTAAACCAATATAGATATATTCTTTGAAGGATGATAACACTGGTAAAATACCATTATTGAATGACAAGGAAGTGGGTCTGTCTTTATTAAGACCACTTCATAGCTACATGCTGTGCAAATAATGTGTCTGTCCTTCTCGGGGCTTTCCCCTTCCCCGTGTCTTGAATAAAGCCACATTTCTCTGAGATATACCATTACAATAGGATTCACACATGAGGAATGAAATTTTAGCTAGCTACATTATGGGAAACTTTGATAATCTAGAGATGTTCCTCTGCTATGATTATTGAGGTAACAGAATTCAATGAGGCCACACCAGAACCAGGAAAGGAAACCATATGTTGAAAATATGGCTGACAAGACAGAAGCAAGGGTGACAATAGGAAAGAGAGGAGTAAAAACAAGCCAGTGCCCCAGCGACTCATTTCAGTTGCTGGATTCAGCTATATATAACGTAAACTTGAAAACTTATGAAGTCAATGAACTCCTATATACACACTTTCTTTTTTTTCTATAAATTTCAACTTTATTGTATTTATTCAGCTTGCAAACTAGAACTCTCTAACTCATTGAAGTAAAAATAAGAACACTTGCTTAATTTAGAAAATGCTCACTGAATATCTTCTTTTAGCTTTAGCCAGCTGCATTTCTTACAAACCCTTTTGCAGTATTTGCTTCTGTTGTGATCTACATTATAGTAACATATGAAAATGGAATGTATGTCCAGGAAAATGAAACAATCACATTCATGTAAATAGCATTAAAATTGCAAGAAGCAAGAATGTGGAGAATAGTTTTCTTTCTATTTTCACAGGGGCAATACCGTCATATTTTTGTTCTGAAGACAACATGCAAACAGAGGCAAATAATGTTTTAAGAATGAAAAAATATTCAAGAAGCTGGATTTTTAAAAAGTATTTTTTCCTCAATTTTCTCATTTGATCCACCACGTCAGCCAGTTTCAAGAGCAGCAAAGCTCAGTGCACTCAATTGCATGAATGCCACGTCCATGGCAAACAGACATCACCTATCATAACTGGCTCCTTCATAGTCTATTGATTTTTCACCGTGTTGCATGAATAGACAGGTCAGTTCACATTGGCAGAGGTCAAACTACAGAAAATGAAAATCTTATTTAACAAATAAATCATGTAATGCCCTCTGCCTATTGCTGTGGCCCAATACGTAACAGGAACATTAACTGTAAGTTATAGCAGGTCAATATCATCGAAGACATCAGAATATATCAAAATCAGTCTAAACTCAGGTAGGTAATGGTTAGTCCCTGTGTGAGAAACAGATCTTAAGGAGGAGAAATCTTCAATGTTAGTTACTCTCTGTGGCTTTCTAAGTTTCACTAGCTTTGTTATGAAAACTTTGAAGACTTAAAGTGTAGGGCAAAAGAGCAAGTGGCCAGAATACAAGTCATAAGGGAGGCTGTGTTGGCTGTCACTGTTTATACTGTCACCCGACCTCAGTCTCTCCACCCATGAATCAGAACTCTCAACAGACAATGAGGTTCTGGGGTGCTTCTTCTTATCTTTCACACAGCAGTTTTCTTATAATGGTTCTCTTCAGATTTTCTCCATCAGATTGAGTAGTTCCTAATGCACAAGGCCCTTTTAAGTGGCTCCTGGAGGTGGATGAAGGTCATAATTCAGATGGCAGGCTTCCTGCTGGGTCAATGTGCGCCTCTTTCCTATGGAACAAACAAATGACAACTGCAGATTAGAAGGATCAGGATCAAGCCCAGACACCTTAGAGGTTTGGTTTCCTTTTCTCTTATAAAATAGGAAGTTCCACTTCCCCACCTCTTCCTTTGAAAAAAATGCAGGACTTGGTCCTAATGTACTGGGACTTGGAGAGAGGGTGTGGAGTAGGGCACTCATCCTACTGACCCAGGCCATCAGCACACCTAAATTACAATATGTCCACATTAATTTAGATATTCTCATGCAGCTCCACAGGTTACAAAGGAGAAAGCTCTGTTTATTTCTTCTTGGATGAATCCCATAGCTCTAAATGCAATAAATACAATAAAAGGCAAATAGGATATTAAGAAGCAGAATGAACTTTTGTTCTGCTAAGATGAAATCTCCCTTTCCATTGGTTTATTCTCTCATGTTATTGGCATTCTGATCATGTTCCTGCTCCAGTCAGTTATTAGGGTCCAGCAAGTGTTTTGCATGCTATCTTTAAAAAGCTTATACATTTATGAGAACTGAATTTTAAAAGTCATCTGAATTAAATTCTAAGTATCACCCTACAAACTGTTAAACTCATTAGATCTGATTATTCAATAACAATTACAGTTTTAGATTTTACTGAAGTTGTTCTATTTTTGAATCTCCTGTCTGATGTGGTCACTAGGTATGACTCTCCTGCCATTTTCTTTGTTTATTTTGCTATATAACTCAGGCGCATAAAGACTCTGTGGTTTTTCTGTGCTGCTATTATAAGTGACTGCCACTTGTCAGAGAGTGTGCTGTGTATTGACAGCGTGATTGACTGAGGGAGAGTTCAAGGACATTTGTGTGTCAGAGCTGATGAATAAATTAACCTTATCAATTTTAAGCCTTTTTTTCCCCTCTCAAAATAAATGAACACACAAAGTATTACTTAATGACAAGTAGTGACTTGAATTTATGGATTAAAGAATTTAAGTGCTTGCTTAGGGATTTCAAAGGAGGATCACTAGTATCATCGCCTTGGTATAATCTTCCTTTTTGTTCTTTTTAAAGGCAAATGCAGTATGGTTAGCAGAATAATTTAGGAAAAAGTATCACTCCCATTAGCAAGTATTCCAATATATTTACTATTCATGGCTGGATAAAGTCATTTTCAGAAGACATGGGTTAATAAATCAAAACCACAGTACAAAGTTTAGGAGTTAGTGTCAGTCCCAGAGGTCTTCAAAACAACACATACTATTGCCATTCCCATTGCTTACCCACCACATCTGCATGAAGATGTCACACTCTTTGGCTGACTGAAAAGCTTCCTCCCTGCTGGCCAGCACACATAGTGCCAGAAGGTGCCATGCAGTTTCCAGGAGAGTAAGCCACCTGGGCTTTTGTCCAGTACTACACGCTGCAGTACCAACCTTCCAGGAAAGGTGTGTCTTCTTGTGCAACAGTGGTATGGCTGTTACGGGTTAACTAATTGCTTTCTAAATGGATTGGAAGTCTGATTTCCAGGAGAGAATTTTATGTCTAATGCTATAATCCTTGTCAAAAGCGCATAGCTGTGTTAGAGACAGAAGCCTTAGGTAGAACCTTAAATTGTTATTTTACTAAATGGTCATGCTTTCTAGTTGCCTCTAAATATTTATGTTTATATATGTAGACCTAGACCATCTCTCAATCTTATCCAGAGAAGCTTCTTTTTGACATGTGCCTTTGTCAATGGAGAGATACATAACTGTGACGAGAATGATAGACTTACTATTTAACCATAAAGAAGATTTTGTATTAACTCCATCACCACCAATGTTCAGGGAGCACTGGAAATAATGTAAGAGCTGAAAGATAGAAAGAAGTGATATGAAACGCTGCTTCCGGAGATGACATACCACAATTATGACCCACAGCAGCTGAGATTACTAAGACCAGTATAAGATCAATCCAATGACAATTCTGGCATTGGGACAATGAAGACAATCTTCAATTCCCACCCTTTACTAAAGCTACTGGCAATAAATACTTGCAGGAGCTGGTTTAACACACTTCTTGGTATACGTGGCCACTGGTAGGTTTCGAATGCTCTGAAGGATACCTCATAATCATGAACATGTGGACAGCACTAGCTGAATAAAGCGGGTTATCACAAAAATAAAATTAGGTTGGGAGAGGATATGTTGGGAGATGTACAGAGAGAAGGGGGATAGAAAAATCATATTTTATTATATACATATGTAAAATTATGAAAAATAAAGTAAAAAAAACTTAAAATGCTACAATTAAACCTAAAAAAAAAAAGAATATTTCAATGTACATTGTGTACTCAGTGGAGCATTAATAGAGATGGGAGACTGCTCCAAAATAAAAAGAGTCTGTTAGCAATACCTCTTCTCCTGGGAGATGAGAATTAACAAGCTTTCTCTAAAGCATTCAGTTAGGTTTCTGTGTTTTCACAGTAAGGAAATTAGGAAAGAATGGCAATTTATTATATAGTCTACTCATCTGCCTTCCCAGTTTTCAGTAGTACTCTATCCTGCTTTAGAATCACATGTTTTTTTCTGCCTGTGGCTGTCATCAACTATATTATTGTGCCACCAGTTTCTTTCCCAGTGTATCTTAAGAATCTACATTGTTCATATAAAACAAAAGGTCCCAGGTGGGGTGATTATTGAGATGAAGATGTTGTCCTCACAGAGTCAGAAACGGGCCTGACTTTAATTAATCAATTAAACATAAGATTAATGTTAATACCTTGTGATGGTCCCTCTGATGGTTGGGAACAGAGTGCCAGAGCTCATAGATGTCTCCTGAGAAGGCATAAAATTAATGGTTTATCTCACGCTTTCCACGAAGAATACTAAAACTCTAGTTTTGAAAACGAACCACATCATAAGAATGTTTAAAATTCTCAAAAACACCTGATTGATTTCCAAAGTGGTTGTACAAGTTTACATTCTCACCAGCAATAGAGTAGGGTTACTCTTTCTCCACATACTCTCCAGCATGTGTTGTCACTTGAGTTTTTGATCTTAGCCATTCTGATGGGTGTAAGGTGAAATCTCAGGGTTGTTTTGATTTGTATGTCTCTGATGACTAAGGGTGTTGAGTATTTCTTTAAGTGTTTCTCTGCCATTCAAAGTTCCTCTATTGAGAATTCTCTGTTTAGCTCTGTAATTGGGTTACTTGATTTGTTGCTTTTTAACTTGAGTTCTTTATATATTCTGGATATTAGCCCTCTGTCAGATATAGGATTGGTAAAGATCTTTTCCCAATCTGTAGACTGTCATTTTGTTCTGATGACAGTCCTTTGCTTTACAGAAGCTTTTCAGTTTCATGAGGTCCCATTTATTGATTGTTGCTCTTAAAGCCTGTGCTGTTGGTGTTCCGTTCAGGAAGTTGTCTCCTGTGCCAACGAGTTCACAGTTCTTTCCCACATTTTTTTTTCTAACAGGTTTAGTGTGTCCATTTTTATATTGAAGTCTTTGATCCACTTGGATTTTAGCCAAACTTTGGGCAAAGTGCAGGGAATCTTGTGAAAGAAGAGGGAGATAGAACGACCTGGAGGGAACAAGAGTTCCACAAGATGAGCAACAGATCCAAAAAAATCTGGTCTTTTCTGAGGCTGATACTTCAGCCAAGGACCACTCATGGAGATGGCCTGGAACCTCTGTGCAGAGGTGGCCTATGGCAGTTCAGTATCCAAGTGGGTTCCATAGTGATCGGGACAGGGACTGTTTCTGACATGAACTCGGGCTGGTTCTTGGATCACCTTCATTTGAGGGGGGAGCAGCCTTGCCAGTACACGGAGGAAGACAAAGAAGCCAGTCCTGATGAGACCTGATAGACTGGAAGGGGAGGAAGACTCCCCTATCATTGGCCTGGGGGAGGGGCATAGGAGAAGAAGAGGGAGGAAAGATGGCATTGGAAGGGGGTGAGGGAGGGGGCTACAGCTGGGATTCAAAATGAATAAAGTAACTAAAAATAAATAAATAAATAAATTCTAAAAAACTTAAAGGGGAAGCCAGAAATTGCACTTATTGTGGTGTTCAGCATCTTGGGACTAAGGAGTTGGTCCCTTAGTCTCTCCCATAGATGTGAGAGACCTTTGAAAGAGTCAGATGCTCTCCACAGTGAACAAGAGATGGCTGTTTTGGTGCAGAAAGTGGCTTCACATCTAGGTCTTTGACCAGTTACTAAAATCTCTTAAACCTTTTTTTTTTTTTTTTTTGTTAAGTGGATAAAGATGTTGAAAACATACCAATACAGCTTTCCAAGCTGGGAAACCATGTTGAGTGTAATTGGCACTTGGTAGACACAAATCTTCTGACCACAGAAATCTCTTGTAATCATAACTAAGTCAGGATCTTTGTTTAAGCTGTGATATCCTATAGTCCCAAAGAGGACACTGAGTATGCTTAGATTAATTTAAGCAACAAACTGAAAAGTGTAACTGCTATGGGCTACATCTCATTAAACTGAAAGAACATCCCTTATCTTAATGGCTCACTGTCAGAAGAACTGGCTTGTAAACAAAACAAAACAAAACAAAACAAAACAAAGCAAATGTATCAATCAGTTAACATAGTTGTGAAGGGCAGAACAAGGAAGAGGCTAGTACAAACAATGACATTTGGGAGTTCCACCCACATTGTAGAAATTCCTTCCTCACTCAAATGAGAATGGGCATTATGTTTAGATCTGCAGTCTCCAATTTTGTAAACTTAGAAAATACAATATTGCCTACTGTCTGCAAGCTTTAAAAAGCAGTGTGTACACAGCGTACTGATTATTCCTTAAGTGTTCTTGATCAGAGGATGTCATCCACTTTCTTCTGAATGCAAACAAACATGTAATTAAACTATAAAGATTATTTTTTACTAGAGTGAAAACATTTTGTATTGGAAAAAATGCAATTATTAGGCTTAGGAGAGGAAAAGGGGGCCTTAAAATTCCCATCAAATATTAACATGGTTTTTATTTCCCTGTCTAATTTTGTTGAAGATTGGAGTTTTTAGTGGCAGTGTGCATTTATTGTCTTTTTGTCAACCACAATAAACACATGTTCCTAGACTTAGGCAAACTTTTTCCAAATGTGATTTCATAAGAAAACAAAATAGAAGTAGGAAATTCTTTCAGTTATTAAGTCACATTCAAGAGTTCCCTGGATTCTGTTTTCAGCTGATATTAAGCCCTGGTGGTTGCAGAAAGAATGTCCAGGTTAAAGATGCTGTCGCTATAAAGAGTTCACCTGAAGAATGGGCACAGGGTGATTATTGGTGACCCTTCTGCCCTTTGCTATTGATGTGAATTTCAGAGAAACTTCATATCCAGGATGCCTTCTCCAGGGAAATCACTGCTGGACATTGGAACTCTACCCTCAGCTAGACAGGACCGTCTTTATAGAAACATTCCAGGACGGCTCTCCCCATGGTGACCCCTATTTCATAAAGTTGATATATGTCCAGTCTAGAGTGAAAAAAAGTGAATCTGGTTGAAAACATCAGTTCTATGGAAAATACATAAATGTTCTGTGTTGTGTAATCTTAGTGATCAACATTTTAAGTGGAATCCAGCCCATAGTGAGTGTATGTGTGTGTGTTTCTGACTTCTACATGCATAGGTTTTTCATTACTATATACCCAATAATATACAAAAATATTTGGGAAAATGTATAGGTACTAAACACAGACATCCTAAACAACACAGTATAAGTTTTTGTGTTGAAAATACATTGAATTGGACATCATAAACAAACTAGAGATACTTTAAAGTACAAAACAAGAGCAGAGAAGATGTGTTCAAGGAACAAGTAAATAATATGTCATTTGGAGTAAGGGACAGGAGCATTCTTGGTCTTGATATCCTGAGAGTCCTGAAATCTATCTTCCACAGAGTTTAAGGGACAACTACATTCATGCTCACCTTTGTTATCATACAATGATTTCTAAAACTGAATCATGCGTTTGAAGACATAGAAGTCCCACACTTCTGCATCTGACATGGAGAGTCATGTCAGTGTTTATGTGATAGGCATTAAGACACCAAACATACAAAGCATCCTATGTGAGCTGAATGACATTACTCTATGAATCTCTGTGATGTGTTTTGTCACCGAGACACGGCAGACATTAGTGACCATCCCAGGGTCAGCTGCTATGGATCTTGAGCTATAACCATTTTATTGTTTGATTCCACATTTTCCAAAAGTTCTTTGATTTTTCAACTTGAAAATAAAAACATATGGAAAGCCTTTTTCTAATTTCTTAGAAAGAATATACCCAGAAATTCTCAAAAATTCTCACTGTTGCAATACTATTTAGCTGTAACTTAGGGACAATTTTAAAAAGTGTATGCTATTTCACCCTTCTGATAGATATAGATTTAGCTGATAGTTTGAGTGTAATGGTGAAGAATTGATTGTGGATTGAAGGTGGATATTGTTTCACTAAGCACATACTGACTTCGTTTGTTACTCAAACATCCAAGAAAAGTAAGTACGAAATGAGTGAGGTTTGGTTGGCATGGAGGGCGTATTAAAAACTATGTTGCAAACTAAAGGAAAGCATGCCTGCAATCCTAGGGATACAGGAGAGGAGAAGGGAGACCAGACACCTGTTGTGGATACAACATCACCTCTTCACTCTAGAGAGAATTATGAACAGATGTTGTTTTATTTTAGGGTAAGCTTTTGGAAGAAAGTAGAGAAAACAAATTGGAAGGAGAACAGATAGATATGCTTTAGGAGAACTTTGATGAAGGGAAGTGGTTTCTATCAATAGCGATACAGGGAATTTTAGTCAGGGTCAACAGAAGCCCATGCTTCATGTAGTCTCCAAGTTGGCCTCCTGGGATGCAGGTTGTAACCAAATGCACTACAGGAATGCAGTATGCATAGGAGCTGCACATCCCATCATTCACACTGATATATCACGATAATAAAAGTAAGCCTTTACAAACGCATGCAGACTCAGTGAGCCAATGGATAGTCCCTGATCTGGTCAGTGCTTCCAGTTTGGGCTGTTGTGTGATACATACGAAGGTGATGAATTTAGAACTCTTACTGCTAGGATTTGAATATGCTATTGAAAGATTCTTCTTAGGTATGTTAGAAATTCAAAGTGCAACAGTGCTGAGGGTGAAACCTGTAAGACGTGATAGAGTCATGTAGGCTTTGCTCTCATGAACGGATTAATGTCATTGTGTTGGGGATGGACTGATAACAAGTAAGCACTCTAATTTTGTTAGCAGTGTTCCTTTCCAGATGCAGACTCAATCTTAGACCTCTCAGTTTCCAGAATGGTTGGCTATGTGAATTTCTGTTCACTGTACATTTCCTAGGTTTTAGTATTTTTGTTACAGTGGTGTCAAGGAGTCCAAGATACTTCAATTCAGTGTTGTTCTTTTCATAAGGCAGCCCAGCCCTTTCTCCCTATGGTCGTGACTTGGAGAATACCTTCTTCTTTGATGTGGGGCTCTGTAGTAGTGGGGAGCCATGTTTAAAATGCTAGATGATTACTGAATAATTTTATTTTCATTATGAATATGTATAAAATAGTAGCTCAGTCTAATGAAAGCAGTTTTGGAATTATAAATGGATGATTTTCATAAAAATCTTAAGTTGTGTTCAATTCTAGTGGCTACAGGACAGTTATTGTAGTGTGTTTGAGAGAGAACCACAGAGAGTTGACTGCATTGGAAACCAACACTGACTGAAGTTATTTGGCGTAGAACTTGGAATGGTAGGGGACAGACATTTCAGAACAATAGTGTTGGGAAGAGTGGATTAAACCAAAAGCATTTAATTAAATAATACATGTAAAACATTATTTATTTTATTACTTAGAAATAGGAATAATGACACTGATCATCAGGCTTTAGCATGAAACTCACCCAGAAGCAAAGATCTAAGACTAATTTGTTATTTGTCCTTACACACCATATCACCCAACATATATTCTGAACCATTGTATTTTATTTCTTACTACAAATGTTCAGTGTCAATCAAGGGAATAAAGGAAATTAAAGGAATAAAATTCACTGGAAATTAAAGTTATAAATGCAGAGGACTATGATTTATAGGTAGAAATAGAGTGTGCTAGCACCTGTGCTGGAAGCTGCTTATGAGTCCAAAATGAAAGACATTTAAACAAAGAGCACACTTTCCCAAAGCTCTGGATATTATTTCAGAAAACAGGGTCAGAACAAGAAGAAAGATGGTAGAGAAGGAAGGAACAGCTACCTAGTTGTTATTTTTTAAGGTGGTTTATTCATTAATTATTATATTTTTAAAATTTATTTTTTATTTAGTACAATTTATTCACTTCATATCCCAGTTGTAGCCCCCTCTCTCATTTCCTCCCAATCCTACCCTCCCTCCTTTTCCTCTTCCCATGCCCCTCCTTAGTTCACTGATAGGGAAGGTCCTCCTCTCCTTCTATCTGATCATAGCTTATCAGGTCTTATCAGGACTGGCTACATTGTCTTCCTCTGTGGCCTGGTAAGGCTGCCCCCCAACCCCTCAAGGGGGAGGTGATCAAAGAGCCAGCCACTGAGTTCATGTCAGAGACAGTCGCTGTTCCCCTTTTTAGGGTACCATCTTGGAGACTGAGATGCCATGGAATATATCTTTGCAGGGGTTCTAGGTTATATCCATGAATGGTCCTTGATTAGAGTATCAGTCTCAGAAAAGACCCCTGGGCCAAGATATTTTGGTTCTGTTGCTCTCCTTGTGGAGCTCCTGTCCCCTCCAGGTCTTTCTATTTCCTCCTTCTTTCATTAGAGTCCCTGCACTCTGCCAACATTTTGGTTCCGAGTCTCAGCATCTGTTTTAATATCTTTCTAGGTAGACTCTTTCAGAGGCCCCCTGTGGTATGCTCTCGTCCTGTTCCCTGTTTTCTTCCTCTTCTGATGTCCATCCCATTTGCCTTTCTGAATGAAGATTGAGCATCTTACCCTCCTTCTTGCTTAGCTTCTTTAGGTGTACAGAGTTTAGTATGTTTATCCTATATTATATTTCTAATATCCACTTATATGTGAGCATATATGTGTGTGTTTCTGCTTCTGGGATACCTCACTCAGGATTATCTTTTCTAGTTCCTACTGTTTGCCTGCTAATGTCATGATTTCCTTGTTTTTAATTGCTGAAAGCATTCTGTTGTTTAAATGTACCACAATTTCTCTGTCCATTCCTTCATTGAGTGACATCTGGGTTGTTTCCAGGTTCTGGTTCTTATGAATAAAGCTGCTCAAACATGGTTGAGAAAATGTCCTTGTTGTGTACTTGAGCATGTTTTGGATATATGCCTAGGAGTAGAATAGCTGGATCTCAAGGAAGTGCTATTCCTAATTGTCTGAGAATTGCCAGATTGATTTCCAAAGTGAGTGTACAAGTTTACATTCCAACCAGCAATGGAGGAGGATTCCCTTTCTCTACATCCTCTCCAGCATGTATTGTCACTTGAGTTTTTGATCTTAGACATTCTGATTGGTTATAAGTTGAAATCTCAGGGTCATTTTGATTTGCATTTCCCTGAAAGACCTGTTTGAAAAAAAACTTCAAGTCTCTGAAGAAAGAAATTGAAGAAGATAGCAGAAGATGGAAAGATCTCCCGTGCTTATGGATTGGTAGGAATAATGTAGTGAAAATGGCCATCCTGTCAAAAGCAATCTACAGATTCAATGCAGTTCCCATCAAAATACCAACACAATTCTTTACAGAACTTGAAAAAAAAATTCTGAACTTTGTACGGAAATACAGAAAACCCAGAATTGCCAAAACCATCCTGTACAACAATAGATAGGCTGGAGGTATCTCAATCCTTAATCTCAAGATGTACTACAGAGCAATAGTAATAAAAACTTCATGGTATTGGCATAGAAACAGAATGGTTAATCAATGGAATGGAATAGAAGACCCAGAAATAACCCACACACCTATGAATACTTGATTTTTTACAAAGAAGCCAAGACCATACAATGGAAAAAAAGGCAGCATCTTTAACAAATGGTACTGGACTAACTGGATGGCTACATGTAGAAAAATGCAGGTAGATCCATGTTTATCACCCTGCAGAAGACTGAAGTCCAAGTGGATCAAGTACCTCAACATAAAACTAGACACACTAAATCAGTTAGAAGAAAAATTGGGGAAGAGCCTAGAACTCATTGGCACAGGAGACAACTTCCTGAACAGAACACCAACAGTACAGGCTTTAAGATCAACAATCAATCAGTGGGACCTCATGAAACCAGAAAAGCTTCTGTAAAGCAAAAGACACTGTCGTCATAACAAAATGACAGCCTACATTGGGAAATGTTTTTCACTAACCCTGTATCTGACAGAGGACAAATATCCGGAATACATAAAGAACCCAAGAAGTTAAACAGCAACAAAGCAAATAATCTAATTAAAAAATGGGGTACAGAGCTAAACAGAGAATTTTTTGTAGAGGAATATAGAATGGCAGAGGAACACTTAAAGTCTCAGAGGTTTTAATGGATGTGTAACATCAGGTTGTGGCAGCTATTCTTCCTGACTTCCTAGGACTCTGCTGGGCATCCCCATGGCGTATTTGTTTACACATAATTGAACTTAATAAAAGTGAAATGCTTCTGTGTTTGGCTTCAGTAAACAATATTTTATAGAGGTGAAAATACAATTAAAACTAAACCATGACTGAACTTTGTTAAGAATTTTACCAATGATAGATCATTTCTCCAAATCATGTCATCAACGATTTTGTGTTTTACTCGGTTGAGATCGCATTATTAAAAAACAAATTATTTCACATTTATATGGTACAATGTGTAGCATTTCCAGAATGGCCTACAAAAGGGAGGCCTGAGTTCATCGTGGTATCTGCCACAGACAAGTTGAACAGTATCATTGAATGCACAGAACTGGTCATAATTTCATCATGTTTCCTTATGCATTATCTTGAAATATGATGCGTCTCTTTTTTATACACTTAAATTGTGATTGGTAGATGACAATAACTATAAGACTTAAAGCAGGACACTAAAGTGGCATAATAAAAAGTTATTACATAAAGGAATTATTGAATCTAATGGAATTGAGACAAACTTGTAGTTCTACAAACTGTTTCTAAGAATAGTTTTGTCTCTAATATATTCTTTTCTGCAGAATGTGTTTTTTAGACTTTTCATATTACGAATTCGACCTTGTGTGTTTGTGTGTGTGTGTGTGTGTGCGTGTGTGTACATATAGAATGTGTTTTACTAAGTTAAATGATGGACTATTAATGAATAAATAATTTAAGAGTTACAAAATTTTACTTTACTGTGTACATTATTTGTTTCATATTTATTGTCTCTTAATGAAATCTCATTGAACAAAATGCCAGATACTAGAGCAATTTGCTGATTTACTTTGTCTTCTTTTTAAAAAATGATTTAAGAATATTACACAGGGGTTTATTGACTAGTTGTAGTGGAATGC
The DNA here is from genome assembly GCF_907164565.1 of Psammomys obesus. Taxonomy (NCBI): domain Eukaryota; kingdom Metazoa; phylum Chordata; class Mammalia; order Rodentia; family Muridae; genus Psammomys; species Psammomys obesus. The sequence continues at coordinate 9,087,282 of NW_026592548.1, forward strand.
AATGATGTTTTGTAGACTTTAACAACCTGATTATTAACCAGAAGCATGATCCTAACAGTCCTTTAGTAAATCATTTATAAGTTTGCTTTACAAAAACAATATTCCATCAGAAAAAAAAAATCACCATCCTTTACTATCTCTATTGACATGCTTCTGCAAACTGCTTCACCAAACTTCTGAATTTAAATCTTTGCAGTAATACGGAACACTGTACACATGCATTTGTATTTCCAATTCTGATAATAGTTTTATAAATGAAAACAAAGGCAATAAAAACCAGCCATAGACTGTTATGAAGCAATCATTACAGAACTGTGGAAAATTGATTATACAGAACATCAAAACATTTTAGAATTGACTTTATAAAAAAATCTTATTAAGAAAAACACTATTGGCAAAAGGAGGAATATGGAAACAATGGAAATATACATGACAGCTAGTGAAATAGAAAATGGAATATAAATGTCATATTAAAATGTGAACTAATAAAACCTATATTCCTTGCTTATATTACTATGTGAGCATCTTAATGGAAAGAAAAGTCTTGGTGCAGCATAGAGTGGCATTGGCTATCTGAAATACATTTTCTATGATTATTAGTGAATAATTGTGTTTTATTTCAGAACCATCCTTTCAAACTCCCACTTGATGTGCCCTTTTATAGGTATGGTATTTTACAGAAAAATTATGAATGTGTGTATTTTGGGAGTGAGAGCTGAACTCTTATAATTGGAAAACAAAATAATACAGAATATAATATCTGACAATGCACATGGGAAAGGAGTCAGCATTAAATATTTTTGGGTAAATTATTGATACAGATATGAATTTTATTTTATAATGGAAGCTGGAGACATAATCATGTTTGCTTATTTGAGAGTTTTTTTTTAGGACTTCTGGCAATGCAATTTGGGATTTAAAGAACTCATGGACAGTGAGGAGGGACCATGTCTACAACTGTCAAGGAAGGAACTCAGCAAGACTGTGTCTGTGGATCATCAGGGTCTAGTTTATCTTTCTGTAACTTTTTATAGGCTGAGGAATGGTAAGGCCATGAATATGGCCTTTTTCACATGTTTCCTCTCTATTAGTCATGTTTTTCACATACCACTGACATACAAACTATGATAAATAAAAGTATGTATATCATAAATGTTTTATGATGATGACACAAACACCCAGCTGAACACCTCATGTTTAAGAGGCTAAAAACATCTATCCTTAACATTCCTTTGTTCTTTTCCTAGTCGATTCTTTTCAAAGGAGATATATTTGACTTTTATTTCATGGGTTTGGGTGTTTTGCCTCCATGCTTGTATATGCGCCATGTGCATGACATACCAGAAGAGGCCAGCAGAGGGCGCGCGTCACCTGGAACTGGAGTTACAGGTGGCTCAAAGGCTGAACCATCTCTCAAGCAACACCCGCCAAGCCAAATCTTATCTCTGCTCTTACCTGACCGTTCCACACCCTTCTCCTCTGATTTACACATCACAAATTGCCCCATCTGCTCTCAAATATCCATCCACTGCATATGACTGTGCATCCTTTCTTCCCTGCTCCAGTTTTTTAAGCCGTACTTTTGAGATCTGTTGCTCAGTAATCAATTGCTTAAAACCATTGTGTAAAGGTATATGAATAAAAGAATAAAAAAAAGTCACAAGACAACTTAGTAGTCAGGATTCCTGAGACCTGACTACTACCAATACCAATTGCATAGACACAGTTAAACAAATGGACAAATTCAAATTACAGTGTGAAGCAATTCCAAGTCTATGTTTTTTGTGGGCTCTTCTGAGTTTCAGTTCCAAGCACAGTGAGTGTTGATCAGAGCTGATATACACTTTTGTAAAGGGCATGCTGAGATTCTGGAATCAGATTTTCAGTTCGGAGTCTCACTTTAGTTATTTACATCATAACTCTATAAAATCTCAGAAACAACAGTTGTCAAAGCCATAGGCCTTAGGCATAGCACATGCAGTCAAAAGTTCAAAAACTCTAAAGACAAAATGGTTCACATTTATTTGATTGGTTCAATATTTACTCTCAGCACATTTTCAGGATATGTAAATTAATCTTTATTTATTATTCTCAGCCACTTCATAATCAACTCTCTCTTTCTCTCTCTCTCATTTCAGAATGGCAAGGAGTCAGTATTTTAGAGGAAGAACATCCTCCAACATAAAATAATGTGAATGGACTTTGAGAAAACCATGATAAATAAAATAAACTTGTAACAAAATAATACACATTGGGTGATCCATTCAAATTCGTAGAGTCAGGGAGAAGGATGGTTTATAGAGATGGTCTATAAATGCCTGTAAATAATAATAATGGATAATAACCATAAGCATCTAAGGAGGCAGACTTTATGTTATGTAGTTTTGTCAAATGTTTAACTTCAATTTTTAATTCACTGTTAAGTTAGGCTACAGAGGACTAGGTTTTGTCATGACGCTTCCATACATATTTTGTTTTGGTTGTTCCTTTTTCTTGTTTGCTATGTGCCTTTATTCACAATTTAAATAAAAATTCTGTGAATAACTAAAATTCAAAAATACAAAGCTTGGTTGGAGTATGAGTCTCTGGGAAGACACCTGTGTTCAAATTTTCTGGTTCTGTTGCTCTCCTTGTGGAGTTTCTGTCCTCTCCAGATCTTATTTCCCACTTCTTACATAAGATTCCATGCACTCTGCCCAACAATTGGCCATAGGTCTCATCATCTGCTTTGATAGTATGCAGGGCAGAGCCTTTCAGAGGCCCTCTGTGGCAGGTTCCTAGCTTGTGTCCTGTGTTCTTCTTCTTCTGATGTCCATCCTCTTTGCCTTTCAGGATGGGGATTGAGCATTTTAGTCAGGGTTCTCTCTCTTGATTATTTTCTTTAGATGTACAGATTTTAGTAGGTTTATCCTATGTTATATGTCTATATGAGTGAGTATATACCGTGTGCGTCTTTCTGCTTCTGGATAGCTCACTCAGGATGATCCTTTCCAGGTCCCACCATTTACCAGCAAATTTCATGATTTCCTTATTTTTCATTGCTGAGTAATACTCCATTGTGTAGATATAGCACAATTTCTGCATCCATTCTTCAATAGCTTCTGGCTATTACAAATAAAGTTGCTACAAACATGGTTGAGAACCCCTGCACAGATGTAGCCCATGGAAGTTTAGTGTCCCAGTGGGTTACATAGTAATGGGAAGAGGGACTGCCTCTGACATAATCTGATTGGCCTGCTCTTTGATCACCTCTTCCTGAGGGGAGAGCAGCCTTACCAGGCCACAGAAGATGACAATGCAGCCACTCCTGATGTGATCTGATAGACTAAGATCAGAAGGAAGGAGAGGAGGACCTCCCTTATCGGTGGACTTGGGGAGGGGCATGCGTGAAGAAGGGGGAGGGAGGGTAGGACTGGGAGGGGAGGAGGGAGGGGCTTATGGGGGGATTCAAAGTGAATAAAGTGTAATTAAAAAAATAAAATTAAAAAAATACAAAGCTTAATTTTGTGGACAAAAGAATTAAACCTCGAAGAAGAAAAACAGTTGATAAATAACAACTTTTGTAATGCATAGGAGAGAAAGCATAATCAATTAATAGATTCTGTTATAAGAAGAAAGTAAGATTTAGGTCCTAGAATATTTATAAACCTGTTTTCTTCATTATACTTTTTCCCTGATTAAAGTAAAATTATACAAGCAAAAATTCAAGCATTATGTCAATAACCTTTAATCCTCTATTAAGTATGTTTGTTCATAATTGCATATTACAGGGATAACTCAGCCCATAAAATCCTAATGCATTAAATCAGAAAACAGTTAAAGTACATTAGGGATGGCTGGGAGCATGGCTACAAGGATAAAATGGCACATACATGTGTGGATCTTAATTTTAATCCTCAGGACCTATGTAAGTAAAGCCAATCATGATAGACAATTTATTTTTTCTAGCATTCCTGTGGCAAGTCAGGGACAGAGACAGGAGAGTTCCTCAAGTCCTCAGTTCAGCTAGCCTGGCGTGGGCAGGCATAAGAACAAGAGCCTTTGTCTCCAGTAACATGGATGATGAGAGAAATTCCTTGGGGTTTTCTTCCAAACTCCACATGAGCACCATGGCACAGGAACACTCGTGCACCTACAAATGCTTTAGGGAATAAAAGTACAGTTTGGGGAGTGATAGTATAGGTTTCCTATTATATTAATTGCAGCAATAGTGGACCCAGGGGAAAATATTCCCGGGAAATTTAATTTTCATCTCCCTTTGAAATTTGTTCTGATGTACACCAACCTCTATCCTTTCCCTGCCCCGACCCACCCAGCCATCTCCTTCTCTATCCCACACCCTTCGCCAAGTGTCTGAACTGAGTATTGGTGATAGGACTGGCAAAATACATGAGAATTCAAGGCGTCTGTGTGAACGTGTACACAGGACCCAGAATTTCCCCACGCAGCCCTCTCGTCTCCACACTCTGCCATTTGAATTTTAAGCCACCGTCCCACTGGGAGTTAGCTGGACTCAAAAGGTCCCGATTCTGTTTGAAGAATAGATGAAGGCCAAACAAAGGCTATTCGCCCACTTTGGCTCCTGCACAGGAGCACAATTTCAGACTCCTTAGTCAGAGCGAAAGAAGTGATTGATCTTGTGAGGTGTACCAGAGGAAGGGCAGTGGTAGTATACTCTTGACATCAAACTCACCTTTTCAAATATAAGATATCCAGTAGTCAGAGGGCTGTGTACTGAAAGAGAGGCCAAAACAAGATGGCCAGACAACTGGGGAAGCTGGTTTCTCTGTATGTGTTAAGGTGCTCTAAGGAACTGAGTTTGCTTTGTCCTACACCAAAGGGCAACAATAAAATGAAAAGCTGTGGAAATGTAAAGAAGACTGACAACTTGATATTAAAGTTTCTGTTCTTGTAGCTGGAGAGGTGGCTCAGAAGCTCAGGACACTTGCTGCAGGGGACCTGGGTTTGTGTTCTGATCCTAGCACCGCGTGGTATCTCACAGTTGTCTGTAACTGCAGTCATGGGGGATCTGCCGTTACGGATCTTCTGGTCTCTGTGGCCATTGCATACAAGTGGTGCACAGACACATCTACAGGCAAACACCCACACACATGAAAAAATAACAGAGTATTTTACAGTGTAAATACATGGTTTCCAAAGAGACATGTTCATGTATGAAAGTATAAATATATGCCTGTAAATACGTGTGTGTATGTGCATGTCTGATACTTAGGGCATTGCTAGAATTCCTTTTTTTTCATTCTTCTATCGTGGATACAAAAAATACTTTGCAGACATTTTTTTTTTTTTTTTTTTTTTGGTCTAGAAAGTGTTCCATCCAGTTCTGCTATTGTAGGTGCAGTTGATTCCTCATGGGCGATGTCTGGTAAATAACCCATAATGCAGCACTCTGCTTCTCTGCTCCGATGGGCTCATAGGAGCAACTAATAAGGAAGCTCTGGGGACCTGCACTTTGAATGTGAGTTGAAGTTCATTGGCTGTAGCTGGTGCATCACCAAATGAAGAACAGAAAAAGGTTAGCTGTTTAAAAAGCAGTATTCAGAATATGACACTCTTTAAGGTTCTACCACCGAATGGACAATGTGATCTAGTATAAATGCTATTTACTTACCTATGTGTTTGTGTGTGAATTCTTCAACCAGGCTGTGCGTCTTCCCTATAAATATAGAAATTTAATGGAGTAATACAGATACCAAACCCTGAAAAGAACAGATTTTTATACTTGATTTCCCATTTTACTTCTCTTCGCTCCCATGTCCTGTTCTGCTCTGGCCTGTCGCTGTGGCTTGTGTTACCGCGTGTGCATCATTCCCAGTCATACCGGTCTGTCACAGGTCATTCTCCATCTGCCATCGTTTATCGGCGATTGCACAAAAACCCTGTCTCTTCATTATTTTACAGTGTGCTCTTCTAGTAGAAAATTCCCAGGGCCTGATCCTTCCCTTGATGCCACGCTCCCCATGTCCATTGACACTCAGGCTGAGTCACCTGGCAGGAAAAGCACTGGCTGCTCTCCTCACTGGTGTCCTTGGCAGAAGAGGAAGGGTCATCGGAGAGGATCCTAACTAGCACATTCAGCTGCATGGCGTGTCCTACTCCGAGCACTGCAGTGAGGACTGGGAAAACTGTCTCACCTCAAAGCACAGAAACAGCCTAAGCTTGTTTTGAGACCCCTTCCCAATAACTAATTAATTAATAAGTGCATGCTGGCTTGCTGCGTGAGTTTCCCTGTCTGTTTGGCAGAGTCCCCTGCTCTTCCTCGGCACGCACACTTGGCTGGACACTGGCAGCCTCCTTAGGAATAACTCTGCTGTAGGAACGGGTTCAATTAACATAATGCAGCCTGGCAGTACCACAAGGCATCTGGAGGCTGGAATTCCCTCAAAGGCCAGACTGTTGAGCAGCCTTAGCCTCACTCATGCTTCCTGCAGGGCAGGAAAGGAGTCCTTCTGTCCTAAGCTGTGGGGGGGCCTGTCTCAGGCTTGCTTTCTGTGGTGTGAGATCCACACTTCTGGCAATCTGGCCTCTCCCTAGGTTCTTTGCTCCAGTCCAGTAACGGATTTCCCTTGGTGCTCTCTCAGCAGAATGAGCCAACCCCTCAATTACCCCGACGTGGGAAACAGACGTCGCTGTTTGTGCCTACTTTCTGCTTCTTTGTCTTTCTCAAGTGGAAAAACTGCAGTAACAACAAAAATCCATCATCCCCACTGGGGATGGGGGGCACCAGGAATCCTGCTATCCTCGTTGACTGAACGTGCCTGACACCTGGTATATTCGCCGTAATTCTAATAGTTTACACCGAAATAATGTCCCTTTCTTTTTATTGAGCAAATTGCTTGACCTCAGAGAAATAAAAGGCAGCAATTATTTGTGGAGAGCAGCATCCTTCTTCCATGTTTTTAAGCTGCCAGGAAAGAAAAAGAACAGGAATTTTGAGGGATGACAGAGATGTCCTTCAGAAATGAAGTTGCACGGTGTAGGGATGATGCCAAATGTCAATGGGGAAGTGCAGGAAACCATGCGGTACTACAGAATAGGAATGGGGAGGTGGCCCGGCGGGTAAGATCACTTTCTGTGCAAGCATGAGGAAGTGAGTTCAAATCCACAGTGCCCACTTGAACAATCAGGCTTGAGCATGTGTGATAACTTCAAAAGTGTGTGTGCACAGTAGGGTGGGGCAGAGCCAAGACTATCCCTGGAATTTGACACCCTGGAACTTACACACACTGACTCGAGGAAATAAAATAAAATAAAAATAAAATGATAGTGACAGAGTAGGACACCTGAAGACCTCTCCTGGCCTTAATGCACACAGACCTCTGCATACACACACAGACACTCCCATGCCCACACACACCTATACACACATGCAGACACCTGTCTACACACACACACACACACACACACACACACACACACACACACACCTCTACATGCACACACCTGTACCCCCACACACCTGTCCATACACACACACACACACACACACACACACACACACACACACACAGAATTATAATTATAGAAGTCTTTAGTGAACAATCACAGCAGATCCATGTTAGAACAGCTGCTCTGAGGACTGGGTGGCCACACTGGAAATAGTGGCAACTCAGAGTTGTAGCTTTAGGACTTGGTTTACGAAGCCTTTCCTCATTGTTCTCTTTCAAATAGACTCAGTTCTCTTTACTAAGCATACCCTGAGAGCCACTTGGTTTTACCTACCTGAAAGACTGTTTCTGTTTCAGCTGACACTATGCCTGGGCTTGCCATGGCTGATGCTGGCTCTGAGGATCACCAGGCATTTATTTAGCAGAAGAGTTCCATATACACCCATGTGAATGCACTTATTCATAATGAATAGCATTGCTGCTATTTCTCTGTATTCTAATTAAAATGCCTAATAATTCCATAAGACTTTTACTTTTATTTTTCTGGGGCTGGAGAGGTCACTCAGTGTGTAAGAATGCATCTGTGTAAGTGTTGGGATCCCTAGGACCCATGCCAAAAGCTGGCCACCAGTCTAGCAGCTTGCACACACAGCCTGCACACAACAGACATGCACAAATAGTCAGAATAAAGTTTTCTCTTCTTTTCTTTTACAATTGAGAAATACTTTTATAATTTAATTTGTGTATTGCAATTTATAGAGGTTTGCAAACTAACTGCACATTGTTAGAACTGGCGGAGAGCATTTGATTTCACTAAAGAACACGATTATGGTTTAAGTCATTGAAAATCTTTGTTAAAAATTAATTTTCTGCTTATCAAGGAATATTTCTTATAGAAAATTAAGTTAATAGATCTCTCATTATAACTTGTTGACACATGATGAGTACACCTTTATCTCAAATGCTGGGCAGAGGGTTTTGGAATGCCTGATATCTTTAATCAGACGCTTGTCAGAAACAAGCGTCTACACAAAACACTCTTATGCTCTGTACAGACCTTTATTGGCACAGTCTGAAGACTTTTTTTTTTCAGTATTTTTAGTGTAAATGGATCTTTCCCCAGCTTCTTCTGTGGCACCGTTTGGCATATTCAAAAGCAGTTTGTTTCCCAAAGCCTTTCTCCTGATGTTGCCCTTGGTGTCACACCCATGGGGTGTGGTGGTCATTTCAGTGCCTGTGTACAATATGTGATGGTGAAATTCTGACAGCCCGCATGTCCATCATCTCGTATGCCTGTCACTGCTTTCTGGTAGAAGGGTCAACATTATCAGGCCACTTTTCTCAGCACCATTTGTTTAGGAGATGTTTTCCCCTGTAGGTACTGGCTTTGTCAAAGCCAAGTTGTCTATAAATATCTTGATTTACTCTTGGACTTTTATTTGGTTTTGTTGATATGTGACATTTTTATGAAGGTACTGTATTTCACTATAGCTTTCGTGGTTTGATTTGAAGTAATGTGCTGCCACGGTCTAGACTTGTTCTTTGTGGTCAGTATTGTTCTGACTATTCACAGTGTTTTGGGATTTCATACAAATATTAGAAATGTCATTTGGAAGTGTCATTTCTATTTCTGTGGAGAATGTTATTAGTATCTTTATAGCAAATGGTCAAATATGAACATTGTTTGGGGTAGTATGGAAAATTTAAGAATATTAATTTTTCTAGGCCATAGATATTGGAGCCTTTCTCTCCCTTCCTTCCTTCCTTCCTTCCTTCCTTCCTTCCTTCCTTCCTTCCTTCCTTCCTTCCTTCCTT
>NW_026592548.1:9096515-9195417 GCF_907164565.1 Psammomys obesus
CTTCCTTCCTTCCTTCCTTCCTTCCTTCCTTCCTTCCTTCCTTCCTTTCTTTCTTTCTTTCTTTCTTTCTTTCTTTCTTTCTTTCTTTCTTCTTCTTCAACTTCTTTGCCCTGTCTTTGGAATTTTTACTGTAGACAACACTCAATTCCATGTATGAATGTATTGCCGGTTATGTTACTGTAATTGTGCCACTGTGAGTGAGACTGTAGTGCTGCAGGATATTTGATCCCATTGTGAACTATAAAATCCTGTTTCTGGTTGATTGTGCAGTGGCTCATCCCTAGCACACACTTTTAATCTAAGGACTTTCTGTAAACCAGTGGTTGTGTGTGGCTCCACCCTAACACACAGCTTTAATCCAAGAACTTTTTGTACAGAGAATTGAATAAAGTTAACCCAGGGTCAAGAGGTGGAGCAAGTAACCAGGTGACAAGGATTAAACAGAAAGAAGGACATTGAGAAAAGGGTATTTAGGACAGCGTGGAGAAAAAGTTGGTTTTAGCTTTGAGCTGTTGGCTTTTGGCTTTTTCATTCTGAGACATCATCTGAGTAGGAAGATCAGCTGGGTACTTTCTCCTCTCTCTGAGCTAGCAGGCTTTCACTTCAGTCTCTGGCTCCTGAGTCTTTATTGGTACAATTGAATGATTGAGATTTTACTGTTTTAAAAACAACACGGTGTATTGATTTCTTCCTCTGCAGTGTGTCATTGGTTATAAAATAGACATGGATGTTATGTATCTTGAAGTTCTACTAAATTCATTTTGCAGTTTCATATTTTTGTAGAGACTTTAGGTTTTTTTCCCTGTAATACCATGTTAGCTTCAAACAATAAATTTATCCCCAACTTCTTATTTATATGCCCTTTTATATGTTGCTCTATTTAAGACACTGACTGCATTAAGCATAAGTAGTAAAGGTCGGCTTTCCTTTTGTTTTTCTTTTTAACATTGTGCTGTATCTTTGAAGAAAAAAAAATTTCCCCAAATTTCTTGTAGACTGTGGGCTTATTATATGCATTCTTCATAGAGTTGAGGTACATTGCTCCTGTATTTAGTTTTGCAGAGTTTTTATTAAATTCCTTTTCTAACCACATGGCAATCATAGGGTTTCAGTCTTCTACTCTTGATAAGGTGCATTATGTTTACTGATTAATGTAAGTTCGGACATTCTTGCATACTTATATTAGCCTTATGTTTCATAGGCTATAATCCTCTTTATATAGTGTTGGTTTGATGTTATTAGTAGCTTACAATACAAATAAAAAGATACGACAGCCTACTGATCTTTGTTATTACAATTTTCATTTTTTCAAGTATTTAAAAAATTTCTTTCTGAATAATTTACTGGTCCATTAGTAATTCAAGAGATAACTAGTAGAAATGATTAATTTCTATATTTGTTAAAGTTTTAGAGTCTTGTTTCTTACTGTTTTTTAGTCTTATGCATTATAAATAGAAGGCTTTTAGGGCATTTGTAAGTTGTTTTATGGCGTAACTTATGTCTATTCTATATGGTACATTGTGCAGCTGTTAAAAGAAATGTTCCCTAAGTTTCCTGGAGGTTCATGGCCTGACTCTCTTCTCAGTCAGTTTTGTCCTTTTGTGTGGATTCACTGCGGTAGTTCTCACACCTTAACTTGTAGACTGCCTCGATCATCACCAGTAGTGCCGGTGTGGTGAAAATAGCCTTGGATTTTCCCCGTTTTGGGTAGGCTTTGTCGTTCATTTCTATAGGACACAGTTCATTTCTATGGTTTTCCAGATCTAAGGTGATTGGGTGGCATTTATTTTCCTTTGGGGCTTTGAATATATGATCTGGTTCTCTATGATAATATTTCTGCTGGGAAATTTGCTATCAATGTAATGCAGATTCCTTTTAAGTGACTAGGTGGTTTTCTTTGCTGATTTTAGATTAACTTATTCAGATACTTTAAAAGTGAACATATTTAAAACATGTCACATGGTAGACTGAAATGTGTGATCACAAAGTCTTCCCAGTCTAAGGGTTCTTGGGTCTGACTGGATTCTTGACTAGGGCTTGGAATGGGGAGGAGCGTCATCTAAGAGGTAGAGTGGCAATAGACAATGCGGTTCCACTTGTTGCCCTTTTATACAGCTGTCTTCTGAGATCTGTGAGCCACATGGCCTGACAAGGACTTGTAAGTAGGAGCTGTTCTGTGCTTAGCCTACTTCTGGGATCTGTGAGCTATAAGCTGACAGGACTTGTAAGTAGGAGCTGTGCTGTGCTTGGCCTACTTCTGGGATCTGTGGGCTATAAGCTGACAGGACTTGTAAGTAGGAGCTGTGCTGTGCTTGGCCTACTTGTCAGCTGCCACTGCCCCTTTGCACTCTTACTATTTGAATAAGAAACAAACGCCTTGTTTTTACCGGATACTGCAAGTTTTGTTAGCTATTTTGAAATCCTGAGAACAGCATGCTTTGAAAACACCAAACAACAATAATAAAAATTGACATCAAACAGTCTCAGGGACCTCAGATCCAAAGTAACACAGCTACATGAGTGAAGCCCATAGGGCCCACTGATGCTAGGGTTACTTTCAGAATTATGACAATAAAGGCTGCATAAAAGCATGTGTATTTTAGCAGGAGTCCTCCCTCTTGATTAGTTTCTTTAAGTGTACAGATTTTAGTAGGTTTATCCTATATTATATGTCTATATGAGTGAGTATATACCGTGTGCATCTTTCTGCTTCTGGGATAGTTCACTCAGGGTGATCTTTTCCAGATCCCACTATTTCATAATTTCCTTGTTTTTTATTGCTGAGTAATATTCCATTGTGTAGATATACCACAATTTTGTGCATCCATTCTTCCACTGAGGGGCATCTGGGCTGTTTCCAGCTTCTGGCTATTACAAATAAGGCTGCTACAAACATGGTTGAGCAAATGTCCTTATTGTGTACTTGAGCCTGTTTTGGATATCTGCCTAGGAGTGGTATAGCTGGATCTTGAGGAAGCACTATTCCTAGTTGTCTGAGAAAGTGCCAGATTGTTTTCTAGAGTGGTTGTACAAGTTTACATTACCACTAGCAGTGGAGGAGGGTTCCCCTTTCTCCATAACCTCTCCAGCATGTGTTGTCTCTTGAGTTTTTGATCTTGGCCATTCTGATGGGTGTAAGGTGAAATCTTAGGGTCATTTTGATTTGCATTTCCCTGGTGGCTAATGAGGTTGAGCATTTCTTTAAGTGTTTCTCTGCCATTCGATATTCCTCTGCAGAGAATTCTCTGTTTAGTTCTGTACCCCATTTTTTAAATTGGATTACTGATTTTTTGCTGTTTAACTTCTTTAGTTCTTTATATATACTGGATATTAGTCCCCTGTCAGATATAGGGTTGGTGAAGATCTTTTCCCAATCTGTAGGCTGTCATTTTATTCTGAGGACAGTGTCCTCAAGGCAAAGAGGCTGGACATCAGAAGAAGGAGAAAAGAGGGAACAAGTCAGGAGCCTGACACAGAGGACCTCTGAAAAGCTCTGCCCTTCAGACTATCAATGTAGATGCTGAGACTTATGGGCAACCATTGGGTAGAGTGTAGGGAATCTTTGGAAAGAAGTGCGAAACAGTAAGATCTGGAGAGGACAGGAACTCCACAATGAGAGCAACAGAAACAAAATATCTGAGCACAGGGGTCTTTCCTGACACTGATATTCCAACCAAGGACTATGCATGAAGATAACCTAAGACCCCTGCACAGATGTAGTCCATGACAGTTCAGTATCCAAGTGGGTTCCATTGTAATAGGAACAGGGACTGTCTCTGACATGAACTGATTGGCCTGCTCTTTAATTACCTCCCCCTGAGGGGGGAGCAGCATTACCAGGCCACAGAAGAAGACAATGCAGCCACTCCTGATGAGACCTAATTGACTAGGATCAGAAGGAAGGAAAAGAAGACCTCCCCTATCTGTGGACTTGGGGAGGGGCATGCATGCAGAGGTGTAGGAAGGGAGGGATTGGGACCGGAGGACGGAGGGAACCACGGGGGGGGGATACAAAGTGTATAAAGTGTAATTAATAAAGAAAAAGAAAAGAAAAAAAAAGCATGTGTAACAGAGTGGTATGTTGCATAGCAGCACACCATTTAAAAATCCTTCAATACCCATATGAACATCTGTAACTTTAGGAAATTGGACTTGAATTAAAACATGAAGACAGTAGCTCCCCACTAAACCCTTAGATTCTGTTTTGCTGATAAATGTTACCATGTCAATTATGAATGCAAAACAAAATTGTCTTCTTTAACCTTAGTTTCTTTTTTAAATTAACAAGTAGAGTGCCCCCTGAGAACTGGCCCAAGATCAATTATGTATAATAATGATTCAGAAAACTATTACATTGAAATATGGAGATGACCTGCTCTCATGATTCCATTTGCATATAATTGTTTTAATCTAAGTTTTAGTGAATTCAGAATTCAAGGAAACATAACCTAAACATAATAAATACTTTTTAAATATTTAGCAAATATGTAAACAAAAGGACAGTCTCTAAATTTTGACTATGTAAAATGACCTAAATAAAAATCTCAATAGTGATCATGGCCAGCACTATGTTAGAGTTGTGATAGACTGCAAAAAGCTAATAACTAGGCATTATTCATACTGTAAAATATTTTCTCTTATGAACAATATTCAGCATTTTTATGTAAATGGCTTAGGAAGTCATGGTGCTTCCTAAGGAGCTTGGTGACCTGTGGCAATCCAGCTCTCTCCTGCTGTGACATATACATCCACAAACATGCTGTAATAACAAGCAAGATGTGACAAATTTAAAAGTGCTTTCTAATACAATTCTTTGTTTGAAAATAACAGAATGTTTTTATTGACAGTTGGGAAAGTTCATGCAACAGATGTTGGATCGTATTCATCCCTGCGTCCTTTCCTGTTACAGAATATACCTACTCTAGCCCCCATTTGGTGTCCTCCGTTTTTGGAAAGTATGTCACAGCAGATGTCCTGGTCCCTTGGCTCTTACAATCTTTTCACCACCTCTTTCATCATATTCCTGAGTCTTAAGTGTAGGGTACGTGTTGTAAGTGTAATAAGTAGGGGAAGGACCTATGTATGGTTTGTTGATCTCTGTAGTTTGAAGTTATAGCTTTTTCTGCTGAGTTCTATATGCTGCCAAAGAAGCTTCTCTGATGAATAATGATAGCTAAACTTATCTGTTAATGCAGAGATAAATATTTAAAATGAAGTTACAGATTTTAATGGTCTAAGAAATTGACAGTAGTAGGTTCTCCTCTAAATTCGCTGGACTCACCAACCACTGGTAGTTGGATTTTTTAAAATTTGTTTATATATTTTTTTCAGTTTACATCCTGATTATAGCCATGACCCTCCTTTCCACAGCTCCTACCCCCTCTTTCTTCCCCCAAATTCCTCTCCTCTACTCCTCAGAAAAGCAGAGTGCCCCACTACCAACCCACCCCGGAACATCAAAGCTGAGCACATCCTCTTCCCTTCTGGTCTGGTGAGACAGCCCCAGGAGGAAGTGAATGAGAAACAAGCAACAGGGTCCATACCAGAGACAGGCCCTGTTCCCCTTACTAGGAAATCCACATGAAGCCCAGGCTGCCCATCTGTGTAGGGGACTTATATCTAGTTCATGCATTATCCTTGGTTGATGTTTCAATCTCTGCAAGCCCCTCTGGGCCCTGGTAGTTGGCTCTGTTTGTTTTCTTGTGGAAATTCTGTCCCCTCCCGGTCCTTCTGTCCTTCCCCCTCCACTTTTCCATAAGATGCCCTAGGCTTCGCCGAATGTTTGGATGTTGAGTCATACAATCTGTTTTGATCTGCTGCTTAGTAGAGCCTTTCACTATGCTAGGTTCTTGTCTATAAGCATAGTCGACTATCATTAATAGTGTCAGAAGTTGGCTCCCTCCCATGAGATGGGTCTCAGGTTGGGCCAGGCATTGGTTGGATTTTCCATCAATTTCTGTCATATCTTAGTTGGCTAAATTTAAATTTCTAGGCATGAATTCTCCCTATTGACCAGACCTTAACTCCAGCTGAGTTTGTTACGCCTAAGATAGTAGCCCCACTATTGCATCTTTAGGAATGTCTTGCAGTGCTGGTCATTATGTTTTATAGGCATTACAGCTGGATAAGACTATTGACTATGTTCTCTGTTAGTTGTTTGTATGGCTCCTTCTGAAACTATGAGAACTGATTTTCAGTGAGGAGGCTTCTAGGTCAAATTGAGATCAATTTCTTTAAGCTCTAGGTCCTAAGGGTGTGCTGTTGTCAGTAATAGGGTCTTAATTTCTTGTTCTGGAAAGTTCCAAGTACAATAAAAATAAGTTATAGTTTTGGGAATTTCTTAGGCTTACCAACAACTTGAAATGAGGTTTCCCTTGTCTGGCACTGGAGATTTTCTGAGACAGCCCATGATTTTTGGATGAGGCACTGTCACACCAACTGGCATAATATCTAAGGATAATTTTAACAATTAACATAATGTAAGTTAAGTAATTTACTTTCCTTGGTTTTGCAGATCCATAAGCCCTGGACATATTGACATGACAATGGAAGTGAGAGCTGTGCTACAACTCAAAATAAGGGCAGTTAAATGAGGTCAGCATTTGGTTTATTGAAAATAATTACCAGTCTCAAAATTCTCAAATAGAATTGCTTTGAGACAAGAAAATTAATCTATATAATTTTGTGACATGGGTATGTCTAGACATTTAGACTGCCACATTTGAAAATTAACCTCTTCTTAAAAGGAAATGAATGAATTACTAGTAATTTCATAAAAAATTATTAGCTAGGTATGAAGACCCAGGTAGCATTCTTGCCGCACAATTTTCCCTGCTATTTGAATGCATTTCTTTTAACTGGGCTTATGGAAATAGCCTCCCTCAATTTTTGTTCCAAGAGTAACATGCTCACACTTCTTTAGAAAAGGAGTATTCACAGATAATCACAAAGAGATATTCTGAACAGGAAAACAAATGTGTAAATTAAATTCAGTTGCCATTCTTCAGTATAATCCATTCAGGAATTTGTTGAATACTTGAAATCTTAGTACAGTTACTTCTTAGTATAACGTGCTAACAAATTGCACGTAAAAACATCCCTGTGTTCTAACTGACATCTATAATAATGATTCCAGACCAGAGGTAAACACTAAATAGATACAGCATCTATTTTGAGACCTCTTAACTGTGAACAATTAATGCAGGCTATTTTCAGGAGTGATAGTACCCTGACTGTGTATTTAAAGCAGTAAGATACACATTATTTTAAAAGTTGTTAGTGTTCCTGGTGGCTGAGGCCCATCCATGCCTCTGTGAACTTTGCTGTTTCCACATGAAGTATGGAATATGTCAACATGAATAACATTGCATCTGGTGTTTGTTAGCTGAATGCATGAGAGATCCTGAAGCGTGAATAAAATACATGCTGTTGTAAGGACTTTTCACTGCTTCAGTGCCTCAAAACAGCAAGACATAAAATTTGAAAAGAAATTTTTACATATAGCCAGTATATAAAAAGGTATATGGTGGCTTGAAGTGATAAGCCAGTGTCCACAGAGAGAAAAAGGCTTTGATTCATACTGTCACACCTATACTAGGCAGTGTAATATCAGCAAAAGATAGTGTATTGAAGCATGTGCTCCATAACAGCAAAATTAATAACACATAATATTGAGTATGAAGACCCATTACAACTTAAGAAGAATGTTACCATCATGGATATATTTTTAAATAAAAAGGAATGTTCAATTTTGTTCATAGACAAATAGCTGCACAGTAGAATATGTTAATACTGAAGGAATGCTTAATAAATGTAAATCCATGATTGCCTGTCAAGGACGGAAAACAATTGGGTTCTAAGTCACACATCAGGGGCCTTAAGCATATTTCAATGTTTATTTCTTTGTCGGAAAACAAAGGTTCTTACTATGAGGGTTGCCAGTACATTTATGTTCAGCAAAAATAACTCTTCATGGTTTTAAAAAAATGTAAAAATATGTATTTCCTAAAATGATGTATAAAAGTAACTCTACACATCAATATCCAAAAAAAAAAAATGAACCTACAAGGAGTCTCATCTAGAAGGTGATTTCTTCTGGACTCCCATAGGAAATTTCTAGCTGTGGGATGAAATTCTTTGTGCCTTTGAATGAGCATCATTTTTAGCCGACACAGTGTATGTACACTTAGGTTTGAAGAAAGAAAGGATTCAATTATTCTTCAGGGCTTCTCTCATATTGCTGTGAAAGTTATCAGAATGACAGCAAAAGAACAAGGGGAAGAAACCATCAACTCATCAAACTGGTTAGCACCATGCATAGGAGTATGGAGGATTAGGGCAGGCGAGAGAATATTTGAGCTATTTGCAAATTATTCATTATTTTTGTACATTTTCTTTATCATATAATATACTAACGCCTCATCTTATTCCATATAAATTCAGAATCCTGCAATTCATATCGAATTAAATATACCTGTTCTTGAGCTGAAGACCCAGGAACCTAAAATGACACCTTCTGAGTCTTAGGGATACCCAACCAACAGGGCCAAACCCGGTAGGACTGTAGCTCTACCTTGACACAGCTTCCTGCTTTGGCAGCTTCACAACCTGAACAACGCTGTGGCTGAGCCCTCTAGCCCATCTGTGAGTCTCTGAATATGCTTCAAGTCACTGCCTTAGGCTTCAGTAAGTTCCTTTGAGCCATATGTCCACTTTTTCTATTGTTTGTTTGTTGGAAGTCTATATAATATTGCATGAAGTGTAATTGATGGATTGTTAATATGAATAGCAAGCATTGGGTTGAATTCAGAGCATCCACGAATGCTATTGTGATTGCTGAGTTTGATTATCAACTTGGCTAGCTCTAGAGGTGTCAGGGAGACATATCCCTGGACATCCTCTTTAGGACACATCAGAAAGGATTCACGGAGAGAAGACTCACTTTTCATGGATGCATTTTTCAACAGGTGGTCCAGATACAAGGAGGCACAGAGGAAAAGCACACACCTGTGTTTCTCTTAGAGTCTCCTTTAGAAGTGAGTGTGAATGTTGCCTTTGCTATGATCCTCTTCTGATATCTGTCACCAGCTCTCTTCCATGCCAAGGTGAAATCAGTATCACTGACTCTCTAGGGATCTTCTAGACATTTACTGTCAGATGGGGATAACTGAGGCACGCAGCTGTGTGCACTGAGTCCTGACTGGTTCTCAGCCACTTTGGCATCCAGATAGCTAAATTATTCTACTTCTGAGAGCCTACCATCAATTTTGCCAAACTTATAAGTCCCCTTTACAGAAACACATGCACAGATGCGTGCACTCACACATCTGCTATCCATATTGGTTTTCTAGAATACCCTGCCTAGTATACCACACTTTTAACTAATCACCAGGGAAAAACAAGAATACTGGGCAACTAAACACAATAAAACTGATGTGGCCTGTGACCTGATTACTATGCAACAAAACTTGATATCCTGACATGGCGTAAGTGTGTGTGTGTCCATGTTACAAGCATGGCTTACTTGAAACAACCTTCACCTCAGCAGGCACAGATGGGTCTCACTGTCCAATTCCCATGTGCACATTAGCAACCTTACTCCAAACTCAACTCTTTGTGGTAATGTACTAAAACAGAGTCTCATCCTAAGTGAAGTATTCTAGAAGCAAAAAGACACACATGGTATATACTCACTTATAAGTAGATATTAGACATATAATATAGGATAAACATACTAAAATCTGTACACCTAAAGAAGCTAATCAAGATGGAGGACCCTGGGTAAGATGATCAATCCTCATTCAGAAAGGCAAATGGGATAGACATCAGAAGTGGGAGAAAACAGGAAACAGAACAGGAGCCTACCACAGAGGGCTTCTGAAAGACTCTACCCAGCAGTGTATCAAAACATATGCTGAGACTCATAGCCAAACTCTGGGCAGAGTGCAGGGAATGTTATGAAAGAAGGGGGAGATAGAAAGACCTGGGGGGGACAGGAGCTCCACAAGGAGAACAACAGAACCAAAAAATCTGGGCACAGGGGTCTTTGCTGAGACTGATACTCCAAACAAGCACCATGCATGGAGACAAACTAGACCCCTGCACTGAAGTAGCCCATGGCATCTCAGTGTTCAAGAGGATTCCCCAATAATAGGAACAGGGAACATCTCTGACATGAACTCATGGGCTGGCTCTTTGATCTCCTCCACCTGAGGGGGAAGCAACCTTACCAGTCCACAGAGGAAGACAATAAAGCCAGTCCTGACCTGATAGACTACTGTCAGATGGAAGGGGAAGAAGACCTCCCCTATCACTGGACTAGGGGAGGGGCATAAGAGAAGAAGAAGGAGGGAGAGTGGGAGGGAGGATGGGGGAGGGGGCTACAGCTGGGATACAAAGTGAATAAACTATAATTAATATGAAAAATAAAAATTAAAAAAGAAAATTAGAAAAAACAAAACAAAACAGAGTCTAATTTTCTCTAGATATGTAGTAGAAAGGACAATGCAGTATTTCAAGGCTTAGCCTTGAGGAGACTTGCCTCTGTGTCTCAAATGGGAGTGTTTTTATTTACCCAGAGTCATGTAAATATTTTTTTCTGTTTTTTATTGCATTTATTTATTTTTAAATTATTTTATTTATTACAATTTATTCACTTTGTATTCCAGCTGTAACACCCTCCTTCATCCTCTCCCAATCCTACCCTCCCTCCCTTTTCTCTTCCCATGCCCCTTCCCTAGTCCACTGACAGGGGAGATCCTCCTCCCCTTCCATCTGACCCTAGCCTATCAGGTCTCATGTAAGAATTTTGAGTACCCTGAGATATGCATGTGAGGCAATGTGGAGGTGTCCTGATCAACATTCATAGGTTAGCACAGACTTCTAACCATCTGTGTAAAACCTTCAGTTGCACACAAAACTGCAATCTTAAGACCACCCATGTGCTTGCTAAAAAAAAAAAATTGAGTAATTTTATTCAACACTCCATAAAGCAGAATAATTGCACCAATGGTCTGTTCCAGATTGCTAACTCATGTAAAATATATTAAAGTGGCAAGTTACTTGCAATAAACTTCTAAGTCTGAGGATGATATTTAAGTCAGTAATAGACAAGTGGCTTAAAATCTAAGTCATACAAAAGTAACCAATTCAAAGTAGAACACACACACTCACACACACATGAAAATACAATTTAAAAAAAAAGTAGAGTTCCCCATAAAAAACATTTATTATGGGAGAAGGGCTCTCTGAAGAATCATCTCCTGCTGGAAACACCAATGTCACTGTGTGCCACAACTGAAGTTGTCAGCTCTTTGCTTTAGTGTTTGCTTCTTCGTTTTGTTTTTACATAAGTTAGATGAGCTTATTTTTATGTGCAGGATGCCCTGAAGACTTCAGATATAAAATTTTCTCATTCTGAGCTTTATTTCTTATTCTACTACATTTGATTTTCATGTCCAGTTAGCTGTAGAGCAAGAATACCATATCACAGTTATTTTCTAATAGATAGTCATATTTTATGATTAAAAGAAAAACTATTATTGTTTATTTTCAACATAAGATATAAAAATTGAGTTTGTCTTTATTTTAACAAATAAAATATTTTTCCTGGGATTGATGGAACTTTGAAAAAATATAGTGTTAAAGCAAGTGAAGCCTGTATACTTTGACATGCCATCTGGGTTCACCCCTAGATTAAAAGCAAAAGGGTGGTCTATGGCTGCTGAGATAGGAAGAATAGTTTATTTCGAAAGATAGGCTGCCCAGGTCCAGTCCTCATTTCAAGACATGTGTACATACGAGCAACGCTAAACAGACTCAGTAGGTTGTACATACACATATACATACATCTAACAATTTTAATGTATAGAATACCAGGCATTTATGAGGATAGGTAATGGAAAATGAGAAAAATGAAAGAGTGATATAGATACAGATCTCATATTGGAAAAATAATTTTTTTAACTTAGCCTGTTAGAGAAGATGCATTTAAGTACTTTACCTTTGATTGGAGAGTCCCTATAACCCCTTAATTACAGCATCGTGGGGAAGCTAACTGAGCAATTAGCTGACATCAAATATAAAGCCCATCAATACTGTGCTTAGAGATACTTATGTGGACCCGGAGGAAAAGCTTCCCCTCAGTGCAGTCAGCTCAGAAAATCAAAAGAGTTACTTGACTTCAAAATCCACTCTTTGGACATTCTTGTTGCCATTTAATGATCTGAAATTCTCAGTAGCAACACTTTCTAATTTGTTTATATTCAGATCTAAAAGAAATATATTGTTATGAAATTAGCATGTATTTTTATAGACTAAATATATCTCCTCTCATAGTGATACATTGTTTTCATTATGAAAGTGTTAAATTTGATAAAAAACAAATTATCCAATGGAATTTGTTGTTTAATATGAAAAACGTATCCTGGAAACAGAATTATTTTGATGAAGTTAACATACGGATAGGTTTTGACATTGGGAAATTGTAGCTATCAGCCACCCATGTTTTTTCTGTGGTAATAGCTGTCTCTACAGGGTCCTCATCACTATTCATTACTTTAGAACACTATTTAAGTTAATGGAATACAAGTTGTGTATACATGACTAGAATTTTGCAATGTTTTTAGTAAAGAGGTATCTCTTGATAGAATTATACAGGATAATTTACCTTTACTTGGTTTCCTATATATTGTGAAGACACATTACAAAGGAGAGAGATGGGATCGACAGTAACACAATGAATAAAAACACTGATTATTCTACAAAATAAAGGAATTGAGTCAATTATAGATATTTTTCTTATTTTTTGGAGCCTCCATCTTCTGCAATCTGGTTTTGAATTAAGTTATGAATGACTTCATCAACAAGTCACCAAGTTTCCATTTTGAAATGTGCCATCATGAGAACTCAACTTTACTTGAGCAGAAACGTCTCAGACCATGGAGAGCTTCTGCAAGAGAGTGAAAATTTCCCTCAATTAAAAACAAAACAAAAACATAGCATTTAATTTGTATAAACAAATTAGTTTTGCACTCATTTTCCAGCAAATAGTATTGTGTAGAAGGAGTCCTGAACGAATGGGTTACTGAGTCTTCTCTGAATCTTGATAGTATTTCTAGCGGTTTAACACGTGACCAGTGCTCAGCACACTTTCCTTCAGGACAGCACAGTGTCAGAGTGAGAGCTCCATAGTATAAGGTGTGACAAACACATAGACATAGGTGGACATATTTCCAGAAAAAAATAGCTAAAATCTAAAATAGTAAAACTATTTGAAACAAAACATAGAAATGATAAATTTATGAAAAATCCAGGAAGAAATCTATATCTCTAAAGAAATTTATATCTCTAAATATCATTAGCTAAATATATCTATAGTATTAGCTAAATATATCTGAAACGGGGAAACATTAGCTAGCTTGGAATCCTGGCTTGTCAAGGAAACCAATGGAGACATCTATTCCATCTTCTGACAGAAAGGAAGCCGGCCGCTATGTGTTCTGTGCTTAGTGGACCACTTCACTTCTAGGCTGTGCTATGCACCATCACTCTTCTGGCTAAAGTCCCATTCCAGGAATGTTAAGAATCTGCTCCTTATTTACACAGAGCAGAGCCAAATCCTGTAGGAACTGTACTTGTTTTCAAGTCATCAGAATTTACTTCTTATGCCCAACAGTTTTTGATGTAAGTATGTGAACCTATGAGAATAATTTTTGCATGGCTGTCTGTGATCACCAAGGACAGGGAATTGAATTTGATATTTTTAGCAAATTGTAATGGAAATAATGGAGAAGAGAAGGACCTACGCAGTAATGTATGATCCTGGCAATGCAATTAATGAGGAGTCATTAGATTTTTTTTTTTTTAATCTAGGATTCTGGGCAAATGTTTCTTTAGATTCTTAGAGGTATAGACTGCAGATGCTACGTTACAATTCTATGTAGAAAAGACTTTGTGGTCTGTTGATGGTGATGCATTATTATTGAAAATATAAGCCACTACCAGACAACAGGCTTTCTGCACTCTAAGGTAAACTGGTTTGATCATTAAGCCTTCCTCACTAACAAACTGAGCAATTAGAGTTTTGTGGGAATATATATTCAGGTACCTTAGAACCTGTGTTGTACTCTAAAATTATTCGTGAGAAAGAAACCCAACTTTAAACCAAAACATAAAGTAGATTAAGCATCAATTCATTCATTAATATACTTAATTTAAATACTAGAATAGGATTATCATCCGCGAATCATTGTTTATGTGCTGTAGCTGAATCACTGAGCACTGAGCACTATGAGAGAACTTTCATGTTTTTATGGAACTTATGTTCTCATATCATGTTTGAGAGAAAAACGAAAGCTGTGCAGGAAAGAATGGATCTGGCAAACTAGGACTAGATGCCACTGAAACTTTAATAAGCTTAGGTAGTTGGAAGAATTTTTCTAGAAGTTTTAATGGATAGCTTCAAAGATAGGGGTTCTGATGTGACCAGCTGAGAACCAGGGACGTCTACTTTCCTGATTCAGCAGAATAAAAAAAAGTTCTCCAAAAAGCATTGCAGGAACTCACCACAAAAGGAACAATAAATACATGTCTGTGTAAGGGACCATTTGAATACAGTACTGTGTGCTGAAAACAGAACATGCCTTTACATGGGAGGCATCTGTTAGACTCGGGCAGTTTGGTTGTTTTTTGGTTTTGTTTTCTTTTTGGTTGTGTATTATGAGTTTGTGAGGCCTGGGAGACTTGCCACAGCTCTGTGCTCAGTTACTGTAAAGTGACTAAGAGGACCACATGGTAAACTGTATTATTCTCAAGAGACATCTTGTAATCTTCATCCTTCTGGTGAACAACAACTTCATTTCACACAAAGATGGGTTACTTATTTTTTTCATGAACAGGTACCTGGAAATTTATAGCAAAAGCTGCCTTTTTTTTCATAGATTTTTATAGCTCACTCAGGATAACTGAAATATCAAGAGTGCCTCTTCAGAGAATGAGCAGTGATCTCAAAGTCTCATATCTCTAATTGTCTGGCAGAGAAAACAAAAACACACCCAATGGTGACCTACATTACCCTAGGATTCATGTGAAATAACCAACCTGAAATCCAGACTCAAGAAGTATGCTTAGGACCCAGGCCCAGGTCATTTATCATTTTATTAATTAGGGATCTATTATATAGCAGATATTCAGGAGTGAGTGGTTTTCAGCATAGTCCAGAGCATCAGGTGCCCGGAGAGCTGGGGTTCTGAAAGACCGTGAGCACCAGATGTGGGAACTTAGCACTTACGGCCTCTGCCAGAACACGTGTGCTCTTAGCCACTGTGCTGCCTAACCAGCCCAACTGCACATGTGTTAAGATGTCAAGTGAAATAGTGTGTAAGAAGTTGTTTCTTTCACTTATGCAGTGCAAGCCAGAAAAAAAATGTAAATTCTCTTAAAATACATAGCACACCTATTTTTCTTTTATAGCTTAAAGTTGGCAAAGGGTAATTCTTAATCCATTTTCTGCTGATGTTCCCTGCTCTTCCTAACTCAAACTGGATAAAATGTTTTATTTTAAACAAGTTAACAAGTGTTTGTCTATGAGAAACTGTAAAAAAAAAAATGAGTCAGAAATTTTTGTGAACTCCCTGGATGTTTTCATCTTCATTGTTCTAACAATGGAATCTTGGATCAGAAGAATGGGATTGCTCACATCCTCTCAGTTTAAATGTAAGAATGACAGACTTGGAATGGATTCTAGACTCCTGTCCCCTCAGTGCTAAAAGTTTAAGAGAGCTACTTGAACATTCCTCTGATTAATGAATTGACTTGGAGGATGCCAACTATTCAAAGACAAAAATATGGCCACGAGGGCCAACTTGTCTTTGATTGAAAAGGAAACAAAAAACAAGAGAACAAAAGGAATCTGGTTTATTCGTTAGCCCAGCTCTGTGGTGTGGCCCAAGCCTATGGGAGTCAGTGTTCGTTGTTTTCTTCTTTTGAAAAATTCTTTCTTCCTCACAAAACAATTTTGTGCTTGACAAATGAGCACACAATGTACAAAACAATTTGCAAGCCTGTCCAAGCTGGCTCCAGAGTGGATATCTTACAGAGTAAGATGCATGACCCCACACTGCGATAGCATGAATACATAGAAAAAGAACACCAACAGGGGAGTGCAGGACCCAAACCACTTCATGTCTTTCTCAAATATATTTGATTTTTTAGTCTTAACAAAGGTGTAAACAATCAAAGTGATCTCAGTGGAAAGCCAAACACAATTATTCCTTTAACAGACATGTTCATATTAATTAGCATACTTCATTATGAGATTTCTAAGAACAATTATAGTGACTAGATACATACCTAAAAATAAATACAGTATTTTATATAATCTTAAAGTCTGTCCTAAGATGGCTTGGGCTGTGCGTTTTTTGTCTATAGAAGTGAATGCAAGGTGGAAAGCTGGCTTTGTTCTGAACTAGGGTGTTTTTCTGGTGTAGAACACCGATTTATGAAGACGCTGGGGAGACGTCTGTCAGGGTGCAAATCAGAAAGGGCACCGCACAGTACTAGCTGTCCTTAACTGTCCCCTCCAAAGCTTGCATGTTAACTTGCTCAATGAGCATTCCACAGCAGACACCTCCTGTAATTCTATATGACAGATATTAAACCTGCCATCAACAAAACTTACAAATTTAAGATAACTCTTAATGTTCCGTAATGGCAGGTGTAAGATTGTTAACCTTGCTTAAATGTACTGAATGCTCTCATTATTTTGGAACATTGTCTTTCTCCATTGTACTATATGGCATCTATTTATCTGTATATTGTTATCACTCTGCACACATACATATATATCTCCTGTCTGGAGTTTTTAAATAATTCATAGTATCTCTCATTACAAAACCGAAAAGTCAATTTAAAAAGTCAGTAAAATATTTATGGAAGCCAAGGACTATAAAAACTTGGATTTTTAAGGATAAAAGGTAGCGACATTCCTCATATGCCTCTTTTCAATAGAAAACTAAAAAAAAAAAAAAAAAAAAATTACATTTTTTCAGGAGAGACAACTCCCAAAGACAAAACTTGAGTTTGCAACACTCTACATCTGGGTAGATGCCTGTCATGCTCCAAGCTATCCTGATACAATCAGAAGGGAAAATAAAGTTAGGCTGATGGTTTTACAGAATGCTGTCTGCATGAGTGGCAGATGTTTTGGCCATAATTACGCTATGAGTACGCAATTTTTACTATAGAACAATTGCTTCTAATAACTTTTATGTTCATGATCAATGTGTCACAAATTCACCTGAATTTCAAAATGACCTAAGAAATCTAAAGGTGTTCTTCTGTTGTTTTTCTCTTGACACATTCAATAACAATAAACACAACGGATTTGAGCTTGTACAGACTTGTGGATTCTGACAATCTGTGGGGTCTCACATGTGTGCCTGAGTCGGCCTGGTTCCCGAAAGATCTGACACCACACCCTGGGTGATTATCCATCATCAGCTGCTGTGAGTGGGCAGTGTGATTAATAACTGCAATTCAAGCATGATGGGGACCACTGTGATCTTTATTGACGCGGTGAGCGGGTGATGCTTTCTTTTCATGTGGTTGGCACTCAATTTGTGCTGCTTTCAGTTATTGATACAGCCCATTACTATTTCGATTGTGAGATCGTTCCCTTTCTTTGAACTCAATAGCAAATATCTGCTGAAGCAAGAACAATTTTTGTTCATTTTACAGAAATACTTGAAGTTCACAATTGTGGTCTTCTATTTGATTCACCAACAACTTTGTCAAAACTGTTGATCTCTGCTTGGTGGTCAATTCATTTGCATAAAATGGTTTTACCTTCTTTAGAGTTTACCACTTGCGATAAGGATTTCAGTCCTTCCTTCCCAACTCTTTAATATATGTATTTTTATTGTATTAACATTTTCAGCTGAATGTTCTGAATAAATGTTCTGAACAAGTAAATAAATAAATAATATTTAAAACAATATATATTTTATTTTTATTAATTAAATCTACCACATTTTCTCAGTATATATTTATGAACTACTGTTTAAATGTTGTATATAGTCATACATAGCACGTACACATATATTGAGTTGATTTCTCTAACAATAAATTTATATACAATAAATGTCTTCATATATTTAATTTGAACTGCTAGAAGTCAGTCAGAATCATATTATATTTCAGATAGATAGTGAATAAACTAGTTTAAAAGAATAAATACTGATGAGCTGTATTTAAGGCCGTGTTGAAGCGACCATAAGATGAGTAATCATCCACTCATTACTTAGATGTGACATTTCTTTGCTAACAGCAGTTTCATAGTGCTGTCTACTAGAGAGTAGTGAGGAAGAAGCGAAATCTTGGAGAGAACCTAAACCCCCTGCTCTGATGTAGCCCATAGGCAGCTCAGTCTCTAGGTGGGTTCCCTAAGTAAGGGAAGCAGGGGCTGTCTCTGACATGGACTCTGTTGCCTGTTCTATGATCACTTTCCGCTGGTGGGGCAGTCTTGCTTGGCCACAGAGGAAGAGGATGCAGGCAGTCCTGATGAGACTTGATAGGGTGGGGTCAGATGGCAGGGGAGGAGGGCTCCCCCTTTTTGTGGACTAGAGGAGGGGGATGGGAGAAGAGGAGGAGAAGAAGAGAGGGTGGGACCAGGATGAGATGAGGGAGGAGGCTATAATTACCAAATAAAGTGAATAAATTATAAAAAAATTGAAAAAAAATTGAGGTCATAGCAGTGATTGCTAAGGACAAATCCCAAAGGCTATCTCTATTGAGGAGCAAAGAACGTGGCAATAGATAAAGAGAATGTGAGTATACAAAGCTTATTGATGGTGGTGAGGGTGGCTAGGAAGTAACATGATGACAGAGTGATTGTCTGCCGTGAGCGAAACTTAGGTTTGCTCCCTGACGAGGGAAAACATTCTTTTCAGTTTGAAATGAAGAAGGCTTATTTGCTAAAACAAATTATTTAATACATACTGAGGATGATAGTGAAAGAGTAAGGATTCAGTATAGGAATAAAATTCTTGGGAAAGTGAAACAAGTTGGGGTTGTAATTTTATAAATCACTCACATGGCAATTACTTTTGCTCTTATTGTCTCTTTAGCCTTTCAGGCTCAGAAAGTCAGCTATTTTTAAATTTTTTGTTGTCTCACTGAGAATAGAGCAAGCTATATAACAAATATGTGTTAAGTGAATGAACAAATAAATGGAAACACATAAGTAGACTGAATACCAGTGTTTGTCTTATGGAAATGAGGGCTGTTATGCCACGTGACTTGAGAAAAGTGAGACACAGGGATGAAAGCAATGTTGCTGATGAAAATGCAAGGCTTTCATCAAGTCAGTGAAATAAAATATACAACAATAACCTTAAGAAAAAAATGAAAGATAAAATCAGGGAGAACCTTGCAGAAAATAACATAAAAATACTAAGAGATGGAATATAAGAGAAAACCATATTTTTAAATGAGTAGAGATTTGATTTGGGCTTGCCAAATATCTGATTCATGAATTTTGAAGAGGGAAAAGTAGAGAAAAATTATCAACTAAGAATTGCAATAAATGAGTTAAATTGATGATGATTAAGGTGAATAATCATCATTACATTTTCATAATCTCAGGGGGAAAAGGCAAGCCTCAATCTTGCAGGAGAGCCAGCTATTTCTCAGCAGAATTCTCATAATAGCCAGGATACTCCCAGCAAAACTATTGGCAATTTTATGGACACAGTCAGTATCAAATACCCTTTGAAATACTTACCTGTAAATCCATAGTTAGTGTAGCCCTCAACCATTATGAAAAAACCTTCTTTCCAAAGCAGATGACATTTACTATAGAGACTTTCCAATGGTGAAGTGCAGGGTGTGAGAGGATCCTGTGGGAGGACATCTGTATCACACTTTCCGTAAGCCTCAGAAGTCATTCTGGAAAGGGAGGCTATGAGATTGTAAGGGTCTGAGGTTGTAGAGAACTGCTCAAATTGGGGTTTTCTGGATGCCACAGGGCCATTGCACATAAGACAGCTGAGTGGCTGTTGCTGTGTGCATGAAACCTTCACAGTGTGAAGCCAGTAAAAACCAGCTTGAACAGGAGTATTCTCACAAAGTTCTACACATACCCAGAGAGCTGTCGGTGTTTGATAGTTGCTGGAAAATGGAGAGTCAGTTCTTCAGGACGTGGCTACTGATAGTCTGCTCATCTCCAGCGGATATCCCCACACCCAGGTAACCCTGGCAATCCTAGGTTGGCTCAGTGAGACAAAGAGAGTACATGGAATTGGGAGAAAAAAAAGGACTCGAAAGGAACCTGAGAAGAGTAAGAGAGAGGAGATTGAGAGGTAGTTTGTTCAAAACACACTGGTATAGGTGTGAAATTCTCAAAAAATAAGTAGGAAATATATTGGGTGATAGACAAAACAAAGATAATAATTTCAAAATCTGGGTGAAAATTAGTTACACTGTGGAATCCTACACCAAAAAATATCTATTTCCTATAAGCATAAGATAAAGAATGTCAGATATATGTTTTTAATAAGCTACCATCTTGGTATACTTCATCAATCATATAATAAATTGATATAGTAAAACAAGGAAGGTAGTCATGTGACTAAAGACCCTGGATATGCAGCACAGGAGAGATTTGAGGATGGCAGTTGCCTAGTAGATTAAAGTGAAACATTCACAGTGTTTCAGAAGAGAGACAACTACATAAATACTGTGCAAAACAAAGTGAAATGAGAAATCAAACTACCTTCTGAATATCTCTGGAAAGTAATTATATTTAATGACTGCTGGAAGTAACACATGTAACTGATTTAAATATGCAAATAAACAAAACTGGAAATTAAGCACAAAATCAAATGAGAGGAAATTAATAACAAACTATATGGTTTAGAATTGTATTACTTTATCCATATTTAAAATAGGATGGTGAGTCTAGAGATGGTGGGATCAGCCCTGAAGACCTGTTTGTTTCCAGGAATCACATTGGGTGGCTCACTGATCTTTGAAACTTAAGCTCAAGGGGATCAGATACATTATTTTGTATTAAAAGGTACTTGTACTTAACTGTACACACACACACTTAAAGATAAAAGATATGAACTCATAGTCACTATGACAGCATGCACAAAACATATGTGTAAACTCAATCTAGGCAAAATCCAAGCATTGAGGTAGGAAATGGGTATGAAATCCCAACATTAGCTGAAGAGCAATTGGTATAGACTTGATTGGAAAGAAAGAAAGGAACAAAGAAAGAAGGAAAAGAAAGAAAGAAAGAAAGAAAGAAAGAAAGAAAGAAAGAAAGAAAGGGAAGAAGGGAGAGAGGGAGGGAAGGAGAGAGGGAGGAAGAGAGGAAAGGAGAGAGAGATGGAGGAAGGTAAAGAATAAGAAAAAGGAAGACACAAAATTGACTGTGTAGAGGAAGGGAGGATTAGGGGAGGGGTGAATATAAACAAACACATTGACAAAATTATCAAAGAGTTAGTGGAGAGGTGGCTGAGTGGTTAGAGCGTTGTTTGCTCTTCAGGAGGACATGGGTTGGGTTTCCATCATTTTCACGGCCTCGACAATTATCTGTAACTTCAGTTCTACAGGATATGATTCTTTCTTTTGACTTCTTCAGCACCACATTCACAGAAGGTGCACAGGCATGTGTTCGGGCAATGCGTACTGTCCCCTTGCCCACACAAATTAAATAACAACTAAAATCACATGGGCACTAACAACTGTCTAAACTAAACATTAGTTCACAGTGATGAGCGGTGCTTACAAAAGAAAATCAGAGCTCGTCTGCCATTGTATCACAGCAACTCTTCCCACTGAGACACAGATCAGAGGCTGAGAGGCACACAGTAGGGATGATCGTTAATGTGAATACTGAGTACATACACTTTCCATCAAAGCAACCTGACTTCATGACAGTTATTGGAGTACCTTTGCATATAGGAGTGACCGGATTGTGTATTGATGAAGACCTTAAAATAGCTGTTCATATTTCCCCAATAGACATGATATATTTAGAGTATGTAATATATTAGTTATACCATACATTTATATATCAAGAACAATGTTTAACTTGTTATGAAGATTGCATAAAGAGATGGACAGAAATGAAAGTTCTCAAAAAAGCCATGTAGGCATGTGAGCACACAGGCAATTGTACATGTACACTAAAACACACTTCCACATGCAGATAAGTGCATGACCATGCACATAGCATGATTAGTTACACCCCACATAAGATTTAAATGCCTGTGTTTAAGTAGGTTGTTCTACCAGTTAATTATCAGCTAGAAATTGTACATGAGGAGACAATTGCTAAGTTTTCACAGATATTTTCCTTGCAGGTGCTTGCACCATTTGTATTTATAGAACAAAAAGAAGCAGTTATTGGATGCAGTGATTTTAAGACTGATATAAAGACCTAGCCTCAAAAGAAATTCAAGTAGAGGTTTGAGCTATTAAGTGTACAGTGTAGAGATTTGGACCCATTTTGATGTGGCCATTATCAAAATCTGCATCTGTAACATTTTTACCACTCTGGAAAGTTTACTCACACGCTGTACCAGCCAATTCCCTCCCCTGAAGCCTAGCACTATGCTGAATGTGTGTGTGTGTGTGTGTGTGTGTGTGTGTGTGAGAGAGAGAGAGAGAGAGTATGTGCCAATATATATTTCAGATTATACACTCAGGCTACATATTATAATGTGTTTGAATATCCGATGTCATATGCAAAGATTCATGTGCTATTCCTTTCAGGAAAGCATTGATGTTTTGTTCATCCATGTTGCTTGTTGTAGTAGCCCCAAAAGGTTGTGTTGGTATTCTTTCAAGAAATAAGTCATTGCTCAGCTGAAATGTGGGGTTTAGCTCCCAGCCGCAGGGTAGTAGTGTCCTTATGTTCTATTGGTGGTTTACGTTCCACCTCAGCCTTACCCTCTGCTTCATCTTAACAGCAACAGCCATCCAAGCAGATGAAGTTAAAGTCACGTGAGCTCATGCAGTTTGTCAGAAGGCCTGAGCCAACGACTGAGCAACGCTTGGGTGGTCACACCTGGTTTATGGCTTCCTCTCCATTGGGCTGGTAGAGGTTCTTCGGAGAAGAGCAGCCTAAGTGTCCCGGGTGGGAGTTCTTTTTGTGTCTTTGGGGACTACTTTCTGTGTCTTTTAGTCCATTGTGTGCCACTGTGGCCCACACTTGGAAATGTATGAAGAACAAATGATAAAGAAACATAGCACAGTTCAAAAAGGCCCACGTCTGAGAGATGCTTTTACTTTTCTTAGTACTGTCTTTATTGAGTTTTTTCCTTTTTATTATCATTTATTACAGTTTATTCAATTTGTATTCCAGCTGTGACACCATCCCTCCTCTCCTCCCAAACCCACCCTCCCTCCCTCTTCTCTCCTTATGCCCCTCCCCTAGTCTACTGATAGGGGAGGTTCTACTCTCCTTCCATCTGACCCTAGCCTATCAGGTCTCATCAGGACTGTCTGCACTGTCTTCCTCTGTGACCTGGCAAGGCTGTGCCTGCCAGGGGTAGGTGATCAAAGAGCCAACCACTGAGTTCACGCCAGAGAGAGTCCCTGCTCTCCTTTCTAGGGACCCACTTGGAGACTGAGTCTATGGGCTACATCTGAGCCAGGGTTTTAGGTCCCCCTCCATACATTGTACTTGGTTGGGACATCATTGTCTTCAGGGCCCCCAGGGCTCAGTTGCTCTCCTGAAGTTTGTGTGCAACTCCAGGTCTTTCTATCTCCCCCTTCTTTCATAAGATTCCCTGCACTCTGTCCAAAGTTTGGCGATGAGTCTCAGCCTCTGCTTCCATACCTTGATCAGTAGAGTCTTTCAGAGGCTGTCTGTGCTAGGCTCCTGACAGAAATTGTGGTACATTTATACAATGGAGTACTATTCAGCCACTAAAAACAAGGAAATCATGAAATTTGCCTGCAAATGGAGGGAACTAGAAAATATCATCTTGAGTGAGATATCCCAGAAGCAGAAAGACACACATGGTATATACTCACTCATAAGTGGATTATAGGATAAACATAATTATTGAGCTTTTCAATCAATGACAATATTTTATCATTGCTTCCTTTTATGAGTATTACTCTTGATGTCCTGTTTAGATAAGCTTTTGCAAACAGTGGGAACATGATCTTTTTTTTTTTTTTGCTTAGAAGTTTTTCCAATTTAGTTTAAACCTTAAATATATAATCCATTTCACATTAACATTTGCTTACCAAATGTGATGGCTTGGGCACCTTGATAGATTTTTTTTTTTTATTCACTCGTGTAGTTGCTTCAGCAACACTTTTGGAATATTTTGTTTTTCTTGATAGTCTCAGTGGCTTTGTTCTGCAAATGTTTTTGACTTGTCACACGCTCTCGAACTACAACAAACTGATGTCTGCAGCAGCTTTATAAGAAGTCAGGGTATTAGACATTGTTGTCTGGTGGTCATTTTTTTCCCTCAAATTCTAGTCTAGGTCATTTCAGTTTCTATATGGAGCTTAGAAATTAGTTTGCCATTTTCAACAAAGAAATATAATTTCATTAGAATTACATTTAAAGCATGAGTTAAACTGGGAGTGAAGAACAACTTACATTGTATCTTACAATTCATGAGCTGACATATCTCTTCATTTATTCAAGAATTTAATTTCTCTACATGGTATTTTGTAATTTGAAATATGGACATCTGCCTTCTATTTCACTGGCTTTATTCCTTAACACAGTAGGCTTATGGTACTTTTGCAAATGCTATTTCTCAAATTTTATTTCTGAATTTATGTCTTAAGCGTATGGAAACTGCTGGAATATTGCCTGGCCCAGTTTTCGTTTAGTTTCTGTCAGTCCCATTGTTGGTTTCTGATAATTTTACAGATAAAATAGTATCATATTATCTGTGAATAATGAGTTAACCATTATGCATTGCTGCATGAAAATTTAAGCAAGCATTCTTCCTTGTCTGTAATATTTCATTATCAGATATATCATGTGGGAATAAGCTGAAGTTTTTCAAGAACTTCTTAACAAATAGAAGAATTTTTTTTTATTAATTACACTTTATTCATTTTGTATCCCTCATAAGCCCATCCTTCTTCCCCTCCTGATCCCACCCCTTTCTCCCCTTTCTGCATGCATGCCCCTCCCCAAGTCCACTGATAGGGGAGGTCTTTCTCTCTTTCTTTCTGATCTTAGACTATCAGTTCTCATCAGAAGTGGCTGCATTGTCATCTTCTGTGGCCTGGTAAGGCTGCTTTCCCACCCCTCAGGGGGAGGTGATCAAAGAGCAGGCCAATCAAAAATTTTTTAAATTTGAAATATTAGGTCTTAAATTTTTTGATCTCTTGCCATTATTTAGAATACCTTTTTTGAAACCTACCCCCTAGATAATGGAAGTAACCAGCCTGAAGCACACGATTCTATGCTTTTTCATATGTCCACAGAATAGTGCAAGCTTTGTTGCTTTTGCATTCTAGTCTATTTTCATCGTATATAGAAATCTTGTTACTCTGGAAGTCAGGACCAAAGCCAGGAGCCATAGTAAAGAGAAATGGCTAGATGTTTTTCTGCTCTGAAATAAGTGAGAAAGCTCCCAGCCACTTACCATAATAGAGCATGTCAGTGAAGTTTTGTTTGTTTGTTTGTTTGTTTTGTTTTGTTTTTTTGTATAATGGATCAAATCTAGGTATAAAATCTCAGAAAGAAATGCCCCTTATTTTTCCTAAAATGTCACTAAAAATTACTCTTAACCATGTATTGCTACAACCTTTACACAACATCCACAAAAAAAGTAAACTTGGCATGCATCTCAGTGGTAGAGTTCATGCTTTCCAGTGCTCAAAGTCAGTCTTACTTCCAACACTAGGAAAATGTACCTACCAACCAGACAATCCCTACTTCTGACTCTGCCATTAGGGACCAGAAGGGCAATGTGCATCTCTCTAGTTGGACATTTGCCTCAGAATCACAGAGACACATTCAAAGAGAAATCTCTGCAATGCCTGAGCCTCTTGGAGCCTCTGCACATTCCCAGTTTTCCTTGGACACTGACTGGTAGCCAGTATGGCAAAACTTAGTAGATTATTTAAAGGAAATACACCTGGAATTACTTCTGCAGATTCGAGACTGATGATTCCACAAAGCAGGGTATTGTAGTTTATGGCAGTGCAACCCAGGACAAGTGTTGTAACAAGAAAGCAGGATCTCTTTCCACCCCATTGTACGGTACTATTTAGGGGTAGGCAGCACTACCTACTTATCAAAGAAAACAACCACCAAGATAATATTTCATTTCATTTTTAAAATAATTTTGTATTTTAAATAATTTTATACAGTCACTTGTATCCCTGCTGTAGCTCTCTTCCTCTTTCCCTCTCAATCCTTTCCTCCCTCCCTCATCTCCTTCCTGTCCCCTTCCGAGTCCACTGAGAGGGGGTGTCCTCCTCTCCTTCTGTCTGGCCCTAGCTTATCAGGTATCTTCAGGATGGTTGCAATGTCCTTATCTGTGGCCTAGCAAGGCTGCTCCTCCCTCAGCAGGGAGTGGAAGCTTATGAGTTCATGTCCAAAACAATTCCTGTCCCCTTACCAGGGAATCCACTTGGATACTGAGCTACCATGGGCTATGTCTGAGCAGAGGTTGTAGGTTATATCCATGCATGGTCTTTGGTCTCATAGAAGACCCCTGTACTCAGATATATTTGGATGTTGTGGGGCTCCCTGTCCCCTCTAAGATATACAAATTCCTCCTTCCTTCATATGATTCCATACACTCTGCCTAAGGCTTGGTTATGGGTCTCAGCATCTGCTTTGATACACTACTAGGTAGAGTCTTTCAGGTGCCTTCTGTGGTAGGCTACTGTCCTGTTACTTGTTTTCCCTTATTTCCAATGTCCATCCCTTTTGTCTTTTCTTAACATCTATGCTGGTGGATCTCTGTGAGTTCGAGGCTAGCCTGGTCTACAAAGCAAGTCCAGGACAGCCAAGGAAACACAGAAAAACCTTATCTCAAAAAACCATGCCAAACCAAACCAAAACAAAACAAAACAAAAGAAAAAGAAAACATCATTAAAGTTTAAATCACACATTAACCCTCATACATTGATAATGAGAGGCTTTAAGAACCATAATAATGGGAACAGGGACTGTCTCTGACATGAACTGATTGGCCTGCTCTTTAATCACCTCCCCCTGAGGGGGGAGCAGCCTTACCAGGCCAGAGAAGAAGACAGTGCAGCCACTCCTGATGAAATCTAATAGACTAGGAACAGAAGGAAGGAAAAGAAGACCTCCCCTATCAATGGGCTTGGGGAGGGGCATGTGTGCAGAAGGGGAAGGAAGGGAAGGATTGGGAGGAGAGGAGGGAGGGAACCACAGGGGGATACAAAATGAATAAAGTGTAATTAATATAGAATAAAAAATAAGAACCTATTCTCACCAGGTCATGCAGACAAAAACTAAACAGAGCAATACTGTTATAATAGACATTATAAACCATATATCTATAGAACATTTCACCTAATAGAATATACCTTTTTCTCTGCACCTCATGGAACCTTCCCCTAAACTGACCACATACTTAGTCAGAAAGCAAGTCTTAATAGATTCCAGAACATTTAAATTACCCCTTGTATCCTTCAGGC
This sequence comes from Psammomys obesus, assembly GCF_907164565.1. Classification (NCBI taxonomy): domain Eukaryota; kingdom Metazoa; phylum Chordata; class Mammalia; order Rodentia; family Muridae; genus Psammomys; species Psammomys obesus. The sequence continues at coordinate 9,124,188 of NW_026592548.1, forward strand.
CACCTTGAATTAAAGCTGGATTTCAACAACTGAAATGACAGAAAGCCTACTAGAAACCATGAGAACTGAACAGCTTTCTACTAAATAAAAAACAGCCCAGATGCCCCTCAACTGAAGAATGGATGCAGAAATTGTGGTACATCTACACAATGGAGTATTACTCTGCAATGAAAAATAAGGAAATCATGAAATTTGCAGGTAAATGGTGGGACCTGGAAAGGATCATCCTGAGTGACCTATCCAGAAGGAGAAAGACGAACATGGTATATACTCACTCATCTAGACATGTAACATAGGATAAACCTACTAAAACCCTGAACATCTAAAGAAACTAATCTAGAGAGCGGACCCTGACTAAAACGCTCAATCCCCATTTCGAAAGGCAAAGAGGATAGACATCAGAAGAGGAAGAAAACAGGAATCAACCTAGGAACCTGCCACAGAGGGCCTCTGAAAGGCTCTGCCCTGCAGACTATCAAAGCAGATGCTGAGACTTAAGGCCAATTGATGGGCAAAGTGCATGGAATCTTAAGTAAGAAGTGGGAAATAGTAAGATCTGGAGAGGACAGGAACCCCACAAGGAGAGCAACAGAACCAGAAAATTTGAACACAGGGGTCTCCCCAGGGACTCATATTCCAACCAAGGAACATGCATGGAGATAACCTAGAACCCCTGCACAGATGTAGTCCATGACAGCGTAGTACCCAAGTGGGTTCCATAGAAATGGGAAGAGGGACTGCCTCTGACATAATCTGATAGACCTGTTCTTTGATCACCTCCCTCTGAGGGGAGAGCAGCCCTACCAGGCCACATAAGATGACAATGCAGCCATTCCTGATGGGATCTGATAGACTAAGATCACAAGGAAGGAGAATAGGACCTCCCCTATCAGTGGACTTGGGAGGGGCAAGCTAGAAGAAGGGGGAGGGAGGGTGGGGCTGGTTGGGGAGGAGGAAGGGGCTTATGGGGGATACAAAGTGAATAAACTGTAATTAATAAAAAAATAAAAAAAATTAAAAAAAGTGGTCAAGATGGAAAAAAGAAAAAAATTAAAGACTTTAATCAAATTCCTAGAATTTAATGAAAATGAATATACAACATACCTAGACTTACGGAACAAACGAGAGTAGTGTGAAGAGGAAAGTTCACAGCATTAAGTGCTTACATAAAAACAAACAACAAAAATCTTATTGACACACTTGAAAGCTCTGAACAAAAAGAAATAAATATGCTCAAGAGGAGTAGAAGGCAGGAAATAATTAAACTGAGGCCTAACCTTAAAATAGAAACAAAGAAAACACCACAAAGATTCAATGGAACTCCCTGTCTTTTAAAAAGTATATATCTTATATGTATGGGTGTTTTGCCTGTGTATATACCTGGGTACCACTTGTGTGCCTGTTGCCCCTGGAGAAAGATATCAAGTCCCCTGAAACTAGAGGTTCAGATGCTGTGGACTGCTATGTGGGTGCTTGGAATCAAGCCTCGGTCTTTGGAATAGCAGCAAGTACTCTCATACACTAAGGCATTTTTTCCCGTCTTTTTCACCCTATTTTATATAACAAGAGATTTTTTCTTTTCCTTCCTTCCTTCCTTCCTTCCTTCCTTCCTTCCTTCCTTCCTTCCTTCCTTCCTTCCTTCCATTCATCCTTTCTTCCTTCTTTTTTTTTTAACCACTCCTAAGCTTGAGTGTGGCTGATATACCAAATGTCACTCCATCAGAGAAAACAGATTTTTCCATATCCCAGCAGATATCACTTGCAAACAGCTTTTTGTTTGGAATAGAACCTTTTGACCACTCCTCCTTCTTCAGAGATAATAAGATGTTTTATTTCCTGTGGAAGAGCAGCTCTCAGTGTTGTTCAGGTGTGCACTGCTGTTAAAGGTATCACAGGAGAGCTCCTTGGGTAGCACCCACTGACCCAGTGTGTTGTTTATTGTAGATGTAACCGTTATAAGAGAATTCACCATGACAGTTACTAGATTTGTCAAGCACGCTTGTAAATGAGGCGGTCATTCTTGTCCTTTGTTTGTTAAAAATGTTTCGGTATAGTGACTGATTTTTAAATGTGTAGCCAACCTTGCAGTCAAGCAATGAAGTCTACTTGTTCATGACAGATATTCCTTCTTATATATTACTGGGTTTGGTTGCAATATTTTGTTCAAAATATGTGTGCTGATATTTCTAGGAGACACAGCTGCTTTTCATCCTTACAATATTTTTGTGTGATATTGGTATCACAGTACTACTGATATTGGAGTAGTTCATAAATGTTCCTTTCTCTTCTATTTCTCAGAAGAACTTACTTAAAATTTGGACTTTTTTTAGATGTTTGGTAGAATTTAATAATGGAGGTATTTGTGCTCAGACTTTTTTATGAAAAGTTAAAAAATATAGATTTTTGTTTCTTTATCTAATACAAGTTTATTGTAAAAAATTCTAAAGATGAAACTAGGAGTAAAGTGAAAAGTTTATTTGCAGATAAGCAAGAAACTATGTCTAGCAATAAGAGTTTCTGACTACTCTGATATACAAGGGTCAGTTCAAGGGATTTAGGAAGAGAGGATGAAAAAAATCCTTAAAGGTCTACCAGACAAAAGGAGAAGGGTGCTGTTGTGCTCTTGTGATTCATTATCCAAAGACTGGTCCTTTGGTTTTCCAAACCTTTTCTTTTTTTTTTCTTTTTTTTCTTTTTTTTTAATTTTATTTTATTTTTCTTTTTAGTTACATTTTGTTAACTCTGTGTCCCAGCTGTATCCCGCTCCCTCATTCCCTCCCCAACCCCACACTCCCTCCCTGGTCTCCTCCCTGCCCCTTTCCAAGTCCCCTGATAGGGGAGGACCTCCTCCCCTTTCATCTGACCCTGTTTTATCAGGTATCTTCAGGGCTGGCTGCAAAGTCCTCCTCTGTGGCCTAACAGACTGCTCCTCCCCTGGGGGGGGGTGTCAAACAGCCTGCCCTTGAGATCCTGTTAGAAATAGTCCGTGTTTCCCTTACTTTGGAAAACTACTTGGTTACTGAGCTACCACAGGCCACATCCGAGCAGAAGTTCTAGGTTATATCCATAGATGGTCCTTGGTTGAGTGTCAGTCTCAGAAAAGACCCTGTGCCCAGATATATTTGGTCCTTGTAGAGCTCCTATCCTTTCCATATCATACAAACCTTTTCTAAAGAATGAACATGAGGAAGCCCATAGAACTGAGATTAGACACATATGTATGACTAGAAATTTGAGAAGGACAGGAGAGGAATGACATCCCATCATAACTTTGTAGTAGGAAGTCAGAGGAGAAAGGATGCAAGGAAATCAAATACAATGCAGATAGGTTTCAGGTAAACACGAACCTTTTGTTTAGTTTTAATTTATGTTCTTTCCTTCCCCTGTGATTCAGAGCAATATACTTAAACCCTCTGCAGTCTGTTTTTCATCTTAAGTAATGATGATTCTGCTTCTCAGAAGGGTAATTATGTGAAATAAAAACGAGGAAGAGCTTCTAAGAATCCTGTCTGGCTTGGGAAACACTGTATCCTGCCTGCTCTCTCTGTGCATTTCTCTATGCCATTTTGGAAGTCTGAAAAGAAGCCAGGTTAGAGAAAACTCTAGTGGAGCCAGGCTGTCATGCAGGCTGCTGTGACCCTGCATGAATGTGATGTCATAGTGCAACGGCAATCAGAGCTTCCGTGATAGCTGCTGGATGGAGCTGTGTGCAGGTTTCGGTGATGGAGATGGACTGCAGACACTTGGGGCATAGATGCTCTGTGGTGGATTTCTGCTTTACTTCAAGAAACAGCTGTGGTCTGCTATCAAGCAATGTTCGAGACTAATCTATGAGAGACTATGTGTGAGCCCCCTATTGCCAATGCAATACAAGTTTCCCATTGTGAACTGCGCGTTGTGTGACCCCACTCATGATAAAGCTGAGTTTACACAAAAGGATTCCATAGACAAAGGAGAGTGAGCCATGAATAGGATTGGATTGAACAGAGAATTTCGGTGGAGAAATCTCCATATGCCCAGGCTTCTGCTCCCTTACCTTTCCTCTCAATTAAGTAAGACCTTTTATTTAACATAAAAAATGCTCATGCGCCACAGTTATACATGCACATATAATGTTTTGTGGTATAGAAGTATATATTAGTAGAAAAAGTAATTATAGGGTTGGAAGGTAAGTGCAACTGATATACCTCGCATTTGATAGTCTTGGATATAATTTTCTATTTCAAACATACATGGCTGAAATGGGTTTTATAAACTGAAGTCTTGCTATAATATTCACTTGTTAAATAAAATGATATTTAAATTGAACATTATTTTGCTCTACATTTTTGGATCTGTATTATAAAGAAACTGGGATGGGGAAATGACAGAATGGCTATGCTACTCAAACTGATTGTCAAGATTTTTACGGATCACAACAACGAATTAAATAAAAATAACTTATGTGAAGACCATTATGTGCTGTAGAGTTGGAGATGGTATTGCAGTGAAGAATAATTTTCATCAGGGAATACATTCCTGTGACGCTGAAATGGTTGATTCACTATGAAATGAGAATAAATCCCAAAACCATCTGGAAAAGTTTGAAGAATATCTTACCTGTCCTCGGAGATATAAAGAACAGGGTAATAATTCACTATCTTAGAAAACTTCTTTCCTTCTGTCTTTATGTAATATTAACTTTCATCGAGATTTCCTTTCCATTTCCTATATTTTTAATAGGAAGGCATTTTCTAAAGTAGAAATACAAAATTAGGTATTTTTTGGCATATTTTCATGAACTGGCAGCAGTGTTTGTAAGTGAAGTATGATCTTAATGAACTCAGTGAACTGTTTCAAGGGTTTCCAACTGTTTCAAGGTACCCTTTGACGATTTTCACATAGAAACTAAATAAATTACTGAGAAAGGGAATCTCTTGGCGATAGGATTACTGCTTAAACTCATCCCTTTTTCTGTTTTTAAAAGGTTAGGGAAAGATGAAGCAAACCTGAGCCCTTCTATTGCTATGATTGATTATCATTAACTTTTCATTCCCAGCTCTGAAGTAACAGTATTAACTTCTCTCTTACTCATTACTCTTTCGACTTCATTTGCTCAGGAGCTGGAAAAGGAAAATGTTATGATTTGAACATGAACAGTCCACCAAACTCTCCTTGCATGAACATGTTCTTGAGTGGGAATGTGTTGGAAGGGTTGTGGAGACCCCAGGAGGTGGGGCATAATGATTGTCTGGTGATTGCCCCTAAAGGTGACAATCTATCGCTCATTTAATCCTGAGTGCTCTCTGCTTCATGGTCCCCTGAGAGAGGGACAAGGGGTAGCCTTGAACTGTTTCTCAATTTTCTGTGTATTTTTTTTCCACTGTTGAACAAAGTCTTTCTAGGGAAGAGGCATAGCAAACATATAGTCAAGAAACATTCTTTGTAAGTTCACAGAATAGAACTCTTTCATTTAAAAAAGTGAAAAAAAAGTGCTTCTGGGCTAAGAATACCTGCCAATACATGTCAAGAATATATGGTCTCACATATATTATGGCTGATTTATAAACATCTCAGAAAGAATGGAAGTGGTGACACATTAATAACCTTAGCCGAATGAGTTCTGCATACTTCAAGAAAAAAAAATGCAGAAAAGAAACAGTATACAAGGAACGTAAAGGTAGGCAGTGCCTTCTGAGATGAAAGAGAATGTTCAACGATCTACTCAGAGACTCCTGGTATTGGTCTTCCAGGAGAAACAATGAGGGCTGGAGAGGGCTGGCTGAGCAAAGAAGAGAGCTTGCTACCTCTGCAGAGCCGCTGGTTGGATCCCCAGTACCTGACTGGGCAGCTCACAACCTCAACTCCAGTCCCAATAGATTGGTTGCCATCTGCTGGTCTCCACAGCCATGTGCACTAACACGGTGTATCTACAGGTAAGCAGGTATGTGCACATAAGAACAAAATATTTTTTAGAAAAGAAATAATTGAGTTAGGAGATTAATTTAATGATCAGTATTTGCTATCATCTTGCTTTATCTTACTTATTTAAAAATAACGCATTACAGTGATAAAATATGTGACTTTTTAAGTGATAATGCACAAGTTTTTTCTTAATAAGTATTCACTGGGTAAGTCTGAAATCTATAGATCTGGTATTATAAAATGGAAAAACACACTCAGATATAAACATGACAATCAATATTTATTTGCCTTCAGTAAAGTAACAAATGTATATAAAATCAGAACACTCAAATTGTTTCTATCTGTACATAAAATAATGATGATGATCATATAACCTAGAAGAAAGCACTATTTAAAATGTGTATTTAATGTTCTAACATTTTATAACGTAGTCCCAACAATTATAAAGATTTTGCCTTGAATTAGTGGAATGTTAAATGTTAATAAACTGATACCCTGCATATATAAATTATTATTTGCAAACAGCCTACATGAACAGTATAGAAAATATTAAGTATATGTGGTATGTAGGTAGATGGAACATTACCTAAATTTAAAGTATAATTCTTTAAAGAGCATAATGAATTGAGGATCAGGTACAAAATAAAACAGGAAACTCTGAGAACAGACATGATAAATACAGCCATAGAAATAACAATGTATAAAATCTTGAACCTGATATAGAATGTTAAAGTGTCTCCTGAACCATCATGTACATATCTTCAAGCAAAAAGTGGAGAAGAGAAAAGGAGGGGAGTTAGGTGGGGTTGAGGGAAGGGCTACAGCTGGGATGCAAAGTGAACTAATTGTAATAAATAAAAATAAATAAATTGAAAAAATAAAAAGTGTAGACTGTTGTGAAAGGTGAGGCCCACTACTGCTTTGAGACTTCATTCTTGGTTGTCCGTGGCAGTCCCATGAGCACACGGTTCTTGCATCTGTAATCAGAACTAGTACTGTCTCTTCTTCCTGAGAAGACAGAATTTCTCTGCTTCCTTCATTGGATCTTTATGTCGCCCATCACAAAGCACCCCTGTGACCTTTTGTAGTTGGAAAGCAGGGAGAGATGTTATACCCCATCAGCAGAAATCCGATGATGTGGAGCTGACCCTGTCTCAGGAGGGAAACTCACCAAGCACTGTTCTGTGGGAAGAACTTGCTGTCTTCTGCTTTGGCAAAGGAAGAATGAGTGAATGATTGCTGAGCAGATGAAGGACCATCAGCACAGGTGTATATGGCCACCTTAAGTCTGGTTTCACTGGGCTATGCAGGGCGTAACTCCAGTAAGCAAAAACTAAAACCCAAAGAGCAAGGAGATGAAAAATGAGTACCAAGTGACCCCACTGACTGATCAATTAACCAGGCCGAGGAAACCGCTGGAGGGAAAAGTCATCAATTCTCTTTCTCAGGATCTGGGAAAGTAAGTGCATATGAATGCAAACGCTGTAGAAAGAAACTGTTAGGTAAAGGGTAAATATGAGCCAGAGGGCTAGAAGCTACAGTTCTAGAAGACAGTATAAGTCTAGTTCCTATTTGTCTAGCCTACGAAGATATGTAAAAACATGGCCCCAATTCCATCACAAAGCCTCAGTTTACAAAATAACAGAATGTCTTAACCTTCAGACAAAAAAATGTTTTAAGTTATAGGCAGTTAAGGGATCAACCATGGGGCATCAAGCAGTCTGAAAAGGGTGTTTTTGTAGATGGCTTTGTAGCTGGTTGGCTTAGTCCTTAAAGGGTCTGTCTTGCAAACATGAAGTGCTAAGTTTGTATTCTTAGAATGCATGCAAAACTAGGCCACACAGGCATCTATAAAGCAAGACTAGTGGGTTTGGGGTTCCCTTGGGTAGGGGGCAGAGACAGATAAGTCCCTAGAATGTCTGGGCTATCTAGTCAACTGCAGGTTCAGTGGACACTATCTTAAAGATGTGAATAGTGACTGATGAAGATAAGATGCTTCAACTGAACTCTGGTCTTTGTTCATGAACACTGGCACCGCCCCCCACACTCACATAGTTGCATAACCACATGAGGGTGTTCATAAAGAACCCACTCATATGCTGCCTCCCCCAGTCCCAAGAGTTAGATTTGAGTCAATACAGAGTACTGCAGCTAAATCTGGGAATCTGCATCTGGCTTTGTAGTTAAAGTCCGTGAAGCTGCAGATAGCTTGTTCCCCCAACTTCCCACACATGCATACTAACAAAGTCTCTGTCTCCAAGAAATCACCTTTGTCCCAGTAGCCTGTACATCCTGCATTTGACCGTACTTGTGGGTTCTCATAGAGAGTGATGAGCAGAAACACCCTGAAAACGCAGTGTAATCCACTGAGATTTGGCAGGAGAGAGAGAGGATCACACAACTACCTAAATATTCTACTCACTTGATAAACATTTACAAGAACTTCTGAAGAATCTGAAGAGAGACACATGCAACCCACCATCCCCACTTTGACACAGCCAAATGCACTCCTTAACCCCTCTCTGCTTTGCTAAATAAATGGCCTACTTAGTCTGTGTCCACTGAACTTCCCCCTTGCTGAACAGAATGCTATTGCTGACTAGTTCGCTGCAATTGCAATTAGTAAAAATTAGAAGGATCAGCTCAGAGAGTGTTCAGCATACCTTGCAAGGAGAGCTCTCAATACAGCTTTGTTGTCAGAGGGGTCTAAAGCAGAGTCTAGCTCGGGAGATGATTAGAATGAGTGTTCTTTGACAATTTAATTAGACTCTTCCGACTGTAGCTTCCTTACCCATTCTGTGAAGGGGATAATGATGCTACCTAACCCCCTGAGTTAGAGTAAGGATTACGTGAGATAATGAATGTAAAACATTTAATCCAGTGTCTTGTAAGTAGTAAATGCTCAGTAAATCTTAATTACATTATGATCATTATATTCCTTGTCATGCAGAGAAAGACACCAGGGAAAAGTCAGCATGGCTGTGGGCTGTGAAAAGGCTGGGCTGACATTACTGAGGATCCTTCTTCCTTTGCTTCTGGGAGAAATAGATGACCTGAAAGCCTGGGAGGCTTTGGGGAGCTTTGCAGGGCTGTGATGTGGCTGTATCTATAGCAGTGCTTGTCAAGGGCATGGCCTTGCTCCAATAGCTAGCACTCCCCCCACACACAAAAACTAGCATTATATGCTAAGGCCATTTGCCAACTGCTTTTACAAAGTATGGGGAAAATGCTTAAATTATGCTTTTAGTTAGTATTTTCAGATTTTCTATAAATTATCAACTAGGGAAAAGGCACACCACAAAAACCTTTTTTTTTTTTTTTTGACTACCAGCAATGAAATTTCACAAACACCCTCCTCTCCACTGGGAATATGCACCCAAAACAGCATCCGGTGCTTATTCTAGGGACAATGTGTACCTTGCTTCCAAATAACACTATCCTCTTCTGTTTTATTTCACTAGGCGGGTAGGGTGTTCATCTTCTCTCCATTTGGACTCAATTCCTGCCAATGTCACAAATGGTGTTACCAGCAGGAAGCTCACAAATGTTGTTTGTAATTAAAAAGCAACTTCATGCCCGGAAACACGTGCAATATTGTATATAGAAAGAAATGTTCTTCACCATGGGAGTGCAGAGACGAATGCCCAAGATTTTAAAAATTAAATTAAAAATATGTGCATTGTTCTTGCAAAGGGCGGTTGGTAGCCTGCAGTGAATCTGCATGATGGAAAGTCGTGGATATGTGGCTTTGAATCCCCAATCTGTAATTTACTGAAGCATTCATGCTCCTTTTATGTATAAATACGCGGCTCCGCAAATCTGATTTCCTTTACCACCAATCCCTGTGATTCATTTTCTACAACTATATGGTGTGGTCCCCTGCGGGAAGCCTGATATCGCCCTCCTGCTGCTCTGTCCACCTGTTTAGAATTTACATCCAAAATTCATCTAAAACATACCATTTTACCCCTGGAGAATATTGAGTTAATATATTAACAAATTCCAGATGAAGTAGATATGTTCTGAGGGCTTTGCAATTTTGTATTTCACAAACTCCCCTTTGATGGAACTGGTGACCCACATTTTTCAGAGTAAAATCAGAACAGAAACACCTCCCAAAATAAGGTCCAAGCAAAACAATACACAAAAGAGAATTCCTTTTATGCACGATTCGTGAATATTTTTCTTCCCTCTAACCATGGCGTTCAACATGCCAGAACCAGACACAAATGATTTTATGCATTTTAAGTTAGATTTTTCCTAATAAAAACAGACAGAATTTATTTTTCATGGAGATTATGTGATTTTTCTGAAGTGCTGGGCTACCTGGTTCCTCCGGCAATGCGCCATCCATCACAGCTCAGAGCTCGGCTTCCTTCTTCTTCCTTCCTAGTAAATTGCATTAGCATAGATTACTTTGCAGTGAACATTGTATGGACTTATTTAATCAATGTCAGCAGAATTTTCATGCTTGCAAGCATATTCATAGATTCCACTTTTTTTCTGTTTCTTCAAAATATCTTGAATTGAGGGCTAATATGCCGGCAAGGTGGTGAAGAGTGTCTTTAATTTAATGTGCTCCTGCAGACGACTCCAGCTTCTGGAGCGAATCCTGAAGAACAGATGTCTGCCTTCCAAAGTAAAAAACATGCATCTGCTTCCTAAATGTCAAAACAATAACAGGCAAGTTATAGCACATGTGGAAAGGTCTGAGCGGTTTTGCAAAAGATTCAGAGCTGGGCCTTGTTTGTATCTGCCCAAAAACTCAACCTATGAATCCCTGTACCCTAAGGACAAGGACTGGTGGAGGGCAGACAGCACATAGGCAGCCATTACTCTACTTCCGAAGAGGAATGTAGTTGTTGGCTTGTCTAATGGAGGTTTGTGAGCAAGCATGTCTACTTCTCTAAATATCCCACCAGGTTTCTTTCCATGACTCTGTTTAAAGCCTACCTGGATCCTGTTAGTTACACTGTCTTATCTCTCCATCAGGGCATATTCTGGTTTTTGTTACCTGCAGATCTGTTTGCTTTCTTCCAAATGCCTGCATTTACAGACTGTGGTCAGGAATTGATAGGATCCAAAAGAAGCTAAAGTGATTGTTTCTTCCTGTTCAGTCAGTACACAAACTAGCAGGAAGAAAAATCTCATTTCCCTCCCCTCTTCAATAATAGTGTTGTCATCATTGCATATGAGCTAACAGATAAAAAGAGGGTTAGCTACAGTGTCAGAGTTTTCTATACAGCATGGTAAACATTTAAATGTAATTAAATGATAGAATTAATTTGTTAATACTCATATTTTTCCCTTGTCCATTCAAGAAATGTATCTCTAATTAAATTTCCCATTGGCCGTACTGATGAAAAGAATGTCATCTAGAACTCTAGCCTCCGTCAGCATGTGTGGGCAGCAGTGATAAGGCTGTGGGTAATTGCAGGAGTAAGAATTGGCTTTTGTTGAGGCTAAAAGCTGTGCACACTATAGAAAGTCACTGAAGTATTTGAAATCACACCTATAGGCTCTTTGTTTCATGCTATTTGCTTTGTACTGCTCCTCTGAATAATTCCCCTTTCCCACTTTCTGTGTCCCTCTGATTTTTCAAGGAAGGTAATAGCCATACTACAGACACTCAATTGTTTCCAGGTCATTTTCTTATTGGTTTTACATAATCCCCATAAATAAGAAGCACAATTTAAAGCCCAACAGTAGTTCTGGATTAAGACGTTCTACCCTATTGGCTCCTGTTGTACAGTATAAAATTTGGAGTAGCCTCCAATGCTTATATTTTGCAAGAAAGGAAAATGATCTCAGTGTAATAATGTAGAGCATTTAATAGAAACATACACAGACACTTTATCAGAAAATTCTTCTGAGGACAATATTGGAAGATAGTGCTCCAGAAATATCTTCACCAAACATCACCAGAAAAATGTTCTCTTGAATTGACATTATTTTATGCCTTGGATATGATATTCTCACACTGGAACCAATTAAAAGTAAATACAAGGCTGGTTCCATGTGATAGCTTATACTGGAAAATTCAGCAATTTGTCCTCTGCTGTGTGAACCGTCGAAAGGAGACATTGATAACATGGCTCTCAAAGTCTACCGCTTCACCGTTTCTGCTTCAGGTGACAGAGGTTTCTGTTTTCTGCTGAACACCACTTACAACTACTTCTCTAGTCTTTATAATCCTGTCATCCAAAAAACACAAAACAAGAACAACAGCAGCAGCAGCAATGTATAAAAACCACTGAAACAGTGGTTAGGCTAGAAGTGAATACTTCAAAGACTCCCGAGGCCTGCAAATTGTATTCTAATTTTGAATTTTTTAAAGAATTCAAAAGTGCTCATTTTTGTAGAAGAAAACTATGCTATTGAAATACAGGAGGATGAAAGACTGGAGTGTGTTCTTTCTTTCAGCTTTTAAAGTGTATAATTTTTAAAAATATAATATTTTATTTTTATTTTTATTATTTACAGTTTATTCCCTTTGTATCTCACCTGTAGCTCCCTCCTTCTTCCCCTCCTAGTCCCACCCTCCCTTCCTTCCCTCCATCTTCTCCTTCATACCCTCCCTCTTCTCCACCCATGCCTTTCCCCCAGTCCAATGATAGAGGAGGTCCTCCTCCCCTTCCATCTGACCCAGTCTAACAGGTCTCATCAGGAGTGGCTGCATTGTCTTCCTCTGTGGCCTGGTAAGGCTGCACCCCCCTGAGGCCAGGTGATTAAGGAGCAGGCCAATCAGTTTATGCCAGAGACAGTCCTTGTTCCCATTACTAGGAAACCCTCTTGGACACTGACCTGCCATGGGCTACATCTGAGCAGGGGTTCTAGGTTATCTCCATGCATGGTCCTTGGTTGGAGTATCAGTCTCAGAAAAGAACCCTGTGCCCAGATTTTTTGGATCTGTTGCTGTCCTTATGGAACTCCTGTCCCCTCCAGGTCTTTCTATCTCCCCCTTCTTTCATAACATTCCCTGCATTCTGCCCAAAGTTTGGCTATGAGCCTCAGCATCTGCTTTGATACTCTGCAGGGTCGAGTCTTTCAGAGCTCCTCTGTGGTAGGCTCCTGTTCTGTTCCCTATTTTCTCCCTTTTCTGATGTTCATCCTCTTTGCCTTTCTGAATGAGGATTGAGCATCTTACCCAGAGTCCTCCTTCTTCATTAGCTTCTTTAAGTGTACAGATTTTAGTATGCTTTTCCTATATTATGTGTCTAATATCCACTTATGAGTGAGTATATACCCTGTGTATCTTTCTGCTTCTGGAATACCTCACTCAGGATGGTCTTTTATAGGTTCCATCATTTGCCTGCAAATTTCAGGATTTCATTTGTTTTTAATTGCTGAGTAGTATTTCATTGTGGAAATGGCTAAGATAAAAAACTCAAGTGATGGGGCTGGAGAGAGGTTAAGAGTACTGGCTGCTCTTCCAGAGGTCCTGAGTTCAATCCCCAGTAACCACATAGTGGCTCACAAGCATCTATGATGACATCTGGCACCCTCTTCTGGCTTGCAGGCACACAGAACATTTTATACATAATAAGTAAATAAATTAAAAAAAAAACTCAAGTGACAACACATGCTGGAGAAAATGTAGAGAAAGGGGAACCCTCCTCCATTGTTGGTGGGAATGTAAACTTGTACAACCACTTTGGAAATCAATTTGGTGTTTTCTCAGACAATTAGGAATAGCGCTACCTCAAGATCCAGCTATACCACTCCTAGGCATATATCCAAAATACGCTCAAGTACACAACAAGGATATTTGATCAACCATGTTTGTAGCAGCTTTATTCGTAATAGCCAGAAGCTGGAAACAACCCAGATGTTCCTCAGTTGAGGAATGGATACAGAAATTGTGTAGTGTATTCTTTAGAATTACTGATATGCTGGCTATAGCCATCTGAGACAGTCTTTCACAAGGCTGTAGACAATACCCAGTTCCCTTCCTGCTTCAACTCAGTTCAGAAAACTTTAGGATTCCAGGCTCTGCAGGGTTTGCTTTTGTTAATATTTGTGAAATCCTAAAATACTAAAAGACTGCCAGGAGGACTTAAAGTATACTATTATTCTTATTTTGGGCAGCTTAATCATTTAATATTCCTTTGCTTTCTCCATATATTAATATTTATTAGCATTATCTTGTTAGAGCTTTATTTCATACTTTAGGGATGTATTTCTTAGCATCATTTACATAGTGCTTCTGATTTCCAATGCACTTAGCAAAAGCAAAGATTAATATCTTTAAGTAAAAAGTACACTAAGTACAGTTACAGACGAGGCTGTGTTGGTCAAGGGCAACTCAAGTACACACAGCTCTTTGGAACCAAATATTAACAAAACACTTTTTCTATTGCATTTTAATTTTAGATTTACTTTAAAAATTTTGTCTGAACCCCTAATTTAAGAATGATACCGAGGGTTATTTTATGATCTATTCTTATTGTTTTCACAATGAAGGGAAATAGTCTTCTCTGATTATTTGCTACGAATTTCCATAACCAACAGAGTTTATCTTACGGTGTGCATCCATTAAGTATTTCTGCCTTCAATCTGTCAGCTCTTCAATAGTCGTTTCCCTGGATTTATATGAAAGCTTGTAAAAGAAATCTTATTGACTCTTTTATTATTCAGTATGTTAATTTAATATTTTTTGAAAAATGAAAAAAATCTAAATGCTGAAAGAAAACAGAATTGTTTATGACTCTGTAATACTGAAATAGATCAAATTTCAGTTTTGAAAAATGTATAGAAGATCACTTATTAGTATAAAATTTTAAAGATGATACATGTAGTAGGAAGAAAAAGAACAGTTTGCAATCATAATTTTCTTTGTAACAGCAAGAAATGGCTTTGAAAAATACTGAATTAGTAAGGGGAGGATTAAAAAAATCAAATGTAGAATGTAGCACTGTAGCTTCTTAGGAGGATTAGATCCAGACTGTTGTGTCATCCCAAGGTGAGAGTGAGAAATCTGCCCACATGGGACCTCAGTTCCATGGGCTTGGCTTGGGCTGCCATCGTTGCGAGTGCAGGGAGGGGAACAGTGGCACTGGAACTACATTTGTTGTTGTGGTTCCTGCTGCTTCACTCCTGTCCTAGTCAGAGCAACTGGCATTTCTAGGACTGCATGAAAAGGAAGTCATGGCTTGTAATTTACTTTCAGGAATGTAAATAGCCGTTACATTTCCTTTTTAGAGTTTATGTAGTCATCGCTGATATACACCCATTCCTGTGTCACTTTCTCTATACACAAGTGTAACAAGCTGAAGAGTATAAGTGCAATCCTCTAATTACCAACATATGCTCTATTCCATCAGAGTTTGGACTTTAAAGTTCCAGTAACAATTGCCATTCTCACCTCTTTGCATGGTGTGAAGCAAAACTATTTCACAAGCTATGAAATTTTATCATGTGTCTCAATCATATATGGAATAGTAGATTCTTTTGAAGGAAAACGTAATATACTAATCACAAATAATCTTTGGCCCAATGGGAATTAACTGTACAGCTAGTAATATAATAGCCAGGAAAAAAAAATAGTTAAATGGAGACATCATTTCTAGAAAAGATCTGTGGGAGTTCTTTTAGAATATTAATTAAAAAATATTTAAAAAAGAACAGAAAAACAGATTTTTGAAGAACGTTAGGTAAAGAGAGTTGAAGAAAATGTTTAATTAATTTGCTTATAAGAATATTGTTAGGAGTTGAAAGATGTTATGGAGTTTTGGTCAATACTCTTGTGGGTAGTTTTAGAAATGAGCGAAATTGGATCTGTGATTAGAAAACAATTGAATGCCAGATTTTAAAACTGTTCTTGCCTTATATGAAGTACCTAGCCCCAACTGATACATCGAAAACACAAGCCCTGTACCCAAGACTTAGTGAACACTTCACAAGAAAGGACAGAAAGATTATTAAGAGCCAGAGAAGCGGGGTGTCTGCTGAGAAATTATGTTTCCTATATACAAGGGCTATACTCATGAAATCTTAACAATGTGGTCACCTAAACAAGACCTGAATGACAGTATCAATCGACAGGTCAATGTGTGTGGGAGAAGTCAAGACCCACCCCTAGACAATGAGCTATAAGCTGCTAATGACTTCTGAGAATTGGAAAAGTCTTCTTCTCCAGGGATGAGTCCCCCCAAATGGTTATACAATACCAAGCAATAGCTTCAAAAACATATGCATATAAGCAATGCTAAATAAACTCAACAGGGTGTCTTTATATATTCATATAATGTTAATTAAAGAATAAGAAATTATTTAAAGGAAAGACATGATAAGGGTTGAAGGAAGGAAGGAAATGCTGTAAATAAAATGTACATATACAAAAGTACCTCAATTTGATTTTGAAAGTGATTGAGACAATTGGAATTTTTGAATGTCACAGCACCAAAAAAAAAAAAAAAAAAATACAGTTGGTTTGTTTAATCTTAACATGTAAGAAAGGAGAAAGGCTTTAAAAAAATTTACAGAACAGTTAAATTTTTGTTAATAATTTGATGGTTATACTGCAGTGGAACAGCAGATTCCCAAAGAATGAAGACTTTTAATGGGACTATTATATATATCTAATGATTACATATTTAAAGGAAAAAGTGGTGCTCAGAGCAGGACCAATTATTTTAAGTGTCTCCTATTTTCTTTCGGTCTTCATTGTATTTTTGGTACATTTTCATGGTAAAAATGTCTAAGACACTTCAGATTTTAGGATTATTGATGAGTTAGAAATATCACAATTGATAGGCTAGTCTATGTTTTCTCCACATTGGGTTCTGCTTGAAGTGAAAGGTGGGGCGCAAGTGGACTGTGTGTGCAATGTAACGTTTCAGAACTCTTAGGTGTCACAGAACTGGCTAAACCCAAAGACCAGAGGGAGCTCAAACACAGCCATAAAACCTTCAACCCAAAGTGCGTCTTGTCTACAAGAAGTGTTGTGGTCAAGATGGAACAGAGATCAAGGGAATGGCAAACCAATGACTGGCCCAACCTGGGAAAGAGCCAACCCCTGACATTATTAATGACACTCTGCTATGCTTGCACACAGGACCCTAGCATAACTGTCCTCTGAGAGACTTCATCCAATAGCTTATGGAAACAGATACAGAGACCCACAATCAAACAGTAAGCAGAGGTCAGTGAGTCTTGTGGAAGAGTATAAGGAAGGACAGAAGGAGCTGGAGGGGTCAAGGACATCACAAGAAGACCTACAGAGTAAACTAATCTGGGCCCATGGGGGCTCACAGAGCCTGAACCACAAACCAAAGAGCATGCATGGCAGAACCTAAAGTGCCTACATCTATGTAACAAATGTGCAGCTTGGTCAACATGGGCGTAGAGGTTTTCTCTGACTCTGTTGCCTGCCTCTGGATTCCATTCTTCAAGTGGGCTGCATTATGAGGCTCAGTGGGAGAGGATGCCTTTAGTCCTGCTGAAATTTGAAGTTCCAGGGTGGGTTCATACCCCTTGGGGACCTCCTCTTCTTTGAGAAAAAGAAGAGGGAGAAATAGGGTTGTGAGGATGGGACTGGGCAGAGAAGAGGGAGGGATCAAGGTTTAAAATGATTAAACAAACAAGCAAACAAATAAATAAATGGGAAAGAAAAATGTGGGCTTCATCCACTTCTTACTTTTTCTTATTTATAGATGTTTTCTTATCTTTGATTGTTTTGCTAACTGTATTTCTTTCTTTTTCTTTTAAAAAATTTTTATTAATTAGTTTATTCACTTTGTATCCCACCTGTAGCTCCCTCCCTCTTCCCCTCCTGATCCCACCCCCTTTCCCTATTCTTCCCCTGTGATCTTCCCCCAGTCGACTGATAGAGGAGGTCCTCCTCCCCTTCCATCATATCCTAGTCTATCAGATCTTATCAAGAGTGGCTGCATTGTCTTCCTCTGTGGCCTGGTAAGGCTGTAGGCCCCTAAGGGGGAAGTGATCAAAGAGCAGGCCAATCAGTTTATATCAGAGACAGTCTCTGTACCCATTACTAGGGAACCCACTTGGATACTTAGCTGCCATGGGCTACATCTGTGCAGGGGGTCTAGGTTATCTCCATGCATGGTCCTTGGTTGGAGTATCAGTCTCAGAAAATATCCCCGTGTCCAGAATTTTTGGTTCTGCTGCTCTCCTTGTGGAGCTCCTGTCTCTGCATTTCTTTTCAAAAGAAAAAAACAAAAAACAAAACAAAACAAAAAAAAACCCTTACATCCAAATTTAGAATTTTCATATCAGAAGAAACATGACTATTGTGAATTTTGTTAAAACTATATAAAGTCATTTCACTTAATTTTTACTATTCCAGTGACTTGGCATTTTTAGGGATAAGTGGGGTGGTGAAAAATTTTGAGGATATGACATACAGTTAAAAAAGAAACCTGACCAATAACAGGCCTGGCAATAGCTAAGTGGAATCCTTCTTATAGGTCTGTGGGGGGGGGGTATAGTAAAACATCTAATAAACAGAAGCTTAAAGTACAGAAAATCACAGTCAACTCAAATAGGGAGTCCTTGTTATAAACTGCTGCAGAAATCACATTTCTTACAGAAGTCAGCAAATAAGTATGCAAAACATGAAGTTTTTGCCTTAGTATCAATGACAAAGTTTATCTCAATGAAGTCACTAGGGATTTTATTTTCCATTGATAACACATGTGCTGACCTAGCTGTTTTGGACATCTGCAGCATCTAAAGAACTAAAGATAACTGAATGAACAGCCAGCGTTTCTGAAACTGGCTTGATGCTTTGGCAAAGAGAAACGTGTGTGTGTGTGTGTGTGTGTGTGTGATTCTATGTGTGTGTGTTTAAGGTTTGTAACTGTGTATCAGAGACTAGGTATGCTCATGTGTCAGCATGTACGCGACTGTTTATCACTGTGTAACTATGTATGTGCTATTTTTATAACTATGCATCAGAGTATGCTGTATGTGAATCTTCATGTGTCAGAGTGTGATTATGTCTGTCTTACTTTGTGTGTATCTGCATGTGTGTGACTGTGTCAGAGTTTGACTATATGCTTCTTACTATGAATGTGTGTGTGTTTGCATGTGTATGACTCTGTCAGGGTGACTCTTTATGTGTTATGTTATTGGGTGTATAACTGTGTGTATGTCTGCATGTGTGTAATTGTATGTCAGTATGATTATGAATGTGTGCCTTGTGTTTGCATGTATGTGTGTGATTTATTTTCATTGCATATCTCCTTGTTTTACCCTAGTTGAATTTTCTGGACCTTCTGGATAATGGCTAGTTAGAAGTCACACACACACACACCCACAATACATATATCCCAAATTTTGAGAAGGATTAAAAAGTTAGCTAGTCTACTCTAACAATATATTTTTTAGTATACACAAACTGTATGATTACTGCTATGTGTACATTTTGGGATTGGGATAACTTATTATTTCCTTGTGTGTAGATGGAGAATAGCATGCCTTCATCTCCATGCTGCCTTATTTGTGTCATGTTTTTCAGGGGTGCTTAGCTGAAAATGTCACAGGCAGTTCCTGTCTTGCATTTCCAGCTGTGCTTGAAAGCTGTGCAGCTGATGGGGTGGCTTAGAGAATTTTTATTTTGTTTGCTTTTCCACAGGGGCAGCCATATTGCTAGTGGCATCCATCCATCAACATGACCAGTGTTTTCTTAGAAAATACATGTTGTGTTTTAGAATTTTTTACATTTTTATTAAGCAGTACATGCAACCTAGGTGGATATATGTCAAATTTACCAGCTAAGATTGAAATGGTCATGTCTAGTATTAAAGAACTATCCATAAAAATTTTTAAAAATTAAAAACTGTATAAACAAGTAAAAACATCATTAAAAATAGAATTATTGTTAGACTGTAAATATATTTTATTTGAATCAGGTATCCATGAATAGGCATAGTTAGTTTAAATAGATTTTTTTTTCTTTAATTTTTAGGATTTACAAGACTTTCAACAGCATAGTTTGTAAATGTTAGGACATTCTTCTTGCTAAAACTCACAGCTTCAGAGCACCTGAGCCTTATCTACTAACATAAGCAAAGATACATATTTCTGATACTAACAGGCATTGTAACTCTGCTAAAAAGTTTTTCACAGTAGGCAATATATCCTGGGGGTGTATTGAAAGATCAGTCACATGAGACTCTGTATCCCCTGCTTTCACCCTACTGAATCATGTAGGAAATTAGGGCAGAGTTGATTTCCTGTAGACACTAAACAATAAAAATTCAGAGCCAGCAGACTGGTGTTAGCTTGCTATTTTCAGAGTGTGCTACTCAGATGAGTAATCAACTCAGGAACCACACCCAGATTGCAGTGTTCACACTAGAATTCTTGTGGCTTGTCTATTGTTTGACAGAGTATTGAACAAATCGTCAGAGTGGGGCATCCTGATTGACAAGGGCAGTGGAACATATGTTAACATATGAGGGTTATACCTCATTCACTAAAGAACTAAGGTCCTTAATTCTTAGTTTGAAAATAAACAGTCCTTATATGGTAACAAGAATTTAAGATCATTTTAATTTTAAAATCTCCAAGTCTAAACATCAACCTTCTCTGAGAAAAAACAGCTGTAGTTGTAACATTTTTTAAAAGTCTGAAATATAAGATTTTAAGATACCAGCATTCTCCTCAGTAAAGATCCAGAAATATAAAACATGACAAAATTAGATAAAGGAAGAGTTTTGTAGATGATGCATTGTTGGTATATTTATTTTGATGTCCTTTTCATTTGCCTGACACTCCTTGAAAGAATGTTCTGCAGAAATCTGAAAAGAAATCAGGCCGAAGGAACAGTGAGTCCAGAGGCTCCAAAGTGAGATTTAGCAATATGAGAGCACTAGAAATGAAATCTTGAAGGATGTGGATGGCCTCTGGAGCCTCCGGTTCTTAATGCTGGGCACTCACAGGAGGTATTTCAGCAGGGAAGAGATGGCTCCTAACTCAGGGCTAGACTAGCTTTAACAACAATAAAATTTTCAAAATTGGATTAAGAAAGAAGGTTTGTTTTGCATGACACATGTGAAAATGAACACACTAAAACATAACTATGAATGCCCCAGTAGATAATCTCTTGTTCTCAATTAGCCACGAAACTAATTATACTCTATGAACCATATGCCTGGCTGAAAAGAAAGAAGAGGGGACTCGCTGAGAAGAAAGGATTAGGGTGAGGGGAAGGAGGATGAGGAGGAATGTGTGTGTGTGTGTGTGTGTGTGTGTGGTGTGTGTGTGTGAAAACAACTAAAGTTTACGTTATAAATGTATGAAACTGTCAAACAATTAAAAAAAAAGACCAATATGCTCTTACATTAATGCTTATGAAGATGAAGGTCGTGTTTCATGAAGCAGTGTTTCTTTACCTTTTGGTCTTCAACGTTCTTCTCCAATACCATGACAGCTGTTTTATGTACAAATTGATTACACAATTTTGAAAGGAATTCTCACTGAGAGTTAGTGTTTCCAGGCCTAGTGCGTTGCTTTTTTTGCTGGTTTCTTTAACTGTGCTCATTTTCCCATTTCCTTTGTTTCTTGTTTTATTGGGCAATGTTGATGCTGGCTACAGAGAACTGGACACTCTCCAAATTGCCTCCATCATTTTGCTCCAGAGAGTTTGCTTGGCATTTTTCTGAAAATAGGATTCTATATAGCCTTATATTTATAATACTTGAGTTTGCTAATGAATACTTTCTACCTTTCCTCTCCCAATTTACAAAATTAGGTATCTTTCAGTATAGTAAACAATGAAAATTTCTTGATGCTCAAGGCAAACAAAACAAAACAACAACAACAAAAACAACAAGCAAAGGATATATTGTAAATTCTGAGACCAAGAAGGTGGTTTAGACTAGAGTGAGCATAGGAGTTTGAACCAACCAGCCCTCTGTCTTAGGCTCATCTTAGAACTAGAAGAAACCTGCTGCTTTCAACCCTAGGCCGCATGGGGTTAAGGATGGTTTATTTCTCAGTTGGTAAGCACTCCCAATAACAATCTCAATATACCTCACTGTCTGTATTTGACAATCATATCCATGTCAAAATGGTTGTGAGTTAGTAGATTTTGTTTCTATATTGAGCTTCACAAATAATTATTTTTCTTTACAATTTTTGACATATATGAACACTTGAGATTTTTCCAAATTTCCCCTAAGATTGTGCAGCATTCCAAAATGCAAATAAGTCACTCTGGCAGGAACTGCAAGCGGAGCGGAGAATCTTTTAACTTGTTAAGTTGTAATATTTTTTTAATTTCAAAAGACAGTGATTTTAGCACAAACTTTTAAAAAAATTATACACTGCAAAAAACTGTTTCTGGGCTCATTTTTGTACTCCACTACACCCAAAGTAGGCCAACTGATCAAATGCTAGAGTCACACTGTACACAATGACTTACATGGACTGTGTTAATATGTGTGCACGATTGCCCTTAAAAACAACAAATAAAATTTATTAAAGTATTAAAATAAATTTCTGCAGTCTTATGCTTTAAAATAGTGCCTGATTATAATGTCAGAGTAAGACATCTATATTTTTTGGGTCCTTAGTGAAACTAAAGGAGAGAATTGTTAAGCAATATTTAGATTTGCTACTGAGATAGATAAAGATTTATCTGACACTAATTTATCTTCATTAAAAATTATATTTTCTTAGTTTCTTTAAAAAACCTTGACACCTCAACACCTAGATAAGGTGATGAAACACAGCTCTAATGTCAAACCAAGTGTCTGGTTATTTATTGAATAAAAAAGTAAAATCAAACAACTTTAATTTTGACTGGGAGTTCTGCACACCCAAATCACTGTCTAAATGAATCACATACTGTCAATACATAAATATTTACATACTTAAATATGTTAATATGTCAGTAGTCTTATTAAGCATTTATAGCACTTAGAAGAACATGGAATCACAACAATCTTTAAACTGTCCGTCCTCATTTTAAAAGACTAGAACAAAAGTTTGCAACTTCAAAATCAAGAAATACAGGGTCAACCTTTTATCCAGGCCCATTCTTTCTATACTTCCTGAGAAATTAAAACTAATTATATTGATAACAAGAGTGCAGTTAAGTATCTATTCTACTTCAACATTAACAAATATTCAGATCATTTGAATACAGATAAATGGCTATTTTACTTTGCTTTTGGGATGATGATTTTTTAAAATATATAAATAGCCACTGAAAGAAATTCAATATAGTGAAGGTTAGGAAAGGGTACATTGTTTAATCTTTAGTTTATGAATTGCTAATCCGTTCTATAGAGGAATCAGCATAATTTTATCAGAAGTTTTAAGGGAATTAAATCATAAAGGGCAAGGTTTTCATTATCTTCTTTTCAATATTCAAACTGAAGAAATGATTTATAAATTTTATGGCAGAAACTTTGACCACACTTAGAAAAAATCTTTCTGAAAGGTGAGTTACTTGACTGATAAAAACTTGAGCTTTCCCCATATGGAATATATTTTAAATTAGGGCTTAGATTTATCTAGTGCATGGCTTTTATATAAAAATGCAAATTTGTAGATTTCTTAAATTGTGTTGAATTAATATGTCTGAAGATATTTTTTTTCTCTCTGGGTATATTTAAATATGTCAACTCATGTAAATGTCCATCTTGTTTTCATTTGAATGGTAGAGTTCAGAAACAGAGTATTTAATGACTCAACAAGGTCACTATCTACAGATCAAACAAAATGACATTGGCTGTAGTTAAATATCATTTTTTAATTCTGGAACTACATAGTCCAAAATAGGACATAGAGATATTCATAAATTATCCCCCTAAATATACAAATGTCACTAAGACAAACATATTCAAGCCCATTCTACAGGACTATTCTTTGTTTTATAATACACAGAAAAGTGGTATCAAGATTTAATTTGAAAATAGGTAATTATAAATTTGTAATCAATAGTCATTGATTCAGAGTCTGAAGACTCATAATCATAAAAATTTCTCTGCATTTGCCTGGAATTTTAGGGCTAATCTGCATCTAATACCCTGTGCCCTTTTTGTCTTGTCCAAAGTACAGTCAGTTTTTTTTTTAAGCATTTTTCAATTCAATGAACTATATAATTTCTTTGGAAAGACTTATTTTGCTCATGGAATCTTAACTGCTGAGAAATTATCCAGAAGCTATTTCCAAATAACCATAATCAGGGTTGCGATTTGGGCTTGACAAGTCCTTCCAAGGCTCTAAAAGACCTAGGTATAAGCCAGCTGTTGGTTTGTTTGAAAGGTCATGCATCTTGAGGAACTGATATTGGTGGATTAATTCATTAACGGGCTCAGGTTGAATGTGCTGTTGAGAGGAAGGTTCTGGTGGAGCCTGCCAGGGGGAACTCAGACCCAGGAGAGAGTGTTGTTTCTTTAAAAAACTCATTTTGTTCTTGGTTCCCTTTTACTGTCCTTCAATTTCTGGGTACTATAAAATGAACATCATTCTACTATTCCCTTTCTTCATGGTGTTCTGCTTTATCAAAATTACTGGAATAAGACCAAATCATCGGACCTACAAACCAAAATGAACCCACCTTTCTTTAAGTTGTTTTCCATGTTTTCCTCCAACAACCAGAAGTTGACCAGCAGCAGCATCTAAATCTTTAGAACCTTAGAGATGTAGATATTTGGAATTGGTTATTAAGCTGAGATAACCAAAAAATTGAGGTCTTTTTCCTTTTCTTTTGTTGACTTGAAAGCAGATGTTTTAAAATGGCAGGTTGTTAACTTGTATTAGTAACTCTGCTGAATAATTAGAAAAAATATTTAAATTAAATTAGTTGAAACAATACTGTATAATACATATAATTAGTAAGAGGAAAAGTTGACAAATAGGTCTGAAGATTCCTATGACTCTTGTCTATCCAAGATTCTGACATACATTTCTTGGCTTGTTGTTGGGAACTTGGAGACTGAATGATTGATGAAACACTAGGAAATAGTCATCATGCAAGGGGAACAATTAGATGGAGTCAACAGAAACACAGCCAAACGTATGTTTAAATACTCTTTCCTCTACTTATCCATTTTACAAACAAGGAGACTTTCTTAGAGCTTCCTGTTGCTGTGACAAAGGCATGACCAAGAGAACTTGGTGGGAAATAGGCTTCTCTGGCTTACATATGTATCACAGTTCATTGAGGGAAGCCAAGGCAGGGCCTCAAAGCACAAACCTGGAGGAAGGAACAAAAGCAAAGGTCATGAAGGAACACCGCTTACTGGTTTGCTCACAGTGGTTTGCTCAGACGGATTTTCTTATACAACCCATGACGAACTGTCAGTGGTCGTCCTACCCCAGTCATCAATCCCTGACCAACGACATGAAAGCATTTTCTAAGTTAAAGTTTCACCATACCAGATGGTCCTAGCTTCTATCAAGTTGACAGAAAAACTAAACAATGCAGAGACTTTCTTAGGATATATCATCAAGGATGAAAATCAGAAACACAAGGATATCAACAAGTCTAGCTTCACAGAAGCTCTTAAAAGATTGTGTTGGGCTCTTTGACCTCCCCACTCTCCAAGGGAGGAGCAGTCACAAAGGCCACAGAAGAGGACTTTGCAGCCAGTCCTGAAGAGACCTGATAAAGCAGGAGCAGATGAAAGGGGAGGAGGTCCTCCCCAATCAGTGGACTTGGAAAGGGGCAGGGAGGAGATGAGGGAGGGAGGGAGGGTTTAGGAGGAAATGAGGGAGCAGGATACAGCATGGATACAGAATTAATAAAATGTAACTAATAAAAAATAAAGAATGAAAGAAAAAATAATGTGTCAACTCCAGGTGGTCTACATGGACTGTATAATTTCACCAGAAATAACCTTTAGTTTTTAAATTTTTAATTGGATGTATTTTTATTGACACATAAAACATACACATGATGTTTTATTAACCATACACAATGTCTAATGTTTAAGTTAGGTTAAACATACCTTCTCAACATAAATTATTTATGGTTCAAATCTTCAAAATGGTTTCATCTAGCATTTTGGTGTTTTTCACTATGGTGATCTATAGTTTTTCTGTTCTGCAATAACATATCCTAACTTCTTTTTCTTATCTAACTGACTTAGAGCTCAATAATTGACCTATTATAACTATAGAAAATGAGATTCTTTTATTAGGAAGAAGCTATACGCGCTCATCTGTTTCTGTTTTGCCTGGAAACCGAGATGACCACACGTTGATTAGATAAGAATTTTGGAAGGAGGAGAATTAGAAATTACTGATGAAGATTTAGGGAATAGAAATTGGATCCCTTAGCACAGGTCTGGAGACTGAGCATTTGTTTGTATTCCACTGATTTCCAATTAGCTCTGTGGATCCTAACCCTTGCTAAAGGTTAAAATATTTGTACAACAGGCAAGGCTATTGTGTGCCATTGTGTTCTTTATTCAAACACATAGCATTTGTTAAGTGGGAACATGGTAAGTAAACACACAAAGAAGGTAATGCCTAGACTGGAAAAATCACAGGTTTATTTTCTTTGAATCCAGATTCATGTAGTAATTCTCACTTTCAAGCTTTTCCTTTTTCTAGGACTAGAAACCTGCTTCAGTCCTCTTTGTCCTACTTTCATTTTTATAGCTGTGATAAAATATTATGACAATAAACAATTTAAGAAAAAAAAAAGATTTATTAGAGCTTATAATTTCAGGTCACAGCCTGTCATTGCAGGAAAGTAAAGGTAGGAGCTTGTAGAAGGCAGTCGTGTGATGTCCAGAGTTAAGAGCAGAGAGGCAAAAACAATGCATTTGAAGATATCCCCATTGAGAAATCAGAGGTGTCATTGGTTGTGATGAGGTCATGCTGAATTGTAAGCAATTTGATGGGTAACTATAAGAAATGGGCTTTTTTTTTTTTTAAAGATACAAGCAGACAAAGGAAAAGAATAATATAGATGAGGACGGCACATCTGAAATCAAGGAATTACAAATATCCTTGGCAGAACCAGTAGCTAAGAAACAGCATTCATATATACTGGTTTCCCGAGCAACTTTAGAGACAACACGGTTCTTTTTTTTTTTTTTTTTGAATTTTATTTTTTTCTTATCAGTTACATTTTATTAACTCTGTATCCCAGCCATGTCCCGATCCCTCATTCCCTCCCTCATCTCCACCGTGCCCCTTGCCAAGTCCACTAATAGGGGGGACCTCCTCCCCATTCATCCGATCCTGTTTTATCAGGTATCTTCAGGACTGGCTGCAAAGCTCTCCTCTGTGGCCTAACAGGACTGCTCCTCCCTTGGGGGGTGGGGAGGCCAAAGAGCCAGTCATTGAGTTCCTGTTAGAAATAGTCCTTGTTCCCCTCACTATGGGAAGCCAATTGGTTACTGAGCTACCACAGGCTACATCTGAGCAGAGGTTCTAGGCTATATCCATACATGGTCCTTGGTTGAATGTCAGTCTCAGGGAAGACCCTGTGCCCAGATATATTTGGTTCTTGTGGAGCTCCTATCCTTTCCCCATCAGACTAACTCCCCTTCTTTCCTATGATTCCCTATACTCTGCCAAAGGTTTGGTCATGAGTCTTTGCTTTGAAAACACTGCTAGTTAGAGTCTTTCAAATGAGCTAAGTAGACTCCTGTCATATGCTCAATGTGCATCCCATCTGTCTTTCTAAAAGAGGATTGATAATCAAGAGAACACGGTTCTTAGAATTGTGCTTTCTGAAATAAACTTGGTAGAATTAAAAAAGAAGACATTTCTGCTCGTTTCCACCATCCATTTTAGAGTGTTTTGTTATGGCTACAACAACAACAACAAAA
Organism: Psammomys obesus; assembly: GCF_907164565.1. NCBI lineage: Eukaryota > Metazoa > Chordata > Mammalia > Rodentia > Muridae > Psammomys > Psammomys obesus. The sequence continues at coordinate 9,151,859 of NW_026592548.1, forward strand.
CCAAACACAAACACAGGTCTCTTAAAGTTAAACTCTGCTGTTGCTCCACCTAGGCTCAGCTGCACCATAGAAACGTGTTTCCCACCGGAGTAGCATTCCTTTCACAAGGAAAGAAGGAAGCGCAGGTACAAACACTTGGGTTGCAGAAAGGCTTGTCATGGTGACCTTGCTTATCTCTTCTCACAGACGACTGTGGGTTTAGCTGTGAGATATTTGAAAGAGGGGTAGGTCTGGGGATGTTCTTGCTGAATATCATAGATATGAGCATGAATTGGGTGTCTCTAATGTAAATGATTTTATGATATGTGTTAAATGGTAAATATGGCTTATTTGGATTCCAATGATAAAATTTGACAGATTGAAATTTTATCTTACACATATAGTTTTTTGCAAAGACTCTAAAACTGTGCTTCATTGGCATTGCACAGTTTGGGTATAGAATTAGGACTACCAGGACAAATAAGTGAAAAAGCAGAAGACAAATAAGTGGAATTGGAAGACTTTAAGTTTTAGAACAATAAAACCCAATGGCAAGAAAGTTGCTGGGACAAACAGCTTTCAAAGGAGAAGAGAGGCTGCATTTTGCACGGCATATGATAGCCCTTAATAAATATGAATGTTTCGTTATTACTTTTCTCCTGCTATCATTAATGTTATTAATTTATGAATCACTGCAAACTCTGAAAACAGATGGTAATTTTAATGCTTAATTAAACCAAGAAAAGTGCTACTAGAGTAAATAAGTAACATTTCCAAGTTCATTTTATGAAAACCTAAGCAGTTTTATGTTATTAAAACCCATAATCATAGGTTGGTTTTTAATAGATAAATTTGATATTTACTTACATCTACCATCATTATAGCTTCATAATTCAAGCAACCATGAGTCAGTAAACAAAAACATGCAATTGGCTCATCATTATATATTAATCTTAAGTTTTACAGAAATTGAAAAACAACTAAGATTCATTAACTATTTTAGAAAGGAAAAGGAAAATTGAGATTTAAGAAGCATTCAAGGTTTTCTACATTAATGGTGCTTTTTAGAAATCACGTTTCAAGAACAACTATATTACAAATTTATTTATAATTTAAGAACTCATCCCCCAAAGATGCAATTATACTGTAGCAAATTACTTAATACAAAAATATTTCATATCTAATGAGCACTTCCTATATGCAGGACTCTATCGTAAGCTTTGCTCATGTATGTGAACACATTTATGCACACAGTTCAGTGAAAGAACTATTGGTATCATTCTCATTTAATGAGAGGGAACTGTAAAAGGGAAGCTAAAATAACCCCCAAGGTTACAGAAAACTGGAATAACATTACTTAATATCTTTAATATTAACTAGTTAAAAAAGGGGAAAATAAGATTTCCCAAAAAAGTTGCTATAGAATATGACATTCAAAATTACATTTTAATTTCTATTGAAAGGCCATCGTGAGTGCTGTACATGAACATACATGAACCTTCACATAGGTGTACACCTGTATTTATGTAGTCTTCCTCTCTTAGCTGAAATATTTGAGGCCTCAATATGTCTTGGGTATGTCAGGAAATAAGTGAATGAAAATGACAGTTATAGATGATGTTGACTGCTGGAGAGGTGATAGAAGAGGCTCACAAAAAGGCAGGCTAATAACTGAACATAGAGTGATTTTAGGGAACTCTTAGAAGGACATCATCAGATCTCCACCATCCATGGGAAGGAAACTGGTAGAAAAACACCTTATGTTGCTGAAAAGAAAACAAGAATTCCTCCTACATCAATACCATAAATTTAAACCATGACATTCCATATAATGCAGATATAAATGCTTATAGGTGGTTTCAGCTGGACTTTTCTTAATCAAAACAGAAAGAACTCATTTTTCATGGGAATTATGGAACTTTTCTGAAGTGGTGCAGTACCTGTCTCCTCAGGCAACTCTCGATCACAGCTCAGAGCTCAGTTCCTCTTCCCTTGTAAATTGCATTAGGAAAGATGCTGAGGGAAACAAGCGTAGACTCAGGTATTTGTGAAAGGCAGGTAGAGGTATATGAGGAAGAGTGAAACGACAATTAGAAGGAGTGCAAATAAAAGAGCAGAGAACTTGTGAGGTCTGCAAAGAACTTTGTGTGATCAGTGTGATCAGTCAATAAAGGAGTTTTAGAGAAGTTTGTCAATATAACTTACACATCACATGAATTTAAAGAATTGGTGCTGGCTGCCTAACTGTCAACTTTAACAAGAAATTTCATATTATTATGTAATTTAAATTTTTCCTTATCTTCCTGTAGCCAAAACCACTCTTCAGCTTTCCCCATTTTTTCGTTTAATTAACTTATTTATTTATTCACTTTACATCCCTATCATAGCTCCCTCCCTCCTCTCTTCCTGGTCCCACCCTCGCTCCATCTTCTCCCATTCTCCTCCTCTGTTCCTCACAAAACGGGAGCACCCCCCACACACATACCAACCCACCCCAGCTCATCAACTCCCATCAGGACTGAGAACACCCTCTTCCCCTGTGGTCTGGAGAGGAAGCCCTGCCAGGGAAAAGTGATCAAAAAGCTAGCAAAAGCTCCCTGCTCCCCTTACTAAAAACCCACATGAAGCCTGAGCTCATCACTGACTACATCTCTGTAGGCAGCCTAGGTCCAGTCTATGCATGGTCCTTGGTTGGTGCTTCAGTCTGCACAAGCTCTTTGGAGGATGTTGAGGTGACTCTAGCTGAGACTCCTAGTAGCTGGGGTCTTGTAGACTACAGAGGCCACTTTCTAACTAGACAAGACTCCCAGTGGAGTCGTACCCACCCTCAAGAACTTCAACCCAAAGTTTACTCTGTCTACAAGGTGTTCAGGGATAAAGATGGAGCAGGGATTGAGGAATGTCCCACCAATGCTGGGCCCAACCTGAGACCCACCCCACCGGAGAAAGCCAACCCCTGACACTATTAACAATACTCTGCTAAGCTTTCAAAGAGAAGACTAGCAGGGCTTTCCTATGAGATGCTCCACCCAGCAGCAAAAAAAAAAAAAAAAAAAAAAAAAAAAAACCAAAAAAACAGATGCTGAGACTCACAGCCAAATATTGGACAAAGTGTAAGAATTCTTGTGGAAAAGTGGGAAGAAGGAAAGAAGGACCTGGAGGTGACAGAAGCTCCATGAGAAGACGAATAGAACCAAATGACCAATTTTCGTGTAACAGTTTCCTCCAGAATCTCTGCTAATAGGCTCACGGAAAACCCTAACTAAAGTCAAGACTCAAAATAGGGTTCTGGATTAACCTAATTTTAACATTATTTATTTAATTATCTATTTATTTATTTATTTATTTATTTATTTATTTATTTATTTATTTATTTATTTATTTATTTATTTTTGGTTTCTGGGATAGCAAGCCCTAGGAGAAACAGTTACGATTATTTAATATATTTCTTTTAAATGAAGGCCCCATCTGTTTATACTTTTAATATCATTTGGGTAGAATCACAAAAAGAGAATTTTCTTCTATTTTTATTGAAAATAGATTAGATAAGAACTAAAGAAGTTAAAAAGCAACAAATCAAAAATCCAATTAAAAAATGGGGTACGGAGCTAAACAGAATTCTCTGTAGAGGAATACAGGATGACAGAGAAACACTTAAAAAGATGCTCAACATCCTTAGCCATCAAAAAGATGCAAATCAAAACAATCCTGAGATTTCACCTTACAACCATCAGAATGGCTAAGATCAAAAACTCAAGTGACAACACATTCTGGAGAGGTTGTGGAGAAAGGGGAACCCTCCTCCATTGCTGGTGGGAATGTAAACTTGTACAACCACTTTGGAAATCAATCTGACACTTTCCCAGATAATTAGGAATAGGGCTTCTTCAACATCCAGCTATACCACTCTTAGGCATATATCCAAAACATGCTCAAGTATAAAACAAGGACGTTTGTTCAACCATTTTCGTAGTCACTTTATTTGTAATAGCCAGAAGCTGGAAACAGCCCAGATGCTCCTCAGTTGAGAATGGATACAGAAATTGTGGTACATTTACACAATGAAATACTACTCAGCAATTAAAAACAAGGAAATCATGAAATTTTCAGCCAAATGGTGGGAACTAGAATAAATCATCCTGAGTGAGATATCCCAGAAGCATAAAGACACACATGGTATATACTCACTTATAAGTGAATACTAGACCTATAAGATAGGATAAAAATACTAAAATCTGTACAACTAAAGAAGCTAAACAAGAAGGAGAACCCTGGGTAAGATGAAAAATCTTCATCTAGAAAGACAAATGGGATGGACATTGGAAGAAGGAGAAAACAGGAAACAGGACAGGAGCCTATCACAGACAGCCTCCGAAAGACTTTACCTAGCAGTATATCAAAGCAGATGCTGAGACTATTAACCAAACCTTAGACATAGTACAGGGAATCATATGAAAGAAGGGGGAATTAGTAAAACCTGGAGAGAACAGGAACTCCACAAGGACCAAATATATATGGGCACAGGGGTCTTCCCTGGGACTGATTCTTCAACCAAGGACCATGTATGGATATAACCTAGAACCCCTGCTTAGACGTAGCCCATGACAGCTTAGTATCTAAGTGGATAACCTAGTAAGGGGAACAAGGACTGTCTCTGACATCAACTCAGGGGCTGGCTCTTTGACCTCCTCCCTCCTCCACGAGGGAGGAACAGCCTCACTAGGCCACAGGGGAAGACAGTGCAGCCAGCCCTGATGAGATGTGATAAACTAGGATCAGATGGAAAGGGGTGGACTTAGAGAGGGGCAGGGAGGAGATGAGGAAAGGTGGGTAGGGATTGGGAGGGAATGAGAGAGGGATCTACAGCTGGGATACAAAGTGAATAAACTGTGATTAATATAAAAATAAAAATTTGGAAAAATAAAATTAAAAAATAAAAAGAAAATGGATATTTTTTTCCTCACATAACATATCCTGATTATGGATTCCTGTCCTAGTTCCTTTCCAAATCCCATTCTATCCAGATTGACCCCCTTTCTCTCTCTCTCTTTAGAAAACAAACAGGGTGGCTCTTTGATCACCTCCACCTGAGGGGGGAGCAGCCTTTCCAGTCCACAGAGGAAGACAAAAAAGCCAGTCCTGATGAGCCCTGATAGACTATGGTCAGGTAGGAAGACCTACCTTATCACTGGATTGGGGGAGGGGCATAGGAGAAGACTAGGGAGGGAGGGTGGGATTGGGAGGGTGTGGGGGAGGGGCCACATCTGGGATACAAAATGAATAAACTGTAATTAATAAAAATTAAGAAAAGGAAAAAAGAAAACAAACAGGCTTCTAAGGGATACTAATAAAATAAAATAAGAAGGATAAATACAAAACAAAACACTGACATATTAGAATCAGACCAATCAAAACCAGTTACCTCAGCTGTTCAGAGCATGGAGCTAATATTTGTTTATAGTAAATATATTTAAAGAGGAAAAAATTTTAATTTTGACACATTCCATTTTACATTTTATTGTTTTGCTGTGTGTTCTTATATTACAGCCTGACTTAAAGACTACAACGATTTTCTTTTAGCAATTTTATACTTTTATGCTTTCTTTCTTTTTTATTATTATTCTTTATTATTATTAGTTACATTTTATTAACTCTGTATCTCAGCTGTATCCTGCTCCCTTATTCCCTTCCAACCCACCCTCCCTCCCTCAGGTTCTCCCTGCCCCTTTCCAAGTCCACAGATTGGGGAGGACCTCCTCCCCTTTCGTCTGGTCCTGTTATATCAGTTATCTTCAGGACTGGCTGCTTTCTTTCAATAATCAACTTTGAACTGAAAATGGAACAAATATGTGGTTCTTTTGTGAATATACTGTTTAGTTGACTCTTGTATATCACATTGTTTGTATACATACACACTAAATATAGAATCTGGTGTTGTGTCTTCAGAAAATATAGCACTTTTTTTTTTCTTTTAAAAGTACACTCACATGGTCATAATGTAGACATTGAAAATCAATGTTAGTAGAATTGTGATTTAAATATAAGAAGATGAAGGGATAAGCAGAGTGTTTGAGCTGGGAATAAGACATGTGAACAGTAAAATACTATTTTCCTAAATTAAAAATGGATAATGCAAAAAAAAAATTTGAAAATGGATAATGCAGAAAATTGAAGAAGGACTATCTGAGAGTTTTATGTGGATACAGATTTGTTTATAAAAACAGGAAGGAACAACTGACGGGGAAAGTAGTTGGAAATTAAGAAATGTGCACATAGGAATGCATTTTTTAAATGAAATTTTGTCAGAATAAATTGGCCAAATTTTGTATGTGCTTAACTTTGATTCAGATAGCAAAATATTAAAACAAAAATAGAATTATTGTAAAATATGAAAAATAATTTGGAACACATATACAAAGATGTTTTAGCTGGTTAATGACTGTAGGGGTTGTTTCTTTTGCTTAATTTTCAAATTTTCTGCTTTGAACATGATTTGCATTTGTCACTGGGTAGAGCAGAAGTAGCAGCTGCAAAGTTGGTGTTTTTTTTTTCCTTAGGAGCCTCAGGTGGAGGTGTTCCTATATTCTGAAAGTTACTGTTGCTGTCCCAAGGGGTGCCTCTAGGGTGAAAACTTCTTGACAGAGACAGTCATACTAGTGAAGGGAGAGAAAAATAGGAGGTCTTTACAGAAATTATATAATATTAGTAAATGAATAAAATTATAGTCTCCACTTAGTCTTCATTTCAAACCTCTTGTGTCATTTTTTTTAAGTTTCAGTTTAGTAGAACTATATATTATAGCATCATATATATTTGTCACTTAAATACTTGAAAGCCTCAAAAATGTTTTTAAGCTGCTGCACCTGCTACCTTTGTATTAAGCTTTCCCTTTTTCTTTCAACAGAAAAACAGGAAAAGGAAATTGACATCTATGCTAACCTCTCTGATGAAAAGGCTTTCGTGTTTTCAGTCGCCTTGGCAGAAATAAATAGAAAAATTATCAATCAAAGACTTATTCTCTGATATTTGTCTACAAAATCTGTTGCCACTTTCTTCAGGATTACATCAGCAAATTCTCAAACAGTTGCGGACTCCCAGGAGCATTCTGACTTATGAATGAGGGCCATTGATTGTTCTTTCTGTTATCTAGTCTGGTGCCGCACTTCGGGAGCAAAGCTGTGTGTTTAGACTTGGCTGGCATTTCCTTGTTTACCAAGGATTATTATCAGTCATCAAAACAAATAGACAGCCTACAGATTGGGAAAGAATCTTCACCAACCCTTTATCTGACAGAGGGCTAATATCCAGTATATATAAAGAACTAAAGAAGCAGAAAAGCAACAAACCAAGTAATCCACTTAAAAAATGGGGAACAGAGCTAAACAGAGAATTCTCGAAAGAGGAACGTCGAATGGCAGAGAAACACTTAAAGAAATGCTCATCCTCATTAGCCATTAGGGAAATGCAAATCAAAACGACCCTGAGATATCACCTTACACCCATCAGAATGGCCAAGATGAAAAACTCAAGTGATAGCACATGCTGGAGAGGTTGTGGAGAAAAGGGAACCCTCCTCCATTGCTGGTGGGAATGTAAACTGGTTCAACCACTCTGGAAGTCAATCTGGCGCTTTCTCAGACAACTAGGAGTAGTGCTACCTCAAGACCCAGCTATACCATTCCTAGGTATATACCCAAAATTTGCTCAAGTACACAACAAGGACATTTGTTCAACCATGTTCATAGCAGCTTTATTTGTAATAGCCAGAACTTGGAAACAACCCAGATGTCCGTCAACGGAGGAATGGATACAGAAACTGTGGTATTTTTACACAATGGAATACTACTCAGCAATCAAAAAGGAAGAAATCATGAAATTTGCAGGCAAGTGGTGGGATCTAGAAAAGATCATTCTGAGTGAAGTATCCCAGAAGGAGAAAGACAAACTTGGTATATACTCGCTTATATAGACCTACAAGACATGATAAACATAATGAAATCTACACACCTAAAGAAGATAATCAAGAAAGTGGACACAGGCGAAGGTGATTAATCCTCATTTAGAAAGACAAATGGGATGTGCATTGAACTTATGACAGGAGTCTATCACAAAAGGCATCTGAAAGACTCTACCTAGCAGTGTTTCAAAGCAGACACTAAGACTCATAACCAAACCCTCGGCAGAGTGCAGGGAATCATATGAAAGAAGGGAAGTTAGTATGATATGGAAAGGATAGGAGCTCCACAAGGACCAAATATATCTGGGCACAGGGTCTTTTCTGAGACTGACACTCAACCAAGGACCATCTATGGATATAACCTAGAACTTCTGCTTGGATGTGGCCTGTGGTAGCTCAGTAACCAAGTAGTTTTCCAAAGTAAGGGGAACACGGACTATTTCTAATAGGATCTCAAGGGCAGGCTGTTTGACCCCCACCCCAGGGGAGGAGCAGTCTGTTAGGCCACAGAGGAGGACTTTGCAGCCAGCCCTGAAGATACCTGATAAAACAGGGTCAGATGAAAGGGGAGGAGGTCCTCCCCTATCAGGGGACTTGGAAAGGGGCAGGGAGGAGACCAGGGAGGGAGTGTGGGGTTGGGGAGGGAATGAGGGAGCGGGATACAGCTGGGACACAGAGTTAACAAAATGTAACTAAAAAGAAAAATAAAATAAAAATAAAAAAATTAAAAAAAAAAGTACCTTTGGGTGATTTTTAAAAATTGTTTTTTGATTTTTTAATACATCTTTAGATTTAGCACATAAATTTGTCTTTAAATATTTTTAAGTGTTTGTCCGTATTTCACCTAATTTGTTAAATTACCATCTGAGCAAATTATGTTTTTGAATTTTATTGCTTCTTAGATTGTAGTTTTAATGAAAGCTTGAGTAGTATATGAAATATGATACCATTCATCTTTAAAACATGGGCACTACTCTAAGTTAATTAATTGATCTGTTTTTTTCTTTAATATAGAATATCCCTGTAGGATTACGTAGAATTTGCTGTGTGTATCCGGCTGGCTCAGACTTCCAGCAGTTCTTTTGTGTCTGCCTCCTGAGACTTGGTATTGTGGATGCGTACTGCCACACCCAGGTTTATGTGAATAATTGCTGAATATTTGTGTTTAAAATAAGCATGGAAGCAGTACTTACCAAGTTTGTCATATTTCTTACCTTTTAGAAAGAATGAAAATAATTTTTAAAGACAGAACAGATTTTAACTGTATTTTAAGCTCATTTTCGACTAGAACCATAATGTGAATAACAAAACCAATCCACATCAAAAATTCTGAATATTAAAAATTCCAAAGCTGAAATAAGAAAGAGATTTAAAATGAAGAAATTAACTAAGAAACCATGTTAGGTTGTAAAAAAAAAAAAAAAAAGCAGGTTTTCTGAACTTCTGTGATGCGTTTGGATCTTGGGTGAGATAGAGAGATTCTAGGTACACACCAGAGAAAGGATTGCACGAGATTGTTCAAGGGAGGTACTATTCTGCCTGATATTTTTGTTTTGTGTCTTGATAGATACATCAAGACTGGATTGTTTTAAATACTAGAAGCTAAGCTGTTGACAACTTAACTCTTTCACTGAAGGTTAAAACCATCAATCAGGTGAGCTCCAGATCTAAGCAGCTTTCCCTGCCCAGACAGCAGGATGACATGCGATCACAGAAGGCCACACATCCTGAAACAGGAGTCATCTCAGCTTTGTAACATGAAAAGCTACCTTGATTGATCTGCCTTTGGTTTAATAACACTATGTGTGTTTTTGTTCAGTTCACAGATGTAAGACGTTTGCTGTGATGGACATCACTGTCTTCTGTGAATCATATCTTCTTTATAGCTCTTCTCTAAGTTATTTTAGAAGCTATCTAATCAAGTACTATGAATACAGTGCTATCCTTGATCTTAATTTAGTTTTAAGCAAAATTAGCCATGTCTAGGAATAAGTTGAATTCCATCCAAGCCAAATCATAACTCTAGCACTCTCATGTTTAGTCTTAGTCCTGGTCCCAGATCAAATCACTATGTTGTATTTGTTTCTGGTTCTAATCATCTCTTTTTTGATCTCTTACATATACTATTATTTTAGTATCTTAGAGCCAATTTCTGTAGATTCATTAAATAAAATAAATATAGTCCAAGAAATATTCTCTTAAATTTGGTGCCTCATCTACAATTTAATCTACTCTTATGAGCGGGTTTCTTGAACAATAGTCAGCATTTATATCTTTATTTTGTCACTTCCTGTTATAGCTCACTTCAAGTGGTTTTATTTCTCCAGTATTCATTAAATTACTTTAATAAAGGCACTCAATGACCCAATTACCATAGCTAATGACCAGGAACTTCTGGTCCTCGCCTTATTCTACTGTATCTTAGCTAGTGCTATTGATGTTCCTTTGTGACTCTGCTAACCTCGTTCTGTCTTAGTTTCCCTCATTATTAGACTATTACCTTTATAATGGCTTTGAAACATCTGTTTCCTTTTTCTGCATTTCATTCAATTATTGCCTTATGATAGTTGCTACTTCATGTACCTTTTCTGAACATTTTAATGTGGATTAGCTCATATTTACATGTTTCTGACTACAAAAATCTAGATCTTCCAGTGTTCACCTGTGATTTACATTGTGTGTATGTGATATATGTGGACGTCTTTATTTGTAAATAAAACCACACATTGAATTGTTTTTTTATTTATTTTCAAAGACCTCAAGGTCATATTTTCCAAATGAAATGAATCATTCTTTCCCAACCCTAGTCTGGTGTATGTCTCCTCTTTTTTCTCTAACTTCTCATAAACACTGACGACCTACTTTGTAAGAGGAGAAGCTTACTGGGCTCATTGCAGAGTTCTGACAGTCATCCCCCTCCTCAATGTATCACACTTCTTCTATTCTTCCTCCATCTGATACTGCTCTGGCCACTCCTTCTACATAGCTGGCCTGGATATGGTACTGCCCTCTTGGGACATCTTCTTTTGCAGGTGATACTATTTTTCCATGTCCTTTGAAGAGACATAATTGTCATCTCTCTCCTTAATCCTTCCAGGCCACAGTTATAGCATGACATTCAGTATTCTCAAAACATTGTTTCTTCGTTTTTCTTGTTTTTATTTTCTGTTCTCAAATGTTAATTATAACCCATGAGAAACTGCCAAAGTTTCATAAAATCATATTTGTTTCTGTAAATCCCAAAGGCTTTGTACTTCCTAATTTTTATTTTTTTATCCCCTCCACTTTTATTTGCTTTTGATGGCCTCCAATCTTATATACATACATTGCTCCAGAATTTTTGATCTGTATTTCCTTTTTCATTCTCATCTTGGCTTAGTATACCCCTCTGTTGAGTTATTATATCCCTTGGTTGTTATGCACACACATTGACTTTATTTAATATATTTAATATATATATGTCTTCTCAATGTAATGTTCCAGGAGCAGATATCCCAAATGTCTAACATAAGGACTGAAAACAGTAAAAACACAGGATGCTTTTTGTGATAGGCTACATTTTCCAGGTTTCCTTGCTCTGTGATGCTTACCTCTTATTATTTTACGGAGTATGGGCAAGGACACAAATAGGATGCATTGACTTTCCCATAATTGCCAAAACAAAACAGTTGTGTTTAAATTAATATAAAAAGGATAATTTTCTGTGTAGCAATTTCCTGACCATGTGAATTTTTCAGTTACTTGGTTCTCTAAGGGCAGTAGACACTCTCCACTGTCATTGAGGAAGATGCCACAGAGATTTAGTTTTACCTATGGTTATGTGAGTCTATGGAGCACCCTGAGTCTCTGATGAGACCTTAGTCCTGGAGAGTTCTCATCTTACTGCCCTGTGAGACCCAGAACATACAAAGAACAATGCTGCTATTGATAACTTGGGGAAATTAGGAGGTTAAGAAATCATGTGCTTGTTTTCTTCATTTGGCTTGTGATAAACTGTATCATTTTTATAAAGATCTGTGCTTCTAAAGTACTACAGCGGTGGGCTGGAGAGATGATTCATCAGTTAAAAGCACCCATATTGGAAAGCTCACAACTGCCTATGACCAGAGATCAAGAGGATCCAACACCCTTGTTTGGTCTTTGCAGGTCCTGAGTCATACATAGACACACAGACACATACGCAAAAAATACAAATAAAATTTATCTTTTAACAATGTGAAGGTGTGAAAAGATCACTGTTTGCTCAGTTCACTAATAGAACTGTAATAATAAAAGAATGCTATCAACTCATGGAGCTCTCAAGGTAGTCCTAGAAGCTATGGCTGTCCTAGGAAGCTCTGTGAATGACCAACAACAACATCCCAAGGAGAGTAGGGAATGACTTCTGCTTTCAGCTATTACTGATCTGTGTGTGTGTGAGTGCGTGCGTGCGTGTGTGTGTGTCAGGTGTGTGTCTGTGTCAATAGCACCCTAATCTAACAGCTAAGGGATGCAAATCAGAGAAGAGGAGTTTGAAGAAGTACATCTCTCAAACAAACAATTAATTGACCTAAGGCAAATAACTTTACTAAGGTCACTCACTTCACAATTAATCAAGGATGGCGAGAACGTGGCAAAAGGCTTTCTTACCCAGTGATGATTTTATTCAACATATTAATGAGCAAGGATTCAAGGGTATCAGACATGGACTAGCAGATTATGACATAAAGTGAGAAACCAAAAATGGGCTGGAGTTTTGAGTGCTGCCTAGCAACCAAGATGTGAAAGAGTCATTAGACATTGGTAAGAACATGCTAAATTTAATTCATATTTACGAAGTTTCTTTCAAAGATGCAAAGGGAAGTTGACTCAAAAAATAGAATAATTTATAGACCTTTCAAAAGACTTCAGAGAGATGATAGATTTCCAAGATAAAATGATTCTGTTTGCTCTTGTCCTGACTTAGTGTTTGTCTTCTGTTTTGGATTTCTTTCAGTATCTGCTTTTGCTGCTTGCTGGGGTTGATTTGTCCCAAATGAGTGCTCTGAGCTGGATAGGTCATAGTGAATCTCCCTTCCTTGTGGTTGCTTGGAGTATGACGGCATCTGACTACATACTGAACAATGAGACAGGAGGAGGGTAAGGCTCCTTTAGAAATCCTGGAAAGTCTCCTGCTCCAGCTTCAGAAAAAGTAAAGAAGAAACTATTGAATCCTGCCCGAGATGCTAGATTTTGTTCAATGGATAAATTGGCTGGCCATTGAGGCCAAAACTATGGCTGGAATTTTATTCAGAGGTGCAGCTGCAGCTCTGAGTGTGGTTCTAGTAAGAAATTGTGACTTCCCATTTACTCACGGCAGACTGGAACTGCTCTGTGCCATTCTGCCAGCTGCTCTGAAAGAGGGTCCAGTCACATTCCGCCAAATATCCTCGACCTCCCAAACATTGCTCTGCTTTGTCTCTGTGCGCTTCACAATCAAATGTGCTGAAAAAAGTCACTTTCTTTGCTAGTTGCTGCATGTTGTAAAGTGAGCACTTGTGGGCTCTTAGGCATACATTTAGTACTAAGTAGGACTTGTGTATGTCACTGCCTTCTTCGTGTCAGTGCTGACATTTGGAATTCCTGAGTGAGTAGAAGAAACCAGACATATGGACACTCACTCTGCTATGAACACCTACAACCTGAGGCATACGACTGCTCTACAGAGAAGTGGGTACTATGTTGAGCTCACTGAAATAATATGGCATGTCTCCAAATGTACTTCAGAGCAGAATCCAAGCATGCCTAAATTTGCTCATTTCATTGGTTTGCTTTGAACAGACCAAAAATAAGAAATCTTAAGACAAGAGAGAGTCCCTGAGTCATTGCCATTGTCTTTAATGAAAAGGGAGAACTTTTTAGTGGATTTATTTTTTTTTAATCATAGTAATGAGATCAGCTAATGTGTTAAAAATCTGCCATAACAGAAGAAAAATTCAAAGTTAGATAAATTACTGTGTTTACATGTTGATTAAAATGGACAGTTTTTTTTTTCTGCCAATTAACATAAAATCAACCGCTAAACCTCTACTATTGTATCCCAGATTTTAAAAGAAGCCCAAGGTCCTGAAGAATTTTCAAGAATGAAGCAATGCAGCAAGTCCTGATAAGACCTGATAGGCTAGGGTCAAATAAAAGGGGAGGAGGACCTCCCCTATCAGTGGACTAGGGGAGACATAGGGGGAAAAGAGGGAGGTAGGGTGGATTTGGGAGGAGATGAGGGAGGGGGCCACATCCAGATACAAATTGTTAGATTGTAATAACTTATAATAATAAAAAAGAAAAAAAGAAATGGTATGACAAAAAGAATAAAGCTGCTACATTTAATTGCTAATCTTAATATTAAAAAAATTAAACAAGAATTTTTGCAAATTTACAGGCTTTAAATCAAAGATAATCAAGCGTTTTCCTGTCAGGTTTTGTTTGTGAATGTGTTGGGAGCAGAGTGTTTCGAAATACAAACATGGAATGAAATGCCTATATAATCTGCATGCGAAGCAGAGAAAAACATGGGATAATTATTTTAGTATCCATGTATCACAGTGAAGAACTTCAGAAAGCCCCTTCATCACTTTCCCCCATTCCTCTCCTTCCTTCTCTTCCAGTTTTTTTCTTTCTTACTGATTTTATCAGGAAAGAGTTCATTTGTAATCTTGAATAAAACTCTGGTTTTCTGCAAAAAAAAAAAATCATTAACAACTTGATCTCATAAATGGTTATGCAAACTTCTGATAAATGAGCATGTGTTGAAAAGACTTTATTATTTTGCTAGATATTTGCTGTGTTACTACGTTGTTTCCATTCTTCTTTGGTGGAAAGAGTGACCGTCTGAATACTAACGAATATCAATTTGGTCTGATACTTTCTGACAGGTGTATTTGAAAGCAACATATTGTATGAGCCGACGCATGTCACTGGAGATGAGAAAAATGATGCTCGGGGCCATCTGAGGGGATCCTCTAATATATAATGCTGTTTGTGTTTCTTCTTTGATTATTTCTATGTCCCAGTTATTAGCAGCCATCAGTGCCTCAGGATAATGCAAAGCAAAGCAAAACAAAACAAAGACCCGTCAGTCTGCAACTGACAGATGAGTCTCTGAGGTTGTAGATGGATTTATTGGTTCTCTGTTTCTAAATCTGTCAAAAAGACCTGAACAATTTCCTGCCTAAAAGAGGCTGGGAGCTGAGCACCTGGGGGCCTTTCATAATGACAGTGGCAGGGAAGTACACTACTGCTGGAGTGAATTTTTTATGTGATTCGTGTTGCTTGCTCAGGCTCAGACAGACACTCTTTTGGTGCAACAAAGGGAAAGAAGACATTTCCTGAAGATGCTGTGACTTACTTTTCTGATTCTACTTACATAGACTATAAAACAAATGCATTTAAGCCTCATCTGAGCTTCATCAAACAATGTGAAATCTATCTTAATAACCATTTTTTAATACTTGCTAATTTTAAATGAGCAAATGAACAAACCTTGTCTTTATGCAAAAATATCTTGTTTATGACTTTACTAAAAGCAAATATAAGGTAATGACAATAGCCTCTAATTAAAATAACATAGTTTATTATCTTTAATCAATACACCAGGAAGCCATAATTAAAAAGATTAGAGTCTTTTTACTGTGTGCGTGTGAGTGTGTTTGTGTGTGTGTGTGTGTATGTATGTGCAGGCTAACTCTAGGAAGGTTCACGAGCAACATCTAAATAGAAAAACACGTCAGTGTTTCAAACATTGTAACAGGAAAGGTACCTGTTTGTACTTGGATTATCTAGGTGATATTTTTTAACACAAACTCTTAAAGGAAAACACATTCACTCATAAAGTGAGGGTGTAGTGTATCAGCTAGTTGGGAACAATCTGGGGACGCAGACACCTTCTTTCTATTTTCATGTCTATGATTTGACCACTAACAGTTTCCTTGAAATTGCTTTAAATATTGAGTACCACCTTGAGCTCACTCCAACAGGCTGAGGACAGTCCAGAACACAGGTGATGGCCCTGGGACCATATTCTCTACTCCTGCCTCCAAGATTCCATGGTTCAACCCCAGTGCTAGCTGCTTGCTGCTTGCTGCTTGCTGAAGCTCCATTCTGCTTTCATAGAAAGAATGTTGTAAAAAGCATTTTCTATAAGTTGTAAGTGCAGGCATTGTAGAACACACTTTTAATCCCAGCGTTCAGGCCAGCTAGTCTATATAGTGAATTCCAGGACAGCAAAACTATTTAGTGAGATGTTGTCATGGAAAAAAAAAAAAAGTTCTTGTAAGTATCTAACTGTCTGTACATTTCTGAAACTATTTCACAAAGACATGTAGTAAATTCCTGGGCAAAATTAATAGGTACCTCTTGGTTATGAATACTGGAATGTTCAAAGCTGTATCTGGAAGAAGCACTGATCTGAGAACTGAATAGAATATACTTCCAAGGAAAGTACTAGTGACTGACGTTGGAAGAGTTGACATTTTAGCACATGTCAAGCTTTGTATCAGAGTTTGCAGAATATGGTGCGAGATCTGTGCCTTTTCCACGTCTTCAAATAGAAGATAACACATGGGTGACAACTGCCAATGTTAGTGCGTCTTCATATTTAAAATTTTCTAATTTACATTTTTCTTTCCATTTTTAATTTAAACAATATTCTGAGAACATAGTTTTAAAATCCACCCCCAATTAGGATAGAATATTATGTGTCTCAGTGATTGACACAGGTTATAGTATCACTGAGACAGAGAAACTCTGGCCAGTCAGAGTCAATTTTAAAGTTAATTTCAACACTATATTAATTTTCCTACAAAGGGATAAGATAATTCAAATCAGTTCTGTCGTGTTGTTACCACCATCATCATGCTAGGAATAAAGAAATTGAAGGAGATGACGAGTTGGGACCTTTTCTATTCATGATAGCTTTCGGAGTTATGACTTTATCACAATACCATAAATTAAACCACATCATGTATGTAAAGGTGATTTGAAAATTATAGTGTTTGGTGTCAAAGTGCATTAGATGCATATGATGGACAGATTTTTTTTTTAGTTGATCAGTTATTTCAAACAAATAGGCAGTTCAGTCTTTCAAGTAGTTTTTCAAAAAGGGGTGCAAGGAGATTGTTGAATTGGGTGATTTAATGATAAGGCATTGTTTGCTGCTATTCTCCCCGGCTTCTGAGTCATGGTTGTGGTTTATAAGGAAGAGCATAGAGGAGATAAACAACTTTGCTGCCAGTCTCTGGATAGAGAAGCCTGACCAGTACTAGACTGTTTGGAAAGGCTGTCATCGGTGACACATGCAGGAAAGGGTGTTCCAAGAGAGCGGAACAAGAGGGGAAGTGTGGACAGGATGGCATCTCAGGGTAGGAAGAGTGTTGGGTCATAACTTTGGAGATATCCTGGGAATCTAATCACAGCACGGAGAGTGTAGTTTGACTAAACAAACCACTGCTAATTCTTCCTTGGAGCAATGTAAAGTAGCAGCATCACAGCTATCATATATTAAGCACATATTTTATATCAGATATCTGTTAATTTATCAGTCTGTCTAAAAAGCTAGTGACTATGACCTACTAGACTGTGCTCAAGGTGCAGGAGCTCCACAGTGACACATTCCTGTGTGTCACTCTCAAAGGGCTGGCAACTAGTAGAATAAGAATTAAAAGTATACAAAATTAAGACATTTTTTCTTTCTTTTGCTTTTATCCTGTCTTTTTTTTCTTGTGTTTCAGAGACCAGATTTCTACAGAGGATTCTCCTTCCTCACACTTCGTAAGTGTAGGGGTTATGGGCATTTGCCGCTGCATCTGTCTGAGAATGGGAAGATATTTTCTGTTGCCCTCTGTGATGTGGGTAGTGATCCTGTGAAGTTATGGCACGATGGCGTGAACTCTGAGTCGGAAAGCCCATAATTTCCACTTGATAAAGTGTAGATTGTGCAAAGATGACCTACTTCCTGAGGTTATGCACACAGCAAAACAGCAAAGCTCTGAGGTCAACCAAGAGGTTCTTAACTTCTTACCGTGTTCTCTGTCAACTCAATAGTGAAGGGATGAACAACTGTTGGATCTGGATGCATTGTAAAGATGGCATCTCCAGTTCTACATGAATTCTAAGCAAATAGTACCAACATTAATGCTCAGGTTTTTCTGTCTTAAATATTTCCTCTTAAAATCCGCTGCAATCACCAGGATCAACACTCAACACAGTGTGTGTGTGTGTGTGTGTGTGTGTGTGTGGTGGATGAGGGCAGAAAAAGGAAAAGGAAGAAATTAATTCCATAAGAATTGGTAGTCTTGATGTTCATACCTGCAAACCTGGTTATATTTCAAGAAGAGAGTATAGTTTTTATGTTGAAAGCTATACATGACTTAGTTCTGTGTCCTGTGGCTGAATACTAACATTTTTCAAACATGGTTTTCCTTTTGAGAAATAAACAACAATCAATGTCCCTCACTGTCACTGGTGTTTGAATACTTGGTTCTTAGCTGATGGCAGTGTTTGGGAAAGCACTGGAGCCTTGCTGAAAACAATGGGTCAGCAGTTGTCAGTCTTGAGGGCTTATAGTCTGATGGTTCTATTTCATAATTGTTCAATTATTTTATTTCCAAATTGCAAGTACTACCTGCCCATCTTCCTCATGCCCATTCCCTCATACCTTCTAACCCTGCTGGACCACAACCCTTCTCAACTGTGAGCCCAGACGAACCTTCCCTGTCATGGGTTGCTTCTCATTGGGTATTTGACCATGCCACGAGGAAGACAACGAGTACATCTGTCGTTGCATTTGTTTCAGTGCAGTATGTGCTGGTCAACGCCTTGCTATAGGTAAGCAGACAGCAGGAAGGTGTTTTTGCTACATAAGTCTGTTGTTCCTGCGTGTCCGAGTGTGTTAATCACTCCAGAATTTTACTTCCTGGCCTAATTAGTTCATGTTTCTCTTGATGAGAGTGAGTTGAGCACAAAGTGATAGCTATCAACTCTTTTAGCTGACTTATTTTGTGTTCTTTTAATTGAGGTCATTAAGAGAAAGAGTAAGTAGGAGAGGAAGATAACAGAAAAGACAACACTTCTCCTCCAAGTCTTTTGACCCGTTTCTCAGTCCAGCTGGTCTTTTTGGGGAGAGCTCCTTCCCCAAACTTATTTTGACAACTACTGATGCACCCTCTGAATCACTGTTCTATTCCTTAACAGTGATTCCTTAATCACTGTTCTATATTTTAAGAACTAGAGATGCTAATCTATCTAGTTACTGATGTTTCTATCCTTGTCTGTGTGTCGCTAAATGCTCTCCAATTGTTTGTTCAGATTACCTACCTCTTCGCTCCTTCCTCTTACCTCCCTAAGACCTTTCTGATACCTTTTCTCTGAACAGCTTGTACTGTAGCTGATCCCATGGTCTCCTTCTAGCTTTCATTTTTGTCTCTGTATCAGTTTCTAGCCTTCCAATATAAGCTCTCTTGAGTATCCATCCTGTCTGGAGCATCTCATCATTTTAAGCGATGGCTCCTTAAAAAAAATAAATAAATAAATAAAAATAAAAAAATCAAAGCTATAGGAAACTGCTAAAAGTTTTGAAAAGCATAGAGAACAAAACATTACAATCTAGGCTGTAGAGCTGGCAAGGTGGCTCTAAGGATGAAAACGTTTGCTAGGCAAGTGTAAGGACCTGAGTTGGAATGCAAAAAGCTATGCATAGTGAAGTAGAGGCCCGGCAGTGCTGTGTGCTGACCGTCACATCTGCAGAGATACACATGGTCCACCCATGTCATTCCCACAAGCAATGAAGAGAAAAAAAACAAAGCGTTAGAAATCAGGCTCTGGTAAGATTGAAGAAGCTTTATTACAGTCCGCTGTATTAGTTATAATGTTTATGAAAGGTAAACTTTTGTGTACTGTTTAATATTTTGACAAAAAGTTTAAACTACTAAGTTGGGTAAAATTACTAAGTTGAGTAAAGTTACCTTGATGCGGTTTTTCAAGTGTATATGATGAACAATGATATAAATTAGTTTTCTTTCTTTTTTTTAAGATTTTTAATTTATCTGTTTTATTTAATAGGAATAAAATTGAGATGTTTTGCTTTTCAGGAGAGATCAATTGTCTTTCAACATTACCTGTAACCTATCTTAGACAATTCATATAATAGTTTATTATCCCCCATTTTCATGTGTCATAACCTGATTTTGTTCACCACCATTCTTTTCAATGTCAAATTTTTCTAGCCTAATAGTAACATAATTCTTAGCATAGCTTAACCATAAATCTTGAGAAATATTTGAACAAGTCTACCTTACCTTATTTTTCCCCTTGAGAATGTTTAACTATCCATGACATTTTTGCATTTCCAACCAAATTTTAAAGTAGACTGTCAACTGCTATATAAACATGTTGGCATTTTAATTTGAATCACATTAAATTTATAGATTATTTTGGGAGAATTGACATAGTTTTGAATGTTGAAACATTTGATGCATCAGTATGGTAACTCCCATATATTTAAACTTTCTTCAGCAGCTTTGGATAATGTCACAGAACTGTGTAAGTTATACATATTTATATATCTAGTACCTCATTTTGGAGTGACAGAAACCTGTGGATTTTAGACCGGCAAAACCAGTCCTCTTAATACATTTGGTAGTAGCTGCTACTAAATTCTGTTGTTAAATTTAATTATTTATGCAATATTTTTGAATTTTCTATGACATTTGTTTTCAGTTTTATTTGTAGCTAATAAAATAATCACAAATGGTGAGAAAATAATTTTCTTTCTAATAATAATAAATAAAATAATAATTTTCATCCTAATTTAATTTCTTTGGGTATTTTCTTATGTTTTTTAATTTTTCCTAAGAATGTAGAGAATACTATAATAGTGCTGTTGTAAAGGGCTTCTTTTCCATGCAGCTGATGTTGAGAAAGAATCTTGAAAAATTTAACTTATAAGTGATAATTTCTATGGCTTATTATATATAAATATAGGTACCTTATTCATGTGAAGGTAATTCCCTTATGATTTCAGTCTGTTAAACTTTGAAAAATATCTACATTTATTGCCTTAATTATGTTTGCTATTTTGTTTAGTGTTTTAAGATTTTAAGGAAAACAAATTAATTTAGTGACAAAATAATGTTGTCATATACTTTTATGAATGGTGACAACCTATCTATTTATGCATTTCTGAAATTATTTGCTAATGTCTCTGAGTATTTTTACATTAGCATTTATAAAGAAGATTGGTTTGTATGTAACTTTCCCTTATTCTAAGGGTTTTTAGCCCCACAATATGGATTGGAAATATGTTTGTTACCTATGAAACTCAAAAAACATATAAAATTTTAAATATCTTTCTGTTTTGTTTGTACAACTCATGAATAATGTATTAAAGCTGGTATATTCCTATGTAGAATAATTTTTGATTGGTGATTTAATGTTTATAATAGTCAAAATGTTGATTGAAAATTCTAATATTTTTATTTGGGAAGCATTGGTCTTGGCAATTATTCTGACCTCAAGTTTTCGAGTAAAAAGACTGTCTCATAGAGTTCCTAACATTTTCAAAGATATTCTGTTGAGATTTGTTCAAGCGTGTTTTGAATTGGTGATGTTGATTTCAAAGTTCAGCTGTCATTTTTTTATGTTACTATTAAATTATAAATTTCTGGAAACGGGTCCATTTATTGAAATTGTCAAGCTAATCTAAATAAAGTTTCATTTGTGTTGTTATCAAACACCAATTTCCAATAATTATAGCTTCACACCTAGTCCTAATTTTTTTTTTCTGAATGACTTCTATCACTTTTATTCATTTAAATAGGAATACATATTTTTGTTATCTAGTTCATTTTATAAACTCTTGAGGTTATTATTTTTCATATGTTGTATTTAATAATAATCTCAGCTTATCCTTATGTTTTTCTCTTTATATCACCTAGCTATTTTTTATTAAGTTTGGTATGAGTCTTATTTCTCAATATTGAACTGTGTTTACCTCATTTGGAAAAATTTTCTTATGATACTTAAAATATTTCTCTTTAATTATCTCTTGGGCTAATGGGTTGAAAATTTTAATGTATTTAAACAATTATAAAGTTATTTCCTTACCTTTTGTTATTTTATTTATATATTTGTAATTTTATATTATTTCTTGGTTTTTATTTTATTTCATTTGTTTGACTTTATATTCTATCCATCTAAACATAAAACATCAGCAATGGTCCAAACTAAGACGCTGAGATCGTTTATTATCCAAGCAAAGAAACTTTGCTGCAAAGAATTAAGTATTCAATGATAAGAGATGAAGGCAGTGATAGCATTTAAGGGGTCTCACGAGAAAGCACATATTGCTATTTCTGTGGACATCTTTCTTAATGAAAGTAACCATTGTGTTGGTTGGGAACCAGTGTATGAGCTTCCCTTCCTTTTACAAACCATCCTGTCTTATCAGGTTACCAAATAATGGAGATATTACGTCCATCTCACCAGCTCTTTGTATCCGTTTGGAGTTTGGTCATTTCCCTCTGTGGATTATGACATTTCAGCGTCTCCTACTTTAGCCGACAGAGATCCCTCAGATATGCTCATCTTTGATCATCCCCCAGCTCATCACCTGTTTCCTACATTTCTCCTGAGTCAAGTGTTGCTCACTTGATTGGTGATGTGTGGTAGCCTCAGGTATGTGTTTTCTTCACTTCTTTTTGTTAAGCATACTGGTGCTTTGTATTAGATAGTCGCAATACACCATTTCACTATTTTGATAGCTTCTTATAATTAATTTATAAAACTAGTGTTATCTATCTACAGAGTATTTGTCTCCTTCATCTAGGATAGGGATTAAGTGTTTTGTTTTAATAATATAACATTCACATTATAGAACTCATCATATAACATTTCCCTTGGAATCTCTAATTTAGATGAATGATATAGCCAACACTCAGAGTTCAGCTATGGATTCAAGTATGTGCAATATCTTACAGATTCAATTGTACATCTTAGTTTATGATTTTCCAATATATTATTTAAGGGACATGGACAGTGCAAATTATCTCCTGAGTGAAGGTGAGGTAATAGTAATGGAAGGTTTTCTTGGGAAACTCAAATACTATTTTTTTAAATTGCAGTGTATTTTTTTATGTAATTGAAATAATACTCAGAAAGCTCAGTCTGTGACACTCATCCCTCTCTCATTTTCCTGTGTAGAGAAATCTGAAAAACACTGCTGTATTTGTTTTTCCTAGAGTATCTGAAACAATACAAACCCTCATGTCCAACAAATCATCTTTGAAATAATGGTAAAAGGGTAGACAGCTTAAGAAAAACAGGAAGCAATCCCTAAGGTGCTTTAAATATTAATCAAAACAGGTTTTCCTTAAGAAGATTAACGACAAACCAAAGATCAGCAGACTGACTCATATCCAGTCCAGACAAGCCAGGAGGAGGAGACAGGAAGATGTCCTGTAGGTTTCATTCCACCATTGGGAAGAATGTTACATAATCATAACAAAAACAGATGATATAAACACAACTGAAAATATATGAAAGATCCTCTTAAACTCTATTTTTTAGCTTCATGACCATCATTTCACCATGTTTACTATGACCTTGCATCATTGTACATTCATGGTTAGAAAACCAGCTTATAATTCAACTATAAGGAATCTTTGGAATCCTGTTATTTTACATGATTTAGAGGAAAGGATACCTTGGAATGTGTAAGAAGATAAGATTGCAGGGAATCTTATGAAAGAAGGGGAGAGAGAAGAACCTGGAAAGGTCTGGAATTCTACAAGGAGAACAACAGAACCAAAAAAAAAAAAAAATCTGGGTCCAGGGGTCTTTTCTGAGACTGATACTCCAACCAAAGACCATTCATGGAGATAATCTGGACCTGTACACAGAGGTAGCCCGTGGCAGCTTAGTCTCCACATGGGTTCTCTAATAAGGTGAAAGGGGACTGTCTCTGACATGAAGTCAGTGGCTAGCTCTTTGATCACCTCCCCCTAAGCGGGGAGCAGCCTGACCAGGCCACAGACAATGACTATGAAAGACAGTTCTGATGAGACCTGATAGGCTAGGGTCAGACAGAAGGGGAGGAGGTCCTCCCCTATCAGAGGATTGGGGAAGAAGCATGGGAGGAGATGAGGGAGGGAGGATGGGATTGGGAGGGGCTGAGGGTGGGGCTACAGCTGGGATGCAAAGTGAATAATTTGTAATAAATTAAAAAATATATAAAAAAATAAAAAAGATTTATAGATAAAATGACATCTTAAAAATACATTTGGCCTTGGTCAACATAGCTTTTTAGTCTTGTGAAAAAAAAAAAAACACTATCTACGTTATATGGTTACTCTGAAAATGACTAAATTGTGGCATGATATGCAAAGACTGTTGATGGTTCATTGTGACTGTCAACATGACCTCTCAGAAAGGCTCCTGGAAGAGAATGGAGTTGTGTCTTTAGGTGGTCCTAGAGAATTTACACAAGGAAGAGAGATTAGGGTAAATATGGGTGATGCTACAGTTTAAACTGAGGTCTTCAATGGAGTCCAGGTAGAAGGAAAGAAGGCCATTTAGCATGTGCACTCTCCAGTCTTTTGGAATGAATGTGTTTATTGCTGCATAGCTTCACAATTTGTCTCCATCTTCTTTAGCTCTTGAATATGAACTCACTCCAGTATGTCTGCAGGGAGGTTCCTGGCCCTACATCGCAGATTAGGACTACACCATTAATCTCCATTCTCTGACTAAGAAACTACAGGGTTCTTTGTCTCTGCTATCTGCACACAGATATTGACATAGGGAGATAAACTGGAAGGAAAGACCTATCCTGAAGGAGCACGACTTTGCCTTCAGTAGCATAAGTCAATCTAATAGATCTGTGTCTGTCTACTACCTACCTAAATGCTCTCTCTCTCTCTCTTTCTCTCTCTCTCTCAGTTATGTCTCTCAAGAGAATTTTAACTAACACAGAGAATGGAAAGAAGTGATAATAATTTTAAGTTGGCTTATGAACAAAGCTATTATTTGTTGCTTTCGGGTGACGGTCAATCCAAATGGTATATAACATTGGTTAGTTCTGGCCATACTCTATGCCTATTCTATCCATTTCCCTCTGTCCATTGCAGTCATAACTTTTCCTTCCTTGCATGTTGAAATACCCTCTCAGATTAGCAGAGCATCTCCTTCTCATACTCTAAGAAATCCAGGAAAAAGATAGATTTTAGTTCTTGTCTCTGCAACTGAATTCATTAACTTACTTGATCAGCTGTATTTAGTTTGAATGCTGTCTTTAGGACCACTCACTGTGACTAATGGAATGCAGTCATCTCGGGCCTGAATCAGTCTTGGGGCTGAGGGATGACCATTGTTCTAGAGATCAACACTAGGAGACGAGAAGGTATCTGGAAATGAAATGAGGAGTGATTCCAGAAGACATTAATGGACACATGAGACACCTAATGAGCACATAATTATACTAAGTGAGCATAATTCACGTTTAGTGATTTACAAAGGGAGTTGACCTCCAGGTACAAGTCCAATGGACTTCACACGTGAAAGTGATGGTAACTTTTCCAGAAACAGCTTTAATGAACATCAGTTCACCTCACGTAGGGCACTGGTGTCGACCAAAATGATAGAAGAATGTCTTCCTAACCTGGTTTTGTGGATTGACCGGATTACAGGCTTATTTATCAGCACATGGATGAAGGGTTATGCATGAGTGATGTCAGTACAGCTGTTATCACTGTAAAGTCTCAGCCAGCATAGATGACAGCATCCTAAAACCTATACATTCAGATAGGACTCCTTCTCAGTTCCTATCTTACCTCTTTTTCACTTTGTCACCTCCTGAGACTGGAAGAAGCTGGAGGAAAATTATGCATAGCAGGGAGTGGGCATAGGAGAGAGAGAGAGAGAGAGAGAGGGAGAGTGAGAGGGAGGAAGGGAGGGAGGGAGGGAGGAAGGCTGGAACCTCTACCTGTCCTGTGAAGAGATATGATAGCTTGGTCACTATCAGAAGACAATGTTACAGAACAATGGCAACATCAAACAACAGTCCAATAAACAAAACCTGAATTCTTCAAAAATTATTTTTCTAGACTTAACAGGATAATTTCATAAATTATGTTCCAGAAAAATAGTGTCCTGACATAGGACCTTTAGATGGGCAGAAGCATCCTGTCTCTATGTGGCTCTCTCAAGCCAGTGAATGCTAGATAAGTGATGGTGAAAGTTCTGGCTCTGGACCTGGGTCTATTAGGGGAGGGGTCAATGTTCAGCAGCTAGAACTGTGATTTCTTCTCCCTGACCTCAGATGGCTAGTTTGTTCTGCAGCACTTGAGAATATATTCCTGTTATGCTAGGACTGTCCACCCCACTCTGTTTTCAAGCAGCGCTGTCAGCCACAACCGTCCCCTCAGACCACAAAGCACAGAGAATCTTGATGTTTCTTGCTTTCTTTGGCCTTTTCTGTTCTATCCCCTCATTCCCACAACAGTTACTGACACGGGCAGGTCGGCTAGGAGGCAGAAGTAACACTGACAAAAGTATTCATTACAGTTTTTGAAAATCTTGTAAGGGGTGGGAGAGAGGTGGAGTGTTTTAGGTCCAATTAGTTGCTAGTCTGGGTATACTAGTCTGGGTAGGCCTGCGTGAATAAGCTGTCATCAGTGTGCACACGTTGTGCAATGAATCCGGGTATTTGGAGACACAGCC
Source organism: Psammomys obesus (assembly GCF_907164565.1). NCBI lineage: Eukaryota > Metazoa > Chordata > Mammalia > Rodentia > Muridae > Psammomys > Psammomys obesus. The sequence goes on from NW_026592548.1 coordinate 9,178,521, forward strand.
TCTGTGATAATTGGTGCTCTAAGTCGCTCAGCATGGTCATTTAGACTCTCCACATTCAGCCATGCTGCAGAGAAATATGTGAGACCAGAATACAACTGGTGGGCTCCTGTGGATAATGCGTCTCCTAAGACTGTTAACATTTCATACTTTGTAATAGAAAACAAAACAAAACAAAACAAAACAAAAACATGGAATCATTTTGTGAACCTAGAAAGAGTTGGAGACACTGGTTTATGTTTTAGGATATAATTTATCCACTTTTGGCTAAAATTTGACATCTGTGAGAGAAAATATGTCAGGATTCAGGCAGAAAGACAAACAGCAGGAAAAGATCCCCACTTGTTATTTTCATAAAGCAGCTTTTTAAAGGGAAAGCCATTTCCTCAGACTTTAAAGAGGTGTCTCAAGCCACCATAGGATGAAGCATTTCATTATCTTCCCGAGGGACATTTTATCATCTGATCCTCCAGCCTCAGACCTCATTTCCTGCTTCTCTCAAGTTGGGCTGGAAGGTCATACTGCTCAGATGTCCCTCTGTGGTTTAAAGGGCAAGTGGCCATTAATACCTCTTTATGTTCAAAGTATTAGCAAGGCCTGTTCCAGGTGGGAAACGCCACTGAACATTTCAGTCCGTTTTACACATGTAGAGAGTTCTCAGGGTTACTTTGGTCCGGCAGTAACTGCAATGCCAACTTTTAACTTTGTCCATTTAAATCTGTTGGAATTGACAGGAAGCCTGCGGGCACCCTCCTCTTTGCACGGGAAGATCACTTCTCCGGGCCAACGTGGAACAATTCAGAGAAATTACACTGCTTGGCAGCATGAAGGCTGCCCTGGAGGACGAGAAATAGGAAATTAGCTCACATGGTTAACCACGTACACCGAGGGACTAGCATGTTCATTTGCTGTTCCCTCTAGAACCTACCAACATTTAAAAGGCTTTGTCACCGATTAGCCAGTTATTGCTAGGAGAGGGCGGGAGAAAACCAGCTAAAGTCAAATTAAAGTCTGCAGTTCAGCCAGACCATTATGATACTACCTTGCACTTTTTACGAAAAAGTCATTTAAAATATTTTTAACTACCCTCTCAGTATTAATGAAAGAATACTTCAATTTGCTCTGGAAATAGTTTAAGAGAAATAGTAAAACAATTATCTTCTAAGGAAGATAATGAAGACAGCTGGCCTTCCACAGTCTTTGGTGAGTCAGAGGTCCTCCTACTCACGTGCAGCTTGTTGGGTTCCTGTTGTTTGCGCTGGAAAAGCTTACTGCACATCAGGATCTTGTTTCCTGGTATTGAAAAAGCAATCTGAAATATTGTGCTTAACTCACAAAATCTGAGCCTTAAACCAATCTTCTTTCAAAGTATTAAATATTTTCTTGCTTTCGTTTTCTTCTTTGGAGGGTCTGCTTGTGAGCCATATTTAGGGCACACTGTGAGCAGCTAGTGTGCTCAGGGGAGACTGTGTCAAGAGGGGCTTCAGAATAACAGCCTTTGCCCTCAGCTCTCCCCATGCTCCCTCTTCCTGGAGCTGATGCACTGCATGATGGGACAGGGCACTGTTTCCTCCCTGGACTCTTACCCTAGGGACTGAGAGTAAGGAAAACTTCAGGAAGGTGGAAAGCAATTCTGACATTTCACCTGGATGTTGACTAACAGCTAAAACACTACACGTAGCAATGTTTAATCACAGCTTGAAAGTAGCAATATAAATACAACAAGGCCTGACCTTTGGAGGAAGGAGAAAGAAATACTCTGGCCTTTGCAGTGTATAATTCTCACCTTTTTATCAAAGATGGGAACTTTAAATATATGTTGTGAGTGGTAGGCTCTGGTCCAAAGTAACTGTTTTTCAGGTTATCAGCATAAAAATACCACAGGGGCAATAAGATGACTTAGCATGTAGAGGTATTTTCAGTGCAAGCGTGGTGACCAGAGTTTGAGACCTGAAACCCACATTAAGATGGAGAGAAATGACTCTGTTGGCTTCTACACATGGTATAGTACATGTGCCTGCAGGCATTCTGTAGATAGATATGCACAAACACATACACACAAATAATAAACATTAATAAAACTACTACAGAATAATATTTGTAGCATGTCCAGTAGCATGGATCCAACAATTTGATATCCACTGAGAGCCACATCAAGTGTACAATTAAAAGCTGTTTTGATTCAGAAAATGTCAAACATATAATTTATGTTTGGCATAAAAAACTAATTAAATAATTTAGTGTGCTTTGTACTTCAAGACAGACTGCTACTAGCCAGTGTTAGAACACAATGCCCTGACAATTTTAGATATCTTAAAGAAATAAAATAAATAAATAAATAAATAAATAAATAAATATTTCATGGCTTCCACATAATTCTTGCTCAACACTTGCCAATGTCTTCATCTCTGTCTAGAACCTATTCATGAGAAACTATAAAAAGGATATAGAATTTTTTTTGTTTCAGTATAGAATGACAATAGATGTGATAATCATTTGATGTTCTATTATATAACATACTTTAAAATGCATTTATTAATTACCCTTTATTAATTACCCTGCATGTAATGTATAAATATAGATTTTATAATAAATTTTATTTGAAAATATAAATCAATGTTTGGGAAAATTAAATATAATACATACATATTATCCATAAACATTCCTTAACATGAATCTTTCTAAAGCAATCTTTGAAGTAACATATAACATTACATCTTTACAATATTGGCTCTCCTACATTCAGTTATAGATGACCACAGTCCAACAATGTTAAACCTACTTGATACACTTACTTAATCTTAGAAAAGATTGATTGGCATACTACTTTGCAAATGTCAATTTGTTATATTCCAAACACATAGCTACTATGAAGAATTTTATTAAACTAACATTAGGGGCTGAAGATACATTGTAGTCATAAAATATAGGCTTAAAGAGGTTAAACCTCAAGTTCTGTAAGCAGCGCCCGCGCGCGTGCACACACACACACACACACACACACACACGAGTGGGAGAGAGAGAGAGGGAGAGAAGGAGAGAGAGAAAAAGGGGAAAGAGAGAGGGAGAGAGAATAAAAGCATTGTAATATGATGCTTAGTTCAAGTTATTATTTAGCAAAGAGAGTAGGTTTCCAGTTTAAATGCAAAGCACTTATTTTTTATTCTGAACCTGACTAGAAACTGAACTAAGAGTGGACTTCTGTATGTAAATCACTAGGTCAGCCAAAGTTAGTATTATCTCTGGCCTAGGAAACACATTTGTCTATGGGTCTACACTCTTTTGCATCTCTTCACACCCCTGCTCCTTTTCCCTCTCAGTTTATTCTCTCTTTATCTCTTTCCTACATGGTGGACAGGAGTGGCCTTTCCAAGTACATAATGTAAGACAATTGCTTGTGACTAGATCAAAGTTTTTTACTCTTAGTGTCTGCGGTACCTTCTTCACCCGGAAGCCGTCATTATTGTTCAAACATCACTATTCACTTTGCATTATTACCAGGGGCCACCTGTGCTGTTAGATGAAGTGGCCAGGATGAGATCTGATAGACTAATATCAGAAGGAAGGAGAGGGGGACCCCCATCAGTGGACTTGGGGAGGAGCATGGGTGGAGAAGGGGGTGGGAATGTGGGATTAGGAGGGGAGGAGGGGGGGTTTGTAAGGAGATACAAAGTGAATAAAGTGTAATTAATAAAAGTTAAAAAAAAGCAACTTTTGAAATCATGAAGTTGAAGTTAAAAAAAGTGTGTGTGTGAATAATCCTGGTGGGCATTTTCAGAATCAATTTTTGAGGAAATGGTATTACTGGGAAAAGAAAATTGAAGATGGCTATTACAATCACTCTCTAAAGAGAAGCATTCCACTCTGTAAGTACCCTACAGTGAATATTGATTCAAGAAAGTGTATTTTTTTATTAATTATGTTAATCCAGATTTTTGCTCACTGTAAGGTAAGAACCTCTTTCTCTCCTATAGATTCCCACCCGCTCCACATTTCTCCACAGGGAATGCTATTTCAAGAGTGGAGAGGGTTAAGGACAGGGCTTACTGCAGAACAAGTCAAGGAAATGCATTCCTATTGAGCCATATGAGCAGGAAAGCAGACTTGCCTTGGAACTGGAAGCACAGGTGCCTGCAGAAAGTGTCTGTCCTGTCTGTGGCAGGGGCAGGAGAAACAGGGGTGTAACCCTGGGGTTGGCTGCTTTGCGGACACTCACTGCAGAGACTCTGACTTACCCAGAACAGAAGCTGCATGCTGCTGGGGGAGGGCTTGTTCATTTCCCATTTCACGGATTCTAAAAGAGCAGATATCCCAAAGGAAAATGTGGTCTCACAGGGTTTCAAAGCACGTTTTGCAGATTCAAGTATGAAGTGAAAGGAGCTTGGTGACAGTGTGACTTTTCTCTGTCTTTCGAATCTCTACAAATGAACCATCTGTGCTCTGGCGTCAGCTTTAGGGGAAAGACTATGGCTGCTTTGACCTGTTCCAGATCCAGTAGTTAGCAACAGCCGTAAGCTAGCCAGATGCCTTCTGCAGGAGAGGGCCTCTATCATTTCCTATCTTCTCTTTCTCATCCATCTGTCTTACCTCACCATCCACTCTAGGTCAGTCTTTGAGTGAGCAACTTCTTCCCTCCCACCCTGGACACCATCTTAAAATGCCAAACGGCTCATCAGTGTTATAATGAGAGAAGGTGCCATGTGCCCGTTGACTTTGGGCTTCTTGGGTGCTATGCCATGGGCTCCGCGGCTGACTTGGCTGTGACTGGCATAGATTTTCGGGAACAGCGGGAGCAGCAGGAACTTTGAGAAGACGGTTGCTCTGCTCTTTGAACAGGGCATTTAAATTCCCTTTGCCTTTATTTCAGCCCCATTAGAATCTCCTTTTTCTCATTTTTAAGAAATGTCTGATTAAATATTTAAATTTTGTACTTATCCTAAAAATTATTCATTCGTGTTGTCTCAGCCAAAACACTAGATTTTTTTGGAGTTAGACACTACTGAAACATTTGTGCTCTCTTTTCCCACATGGAACACTGTGATAGAATCATTGTGTCTGAAGGATCAGTGTGTGGCAAGCTGAGTTATATTTAATGTGCCAAGGTATTTCTTTCAGATATCGTTCATGCTCTTCCTTCTCCATTGCACAGAGACTGCTGCTTAGCTATTGTTCAATGGAATAATGTTCACTACGTGACACAGTCATTGCTGTGAGCCCTTTAATGTGTGTGGCATCATGTAACGATCTTATAATGTAAGCTGATGACTAATGCTGTCTTCTATATGAAGGTGAAAGATTTTGACAAAAGCCACAAGATACTGAGTGGCACAACATCTATCCAAGCAGCTAATCTACTGTCTGCTCTTTTAGCAATGCTACTCTGCTGTCTCTCTGGTCTCCTAGTTTCTTTCAAAGTAATTTACTTCCAGCTGTTTAAATGGTTCTGGGAGGCTGTGTGCATGACCTGTCTCAGGACACTGTAACCCTCTTATGTTTTGCTAAGTGACTGATGGCATTGGAGTCACTTCTCCATCCATTAAGGCAGTGTCTTAAATGACCAAGTGCTAAGCGAAAGTTCTTACTCAAACATAACACATTCAAAAGCACATATACCAGCTCTCCCGCTGCCTGCAGACTAACTGCACGGTGGCTTATTTTCCCCAGATCATTTTAGACAAGAAGCAAAACCAGAGAGACAAGAGGTATATTGATGGACTGAAAAGTGGTTTACATTGAAAAGAAAGGAGAAGTCAGCATGTACTATATAATCTTCACCCAAAATATAAGGCTTTTACTGTGATAGGATGTGGGAGAAGAAAACATTTCAGAAAGGAAAGTTGAAATTAGCATTGAGTTCTGACTGACTTGACTGTCCTTACCATATTATTTAGGAAAGACAATAAATTACTAGTGGATGTGTGGTGATTTTATGGTTGACATTTGCTTTATCTATTAGTTGAGTCTCCCATAAATTTTTCTTGGATGCTATTGCAGAAGTAACTGTAGGTCTGAAACTGGCCTTAGGCAAGGTTTCCTAAGCCTGAAATCTGAAAGAGCCATTTCTCTTTTTCAGAAATTGTTTTTTGCAGTTTAATAACTTCCCATTGGGATCAATTTTCAGATTAAAAAATTTCTTTTTATTTATTTGCGAATTTCATTCAGTCCATTTTGATCATATTCATTCCCCCCCCAACTACTCTCCAAGATGCCCCTATCCCTCTACCCACCAAATTTGTTCTCTCTCTCTCCTTCACAAATGTCTAGTCCACTTTGTTTTGGAATCCTCTTGAGTGTGAAATGTCCTGTAGCATGGTTGAGATGACAGGAAACAAAACAAAATGAAACAAAACTGATTCTGCCTTTTCCAGCAGCTGTCCAAAGAGGATATGAAAATATTTAGGGGTGCAAGTTGGTTTGTGTACTTGTTTGCACTTGTAGCATGGACATGAAATGCTTGTGCAAGTCAAAAGAAGGCTTTGGGTGCCCTAGAATTTGAGTTAAAGGCCATTGTGAACAGCTTTGTGGGTTCTGGGGATTGAACTCAGACCCTTTGGAAAATTAGTCTTTCCTGTAGCACCATCTTTCCAGCCCCAATTTCAGAAATCTTATAGCCTGTTTCTGAACTGCCTTCACAAATGCTTGCTTCATTGTTGAGCAAGATCAGTTCTTCATATGATGGTTGTTCTTCATCCCTGACCTCCTTTTGGGAAACTATGGCTCTGCTGTTAGACCTGCTGCTGTCTGCCCTGTGATGTCTCCCTCTTAATTGCTAAGGCATTTGAAGGAAAGTAGAGGTTTCAACTTGTGCTAGGTTGTAGGTTATGCCCACATGTGTACAACGCATTGATAAAATAAGATACAATATAAAGAACATACATGCTCAAAGAATATTCTTTTGTTTTCTTACAAGCTATCTGAGCAAACTGGCACCGTACCGCGGAGCCGAGGAGAAACCTGCACACACACAGATGAGTCAGAGGGCACTGCATACCCAAACCTCCTCAGCACACGAGCTTCCAGGCTTTCGCTCAGCTCTCACTATACATGTGAACTATGTCTATGAGGTTTTTTTGTCCTCCTGCTTCTCCACAGGAAGTGGAAATTTCTGGTTTCCTTGAAGAATGAGTTTTGTTATGTGCTGTTTTGCTGCAAGCTGGGCATGTAATGTTTTGCCTGGGTTGGCTTGTGAGAAGGCACATGATGTTTTGCACAGGCCCATGTCCTGTGCAAGGGACATGACTTTGGCCAGCTGAGAACATCTGTGGGTAGACTCTGAGGAAAGGCCCACACACAGGGAGATCACTTTTTGGATCAACAGTGCTCACTGACATCACTTTGTTGATCTTTGTAACTCGACACTTTGGAGAAGCGTTCCAGAGTGCTTCTTTCAGTGATCCAACCGAGTCTTTTGTCTTTTGCTGACTTCATGTTGCTGTTTTGTGTCGGCCTTTGGACTGGACTGCTAGTATTCTAATTACTGAGTCTGATCATCCCCTAATGACGCATCTACCCTGAGCAGCAGGAAGTAAACAAAAGAGGACTGCAGCTCTTTTCCTTTCTAACCTCCTCCTCCTCGTCTTTCTCCTCCTTCCCTTTATTCTTCTGTACGATTTAGAAATACATTATTAGTTTCTTTAAGAAACTGAAGTCACTTTTACATCACTGTAATTAGGGGTCTCACTCCTATTTACCCATATTATGAAATCATACTGAAGAATAAAACAAAGATAAATTGCCCTTTTAATAAGAAAGAAATAATGGCGCCCAACCATCTGCCCACACAGATATACATTATATCTGCACTTACCAACTTAACATTTCCATATGCTCTGAGAGGTATTTTTCCAAGTTCTATTAGGTAGTCATCTGCCCTTCAGGTAGTGGATTGTGCAAGAGTCTGAGCAGTTCCATAATAACCAGTGCGTCATTACATTTGTCCTCCATCCTCTGTTAACTTGTCTTTTTCAAATACAATGGGAAACAATGAATTTTAGAAACAAATGAGAGAAATAAAATTTTACAAAGATCAACATTGATAGAAAGTCTTAACTACTTATTAAGCCACTAAGTGATTTTTATAACTCAATAATTTTCTGGTGAGTCATATTGGTAGGATTGTGGATTTAGTTTAGTGGTAGAGCACTGAACTCTACCATGAGACCCTTAGTTCAACCCCCCCCCTTCTTTACTCCTCTGAAAAGGGGAGACCTCCACACCAACCCACATGAGCACATCAAGTCACATCAGGACTGACCACATCTTTTTTTTCCCCATGGCCTAGGGAGGCAGCCCCACCAGGAGGAAGTGATCAAAAAGCAGGCAACAGTGTCCATGTCAGAGACAGTCCCTCTCCCCTTATTAGAGGACCCAGAAGAAGACAAAGTTGCCCATCAGCTCCATCTGTGTAGGGGACCTAGACTCAGTCCATGCATTATCCTTGGTTGATGCTTCCGTCTCTGAAAGTCCCTTCTGGGCCATGGTTAGTTGGCACTGTAAACTTCATGTGGAAAAACAAAATCTCAGAGTAGCTAAACAATCACAGACAATAAAAGAAGGTCTGGAGGTATTTTTATCCCTAATTTCAAGTTGTACTATAAAGCAATAGTAATAAAAACTGCATGATACTGGCAAAGAAACAGACTACTTGATTAATGGAATTGAATAAAAGACCCAGAAATAAACCCACATACCTACAGACCCTTGATTTTTGACAAAGAAGGCAAAATTGTACAATTAAACAAGTTGTGTTTTTAAATTAGTTTTTCTGCTCATTTTTCCTAGTTAAGTTGCTTCACTTTCTGTGCATACAAAATGGGAATAAATGGTACTTATTAGTGTCTGTAAGCATTATAAGACAGTGAAAAGAAAACTTTAAATTGTATTATAATGTTCTAAGTTTTAAATATTAATCATTATTTGTCAGCTGAAAAACAAAAATGTTAATGTTTATTTAAAGGGAAATCAAATCATTAAATCAAATTTAAGGTGCCCTCTCTCATTTGTTGGCCTTGGTTTCACTCCAACCCTTCCTTTGACTGAATTGCCCTTTAAAAGTCCATAAAACAAATTCTTACTTGCTGAGCTATGGATGATGATGTAAATTGCATTATTAAAATTGCATTATTTTTTTTCTTACACAAAACTCAACTTCAGATAGATCAAGCATCTCAATGTAGGACACAGTACTCTGAAGTGGGTAAAAAAAAAGTAGAGTACATTTCAATTTATAGATACATACAAGGAGTTTCTGAGTAGAACACTAATAACTATATGAAATAAGAGAAATGATTGACAAATTTGACCTCAAAAAACTCCAAAGCTTCTACAAAGCAAAGCAAATTATAAGTTTATTGAAGAGTTAGCTCACAGACTGGGAGAAAATCACTGTCAGCTATACAGCCAGCAAGGGGTTAGTGTCACATATACACAAAGAAAACAAAATGTTAGGAGAACCACAAAACATAAAGAAAACAATAGCATTTAAAACTGGACTATCTTAGAATTGAAAATTCACAAAAAGAAATATAATGTCTATTAGATATAACAAAAAAGGGCTGAACAACCTTTGCTACCATGAAAATGCATTTTAAACTGGCGGTAGATTTCATCTAACGCTGTCACAATGGCCATCATCAGGAACTCAAATAATAACAAACAGATATGGGAAAAGGGGATCCTTATAACCTGTTGGTGAGAATGCGACCTAGTGCAGCAGCTCTGGGGTCAGGAGACTTCTTGAAACACTAGAAATACAACCTCTATACCACTCAGCTGTCCTACTCTTGAGCACATACCGAAAGGACTTTATATCTTACCACAGAAATACTTGTACACCGTGTTCATTCTCAGAAATAGAATTAATCTGTTGTCCATTAACTGTGGAATGGATAAGGAAAATGTGGTACAGACAAACAATGGATTTTTTAAAATTTAGATTGAAAGAAAAATTAAAACATTAAGTCTCCAGGCAAATGGATAAAGCTAGACACAGTATATACTCACTTATAAGTGGATACTAGACCTATAAGTTAGGATAAACATACTAAAATCTGTATACATAAAAAAGCTAAGCAAGAAGGAGGACCCTGGATGATCAATCCTCACTTAGAAAGACAAATGGCATGAACTTCGGAAGAAGGAGAAAACAAGAAACAGGATAGGAGCCTACATGTTTCCACTTCTCTTTTCAGTTCTAAGACCCCATGTGGTGCAGACCAATGCTGGTCCTGTGCATGTTGCCTCAGTGTAGGTGAGTTTATTTGTCCATCAACCCTATTGGCTTAGAGGATTTCATTTCCTTGTTGTTCTCCATCCCCTCTGGATCTTACCCTCTTTGCACCTCTTCTTCTGCAGGGTTTCCTGAGCTGTAAGAGGAGGCATTTGATGGAGACATCTAATTTAGGGATAAGTGTACTGAAGTCTCTCACTCTCTGCGTATTGTCCTGCTTTAAGTTCCTATATTTGTTCCCATCTGCTGCATGGGGAAGCTTCTCTGATGATGTTTATATAAATAAGGCACTGATCTATGAGTAAAGCAGAATATCATTAGGAGTTATTTGTGCTACATTCTTTCAAAAGAATTAGGAGTATTTGGTGAAGCAGAAATGTCTGGTTCCCTTGAAGACTTAGTTTTGCAATCTGATGTTTTGCTGCAAGCTGGGCACATGATGTTTTGTTGAAGGTTGGCTTATGAGAGGGTAGGTGATGTTTTGCTGTGAGGTCTTATGTGCGAAGGGCATGACCTTGGTCAGCTGAGAACATCTGTGGGTGGACCCTGAAAAGAGGAGATATTTAGAGGCCTACACACAGTGAGACATTGGGTTGACATTGCTGTGCTGATATTTGTCCTTCCAACAATTGACTTCACAGAGAAAAATGTTCCAGAGAACGTCTCCCTGGGGCAATACAACTGAGTCTTGAGGCTTTTGCTGACTTTGTGTTGCTGCTTGGTGTTGGCCTTTGGACTGAACTTCTGGCATCCTGCTGACTGAGTTTGGTAATTCCCCAAGGATCCACCAACCCCAATCAGCAGGAAATAAATAAAAGAGGTCTACAGCCCTTTTCCCTACTAATCTCTTACCTAAGGTCAGGGATTGGAAGGGAGGTAAAGGTGTTTAAAAACTCTACATAAAGTAGGTGTGGTGAAAAATCAAAGTCTACAATTTGGTTTTGCCATAGATCTCTAAAGAACCTAGTCTCAGGTTCAAGAACTAAGTTTCTAAAAAAATGTGGGGTATTAAGTTCCATTGTGTAGAGGAGGACTTAATTCAAATCAGATATTGGTTGGTGGTTTCACAAGCTTTGTGCCACCATTGTATTAGTATATTTTTCAGGCAGAACAGCATTGTAGATCAAGAGGTTGGTAGCTGGATTAGTGTTTATGTTTCTCCCTTGGTAGCATGCAGAGTAACTTTCTATACTCAAACCACGAGAGCATATGGGTAAAGACTATGTAGGCACCACTTGGACTTTTCCATGTTCAGTAAGTTGTGAAGGTTTTGTCTTCAGCAACAGGTCTTGCCATCAGTGTGTGGAAAGCATCCTACAGTAGCGGCCAACAGCTTGGGTTGTTGGAAGTTCTCATGGCCAACAGCTCAATTGCATGTAACCCGGTTCGGGGGGAAGGAAGCTTCATTTGGTCACAAGAGATACTCAGTTGGGTCTCTTTCTTTCCCATTATTTGGCAATTTCATTTAGATCACCTTTCTACGTGTGTTTATTTTCAGGAGGTTCTTCTATGTTAATTTTACATACTACTCCTTAAATGCTCCTTAATTTTAAATATATTTCTCTGTATTCATTCCCTCATTTCCATCTCCCATCCTTCTTACCCAATCTTTTGGTTCCAGTCACCTCTCAAAACATCCATAACTATCTACCCTATTTCCTTTCCATAGGGAGCTCTATCTTTCTCCTTTGTTCTTTATTTTATACCTAGCCTCTGTAGTTCTATGATTGTAGCTTGGTTATCATTAACTTAATAGCTAACATCAATGTATAAACAAATTAGTATCATTTTTGTCCTTCTGGGTCTGAGTTTCCTCATTCAGAATGATTTTTTTTCTAGTTGTATTCATTTATCAGCAAATTTTATTTTTTGATGGTTGAGTAATATTACATTCTGTAATGTACCACATTTTCTTTATTCATTCATTTGCTGAGTGACAACTAGGATATTTCCAATTTCAGTCTACTAGGAATAGAGCATCAATGAAAGTGTTTGAGCATGTGTCACTGTAGCATGATGAAGCATCCTTTGGGTATACGAACAAGAGTGTTATAGCTGGATCTTGAGGTAGCTTGGTTCTCATCTTTCTGGGGACTGATCACAGTAATTTACATAGTGCCTGTACAAGGTTTGCATTTACCCGATTACTGTGAATATTGAAGAAAAATTTAAGTGCTTCTCAGCCATTTGCAATTCTCTAAATGATAACCACTCACAAATGAAAATTTAGATATCTCCAAGGGAGTCTCACTGGGGAAGCAAAGTATTCTCAAGGGTAAACTGCAGGCAGAGCAGTAGATGGCCTACAGAAATCTAACTCAACAGCATCTTTGGGGATTTCCTGTCTCATAATGTCTTGTCAGGGCTTTTACAAATTTTATCTCTTTAAAAATTATTACTATAATCTTTTTGCTGTACACGTCTTTTGAGCATATATGATTGCTTTCAGTGTTTCTATGAGACTCCTAGTGTATCTCTACATCTGTATCTGTTCCCAGTATTATTTCTCCTACTTTTTTCGTCTGTTTGATTGCTTTGATCTATTCCAGCACATTAATTTTTGTTTTATTGTATTTCATTACTATTTCTTTAAAGCCTGCTTTTTTGTAGTTAAAGATAGAAAAGAGGTGATCTGGATGGCAGGGGTGATGGAGAGCAACTTGGAGAAGTAGAGAAAAGAGAAGCAGAATCAGGATATATTATATGAGAAAAATTCTATTTTCAACAAAAGGAAAAAAAACAATGAAATCTGAAAAGAGATACACTTCATAGATGCACAGTGCTGTTCATTAGAAGACACACATGCAGTACCTCATAAACACAATAATCTCTGTGTCAGGCACAGGATGCATTCATATAAGTTTGTTCAGGAAGGCCATGGATAACACAAGCTATTGTCACTAGTCTTAGTTTCTGTCATAACTAGATGGTAAGGATCTTTTGCTCAAGGCATATACTTTGTTTGAAGGAAATAAGTCAATCTTGAACTGGCTGTAAGCTTTCTCTTCTTGCTTACTAGTAATTAAGTGTTTGAAGATGACGTGCAAGCTGATGAGCTAAAATACCAATGCCCAAATACATCACTACACCTATTTTGCTTGATGGTGACCTCTGCCAATTGGTGAAAGATTGTTTATAGAGATAATTTGACTAGAGTTGAAGCCCTCTCAGAGAAGGGAATTAATGTCTGGTACTATTAGATTTGGTTGAAGAAGAAAAACATTGACTAGAAAGGTTAATACTCAAGGAGAAAGCCTAGCATGTTATTTTTTTTAATAGTCATACTGTCAAACTGTTTTCTAATTATTTATGTTTAAACCTATAGATTTGTACTGTTCCCAAACTTAGTCAGTGAAGTTTTTTTTTTTTAATTCTTATATGTGGTTATTATAGAATATTATTGTTCAAAGAGCTGAAACCGAGTAACTGTGTGTATTTAGCTGAGTGGATGAGAAAGCTACATTAACTAGGTCTCCCTAGACACAGAGAACATTGTGGAAAAGAAACAGAAAGAATGGATTATCCAGAAGATGAGAGTTACATGAAATGCTATCCTTTGAGCATGGCATGGCTGTTGAACACATGAACTCTTGGCATATGTGTTGACCTACACATAATCTGCACAAAATGAAGCTAGCATAAAACAACTGCATGGGTCATAGAGGCCCCTCCTCTAAATAAGGGGTTATTTCAGGCAGTTTTAGCTCCCAAAGGAGTATCTTATTTATTTAGGAATGTGGACACTGGTAGCTTTGTTATGGTGCAGTGGATGACTACAGGCACACACAGATGGAAATATAGACAGTTCTAATTGGCCTCAATGGGTTAAAGATAAATAAACAAGGGGCTCATGAAGTTGCACAGAAGGTATGGGAGAGGAGATTGGTGGATTGGAGGAGTATGGAGTGGATATGACAAATACATGTTGTATACAGGTATAACATTTTTAAAGAATAAGTAAAATAAAAATGTAAAAAGTGGCAGAGTAAATTATTAAATGTTTTAAATTTAGTGGAGCTTGGCTTCTAAATTATTCTTTAGATGTCAAAGAACATACTTTGTATGATTTGAATGTCTTAAAATTTGGTAAGACCTTCCTATTTGCAGATGGTATTCTTCTGTCCTAGTAAGCATACTGGACTATAATGTACATTTGCTACTGCTGCACAAGATGTCTTGTAAAAGCCAAGGCTTTATAGGCTTGGGATTGTCAGTTTTGCTATGGTCCCAAGGCTGTAAGAAAACCTCTAGTTTCATGTACCTGACCATGAAGTTGTCAGGCAGAAAGAGGGAAGGACACAGATATTACAGGAACAAAGGGTACATGAGAACACATGAGACAGTTTGATTCATTGTTGTGGTTAAAGTCATATTTTATTTCTGGACAGCTTCCTCTCTGCTAGGTTAGTGAAGACAGACCATGGACTGTAATGACTTTTAACCACAAGGTTTGTAGAAATAACATAATAAAAGCAGATATCACATCGTACTCAGAAAGAAGTTACAAAATGAGAAGTATTAAAAATTAATTTTCTGAATTCCATTGCATTTGTCATATTAGCTTTATGCATTATTTCATTTTCTTTCTGCTATAAAATTCATTAATTTTAATCCAGGATTAACACAATAAGAAGAGGAGAATTGGTTTTCTGTAGCACTGTCCATACTCAAAGTATCCTAATGTGCGCTATAAATAATGAATGAGCCACTGTTAGAGCAGGGCTCAGTAGGCAAACAGAGTAGCCATTGTACAAACTGGCAATAACTATTTTTAAAAAGATAAATAAGAAAATGAAAGTCCTTTCATGTCCTGTCTTTTGTTCATCTAAGTTCTGGAGAAACTTTTAAATAAGTTGTTACGTGGGTGTAAATGTCATGTCTAGAGAGAGAGAGATGAGAGAATGGCTACTTGGAAATCCATTAATCAGGGTTGTATTTGGAGGTCAGAGTAATCATTTATTAGCCCACTTAAAACTCCTGGGCCCTCTTCACTTGCAAAGCATACCCTTCAGGATATTTTGCCTGAGCTTTGAAAACCCAGCCCTTAATGCAAGATGCTTCCTTGTTTCCAGTCTTCTGCCACTGTCTTCACAAGGATTGTGGTGCAGACAACCTTACAGTCTTCAGTCAGTTTATCTTTAGCTTTAGCGTAAGTATGCAATGATTTCTGGAAATGTTTCAGTGAAACATCATGGTGAGTGAGGAGCTCTGGATGAATGTAGAAAAAGACAGCTCTTATTGCGGGCTTTTAACACCAGTTCTCCAAACCCTCTTTAGCCTCTTGATGATTCTACTAAACAAATTTAAATTCCCATTTATTTTCCTATGGAAAAGTAACTCAGCTGAATGGATACTGATTACTGTATTAACTTAGGGAAAAAATGACATATTAAGTTTAAGTTAGGCAGGTAAATGATTTGCTAGAGTTTCTTAATTTAGGAAGCCCCTGTATATTCCCTAAAGGTGAACCTCAAAGGATTATCAACTGTGTAGGTGGAAGAATGTGAGTTGAAGAGAGATTAGGGGGATGACCTTTCTTGGGAAAATCTGAACAAGTGTTTATTCAGCCTAGGCAGGGCAAAAGTGACAGACCAAACAAATGCGTCCACTCACTTCTAACTTAGCAAACCAGTGACTTTCTTAGAGTGGCTTCCTGCCATATTAGTGAGAGAGTACTTAGAGGACTATGGGTGTCTCAGAGGTGTCCAGGTCACTACAAAGCTCACCCCAGCTTAAAAGGTACATCCATGAGGCTCTCAGCAAGACTTACACCCAGCTTCTGCAGCTGGAGTCCTCTATCCCTAGAACTTCTTACTGTTCTGGGAGTAGTCTTGTGAATTTGATGACTTTTTTCAGCTTCCAGACACTACTATCTTTTCCTGTCTGAGACTTTGGATGTTTCCCTTTAAGAGGGAATGTTTTAATGCACAAGAAACAGACATGTAGCCAACTAGTGTTTGTAGTCTAAGGGTTGCAGCAGAAGAAAGGGGTCAAAGTGGCTTTTAGAGAGGAGGTCTCCAAAGAAAGCCAAGAGGTAGGTATTGTGATTTATACAGTATCACCAAAATTTGTCTCCCATGGTCCAGAAAGCACATATTTTACGTGTGTAGGCCTGTCTGTTTGTGCAACCTCCTCTGCTATGAATTGCAGTACGAAGAAGCCAGAGAAAAATAAATGACTATTGGTGGCCACATTTTACCACCCTTGACTACATTAGCTATTGATAGTCTGAATTTGGCTTATGAGAAACAAACTACCAACTTTCAATATGAAACAAAGAAGCTGGTTTAGAAAACCAATAGCTGCCCAGAAAAAAAGAAACAAACAAACAAAATAAAAACAACAACAAAAAGCACCGTATAAGATCATAGGACACAGGACACACAGTTACTTACCCAGAGCCTTGTGGAACTGTAAATCCTTGCGTCCACACAAACATACATGGATGGACACACTCACATGCATATACACACATAAGCACACATAAATCACACACACACACATGCCTACATCACTGGAGCTTGTGACAGTTTAGAAGTTGAAATTCATTTTTCTTTCTTTCTTTCTTTCTTTCTTTCTTTCTTTCTTTCTTTCTTTCTTTCTTCCTTCCTTCCTTCCTTCCTTCCTTCCTTCCTTCCTTCCTTCCTTCCTTCCTTCCTTCCTTCCTTCCTT
>NW_026592548.1:9195427-9218261 GCF_907164565.1 Psammomys obesus
CTTCCTTCCTTCCTTCCTTCCTTCCTTCCTTCCTTCCTTCCTTCCTTTCTTTCTTTCTTTCTTTCTTTCTTTCTTTCTTTCTTTCTTTCCTTCTTCTGCCTTTAGTGTCTTTTAGCTGCATACACCTCCCTTTAGGGAGGGCTGCTTACATACTCCCCAATTGATGTATTTCATTGTTATTACACGAAAGGCATCTAATGAAATCGTGATATATTGCAGTGACTAAAGTACTGGATTGCCTGAATGAAAGCATAATCACTGTGCATGTGCACGGACGTCTATAGAATATACAACTGCAAAGCAAAACTTCATCAGTCATGGGAAAATGAATGCTCCGAGAACAAGGGAGAAGTGAGGGCCATTAGCAAGTGCATCTGTCTGTATTTGCTTGTTACAACACATTCTTCATGAAAGAAGAGCTGAATATACTTTCCAAAGCCTAAAGGCAAAACATAAAAATGTTTATGTTTATGTTTAGGGCTTTCTGAAGGAGCAACTTTGACTATTTATTACAATATTTTTTGTTTCAGATACTGTATTTTGTACATGAACACACAAAAATGTTTATGTAAGCTTTATATTTTATTTTAACTTTGGCTGAATAGAGTTTTGTGATACATAGGAGTTAAATGACCCATTTTTATAAAAATTATAATGAAATTAAAAGTGCAAGAATATAGGCAGGTCTTTTGAAAGAACTTTCTAACAAATTATATTTCTATCTGGAAAGAATTTTATTTAGATCGTTGATGCATAGTTTGTTCCATTTGTACGAGTTAATCTACAATGTAGATTTAAGGAATCTACATTGTCATTCGAATCACCACCTTTGCTATTTATCATGCCACACAAGAATAAAATACCCTCATACATTATGTCTCTTAATAATTACAGTACTCCAGGGAGACAAATGAAGATACCAAGCTCAAGAGGGAGACTCCCCCCTGCCATCACTGGTGAGGATGTAGCTAAAGTAAGAACTGAAACCAACTCAGGCTGATCTCCTTAAGTAAATATACAGTCATATATACATACATATGTATTCATACTTGTACATATAAATCTACAAGTATAAAATAACTAATAGTAAAATATATAATGCTAATACAAATGGCTAATTTTTTTGCACTATTTCCAGTTTGCAGAGATAAAATTCTGAGACCAGTGGTTTGTTGTTATTCAATAAGCTGTGCATGTAGAGGTCAGAAGACAACTTGAGAGACCTGTTTCTCTCCTTTCACCTTGCTGCTCCAGGGATGGCAGCCAGGTTGTTAGGCTTCGCAGCAAGATAGTTTGAACCCCAAGCTATCTCCCCAGGATCTTTACATATATTTTATATAAGCCAGGCACAGTGGCACATACATGTGTTCCCCAGCACTCAGGGAGGCAGAGGCAGGAAGATCTCTGTGAGTTTGAGTCCAGCCTGACCTACAAAGCAAATCCAGGACAGCGAAGGATACACAAAGAAACCCTGTCTAAAAAACAACAACAAAAGAATCAAAACAACAACTACAAAATTTATATATGTGTATGTTTGTGTGTGTGCATGAGTGAGTGCCATATGCATGCTTGTGCCTGTGAAGACTAGAAGAGGGCATCTGCTTTCTTGGAGCCAGAATTATAGGTGGTAGTGAGCCACCCAACACAGGTGCCAGCAACCAAACTCGTGTCTGTAAGTCTAACAAATGCTCTTAATGGCTGAGCCATATCTTGGACCATGAGACAGCTCCTTCCTCTCTCTCTCTCTCTCTCTCTCTCTCTCTCTCTCTCTCTCTCTCTCCTCTTATTTTTCCCCTGCAATGTGATTTATGTTATAGAGGAGAGCATATGGCACCCAGTCTTCAAAGCTGCCTTCAGAAATATTAGTAACTATCACATTGTTTCGAAAAGCAATGCCTCACAGTCCTAATGGCTGAGTCTTTCTTGCCAACTTTTATTTTTTTTTATTTTTTGCTTTCTAGACAGAACTTATATTTGCTTTTAGTGAATGTAGAATCATTCGCTAAAGTCATTTACTATTTGTATACTGTAAAGAAAGCCAGTATCCATGATATGCTTCTTCTGACCTTATTAAAGCCAATCCGCTGCATCACTTTGTGAATTTTTCCTCTTTAATGTACACTTTTTGTTCATTGTTTCAACATTTCCTGAGTTCATATTAAGTACCTGTCACTCTTGTAGGCTAAGCTCAACAGTAAGCAAGAGAAAAAAAATAAAAAAAAAAAAAAACAACAAAATACATTTGCAAAATTGACATTTTAGTTAAAAGAAAAGTTGATTGTTGTTATTTCAGGTATAAA
Organism: Psammomys obesus; assembly: GCF_907164565.1. NCBI lineage: Eukaryota > Metazoa > Chordata > Mammalia > Rodentia > Muridae > Psammomys > Psammomys obesus. Next base: position 9,197,728 of record NW_026592548.1, read on the forward strand.
AAGTATTATGAAAAAAACAAATAAGGAAGAAAAATGACAGAACAGGGTAAAGAGACTAGCTTTCCCCACTCCAGCTTCAGCTATTGTCTGTATGGGCCTGATGACATGGGATCTACGCAACTACAGTCTGAGTTGTGTTTCCTAATGACACTTTTTTATTTTTATTTTTTAAATTAATTTTTACTCACTTACATCTTTGTTATAGCCCCATCCTTCTTCCCGTCCCTCTCCCCTTTTTCTCAGAAAAGCGGAGCTCCCTTTCCCATCCAGCACAGCTCATTAAGATGCATCAGGACTGAGCATGTCTTCTTTCCCTGTGGCCTGGCAAGGCAGTCCCACCAGGAGGAAGTGATCAAAAAGCTGGCAAGTGAGTCCCTGTCAGATGCAGTCCCCATTTCCTGCAGAGGAACCACAGGAGGCCTAAGCTGCCCATCTGCTACATCTCTGTAGGGGGGAGAAGACCAACCAGGACCCAGAGGGGCTTGCTCTCACTCCTTCTTAAATATGGATTTATTTATTTGTAATTTTGAGAGTCCCATTGCTCTACAGCACACTGAGTTTGTAATGCTGTGTGAGAGATGATGCAATTGTGTTTAGGGTGTCCTACAGCTGTCTGAGGAATCATCCTTGTAATAGTGTTTCCACTGCTCATCAAATGAGGAGACATAGGCAGACGACACTTCAGGGATTCTCATCTACATATCATATCACAGTAAACTCATGTTTCCACGAAGAATCTATGGTTAGACTGTGTGTGTGTGTGTGTGTGTGTGTGTGTGTGTGTTTGCCTGTGTGACTATTTGACTATAACTGCAATATAAATTTGGCTTTAGGATCAGAAAGGACCATGAAGGTTGACTTTAAAGACGACCAGGGAGAATTTTCACGCAGTTGCGTTCTTTAACTCTTAAGTGAGAGACCTGTTGTGAGGAAATCAGATTGAAAATGATCAGTTCAGTTCTGCAGACTAAGGAAAAAGTGCTTAAAATACAGTGAACCGTGGAGCCAAAACACCCATCATGACAAACAGGGACAGTGTTTTCCTGGTGCTGCTCAAGTGTGATAGATTATGTGAAGGACCAAGAAGTAAGTCCCCACAATGATTCGCAGAGGTGCAGGCGCTTGAGCCCAGGGCATAACCAGCGTCCACTCTATGTCCGTTGAGTCCAGATGCCTTTATGGAGGTCTGTTCATAATGGATTCGACTTTATTTAATAGTCTAGGTATCTGTCATTTGATCTTAAAACATTTTTTTTCTGTGCTAACTTAAATTGTGTAAAACTCGAGAAATTTCTTTGCTGATATTTTATTTTTTTGAAATTTGGGGGTGCTTAGTTTGAGTTAAAATCATGAGGTATATATTAGTTTGTATTCAGAAAAAATATTTTATCACATTTTATAAAAGAAAAAGCAGGGGGGAATTTATAAAGAACCCAGATCTCCAAAGATTTTTAAATTGCTAAAATGAAAAATTAATAGAAGTAACTAAAGAACATTATTTTAAAATACTCAGGGCATTAATTTTTAAAAACTTTTTTTTCTGAAATATGTGGAGAAAAATGTTTAATGCATAAAGGAAATGGGGATGCATTTGTTCTTATTTTGAATGTTTATCCCATGGAGATTTGGCCTATCTTTATACATACAAATATAAGCTGCCAGGAATCCCCAGGCATTAAAGAGCATTCAAGAAAATTGCTAGCAAGCGTAAGACACAGAACACCCCAAGAACACATCATCACAGTTCAATGTGAACAGAACATTCTCAACCATGTAGTGTAAGAATTTTTCATAAAATCCTGAAGTGAAGAAAATGGCACAAAAGTAGTGAGAGACTCAGTGTTTTCAAAACTCCCAAAGAGGGACTGATGACATATTACCTCCCCTCCATACACATCCGTTTATGTATGCATGCGCACCCATGTGCACACATACACACACACACGCACACACGCACACACACACACACACACAGGTACACATACTGAGACACACGTACCCAACGTGCTCACATGTGTACACGGACACACATGCACTTGCTCAGACATACATGCACATGGACGCTCATAAACACACACAATCATGCTCTTTAAAACTCTAGGAATGAGAAATCAAAAGAAATCACTATTTGAAACTGGTGTTGTGTTTACAGAATATGATGTTAAAATCAAATAACAATAACAAAGAATTTTCTATGGATCAAAGTTAAATTTGAAATAACTGAATGACATGTAAATAATAATAGACTATTGGAGATTTATTTTTATATTAATTTTTTGATAATTTCATACAAGGTATGATATTACATAATTTCAACTCCTCCATTTACCTCATCCAATGTTCTCATGTTCTCTTAAAACTTTATTGCAAGGCCATGACCTCTTCTTTTGGGTGGGGCATATTAAAATATTATTATATCATTTCCCCCCTTACTTTTCCTTCCTCACAGCCTTCCCATATACCCACATCAAGGTCAAATCCAAGGTCTCTTTTTCTTTAAATGTTGATACAGAGAGATATATTCCTAAATAATGAATAGAGCCTGCTTAATCCATGCTGTTATTTTGTGTGTTTGGTTTCAAGGCTGATCATTTGGTATTGAATAAGCAGTTGAGGGTTATTTCCTGAAGAAGATTGTTTGTCCTGCACTCAGAATTTCTTAGCTGCCTGTAATTCTACTTTTTTGTCTAGGTGTGGAAGCCCATGAGACTTCCTCTTGGGGGATGGCGTTGTGCACTGTATATTCAGGTTCTGACTTCTGTGCCTGAGATCTGGCTGCAACAGAGACAGTGTGCATTGCCATTTATTTATTTATTTATTTATTTATTTATTTATTTATTTATTTATTCATCTATTTTCTTATTTATCTATTTATCTATTTATTTATTTATCTATCTTTTATTTATTTATTCATTTATTTATATAATTTTTTATTTTATTAATTACAGTTTATTTACTTTGTATCTCCCCTGTACCTACCTCCCTTCTCCCCTCCCAGTCCCACCCTTTCTCTTCCCCACCAGTGTCCCTCTCCCAGTCCACTGATAAGGGAGGTCTTCCTCCCCTTCCCTCTGATCCTAGTCTATCAGGTCTCATCAGGAGTGGCTGCATTGTCTTCTTTTGTGGCTTGGTAAGGCTGCTCCCCCCCTCACGGGGAGGTGATCAAAGAGCAGGCCAATCAGTTCATGTCAGAGACAGTCCCTGTCTCCATTACTATGGAGGCCACTTGGATACTGAACTGCCATAGGCTACCTCTGTGCAGGGGTTCCAGGCCATCTCCATGAGTGGTCTTTGGTGGGAGTATCAGTTTCAGAAAACACCCCTGTGCCCAGACTTTTAGGCTCTGTTGCTGTCCTTGTGGAGCTCCTGTCCTCTCCAGGTCTTACTATCTCCCACTTCTTTCATAAGATTCCCTGCACTCTAGTCACACACAGCAGTTTTCTTTAGGCACTATGTCCATGAGTGTTTTTTTTTTGGGGGGGGGGGAGGGGGGATAGGGAAATCAGCATCCCTGCCTTATGTAGAAGACATCATACTGTAGCAAGCATCCTGGTTCTTTGACCCTTATACTCTTTCTTTCCCTCCTTCTGTCATGTTCCTGAGTCTTAGGTGTAGGGCTGTATTACAGTTGCACTATTGAGATTAACAGTTATTATCACTTATTAACTACAGTTTGATCAATTGTGAGTCTCTGTAATAGTAGCCGTCTGCTGCGAGACTGTTCAAGGCACACTTAATGGAAAGAAATTGGTGACTGTTATTGTAAGCTGAGACAACTACCCATAGTTGGAGAGGTTCTAACCCTCGAAGAAAAACCACTCCCACCACTTTCTCAAACCAACATACTTTTGTACTGTATCTTAAATACTTAGCCTTTTGCCCAGAGACAAGTGGGAAATTCTTTCAACACTTTACTCTTGATTGACAGACATGTAAGCTTTTGTTCTTGACTGTTCACTACATTCCTATACTACTAATAAGTTTGTTTTATATGATAGTTTTGCTCATTAATCAACTGTAAGTGAGTATTGAATATATATAAACATCTATCTTACAATGAAGTTACAGTGTTTGAAATTTTAAAATGACAATAAAAACTGTCTTCAACTAAATGCAAAAGACAATTTATGCTTATCTTTGATTGATTTGCTAGCTCTCATTAAAATAATTTTTATATTAAAATGATTTAAAGTCCAATTTCAAGATAATCAAGATACAATACTAAGAACAATAGACCAAGAGTTTTGAATACATTTTGCATTCATTGAATACACTGAGTGCTTTCTGTTGATAAATGTTAAAATGGATAATCAGTGTTTTAGAGGCATTTTGGTGTATTTATTTTAATGAGCAAGACTTTCTAGAGAGGAGGTGACACTGAGCTGAACTTTTAGAGCTTGAAAGCTGTACCAAAGATAAGCACACAGACAGATTCTAATAGAGAATCACACCAACTCTCAGGGTAGAATTTATTAGTTAGTTCAATATTAACTAAGCACATTGGATATGCACCCAGGACTGGCCTTGCTCTTGAGACATACAATGTATAAAATCTGCCAGATTATCAGGCCACGGTAAAGTGCTAGAATAACATCAATGTACAATTGACACTAAGCAACCAAAGCTTTAGTGTAAAGATATTTAGTGAATTTTAAGAAGATGTTTATCTTTATGCTTCAATAGTTAGAAGATGTTTTTCATTTCCTCAGCTCCATATTTTTTTGTATGTTCTGCTAATTTAAAATACGGGAAATATTCTGCACTTAGAAGGCGACTTGTATGTTCCTGGGAAAGACTTCTTCCTCCCCATCCTTTCCTCACTCCATCCTTCTCTGTCTGCCTCCCACCCTCGCTCTTTAATTCTCCTCTTGCTGCCAAACTATCCACAATATCTTCACCACAGTGGCCTGTTTCTATTTCAGCTTTGAGAGATGCAGTGTATCATGTTTATACATGGCTCACAGTAAGAATAACAAACTGAGCCATGAATACAGTGCTTAACCTGGAAACCGTCCTCTCACGAGTTACTCTGCAGAACGTGACATCACCCGAATGACTGGCTATTATGGCTTTTTTAATCCATTGATTGAGTTCATCTGGGGACACTAATAACACAACTGATTTTCTATTAGTACTAATAAATGCCACCTGTATTAGTTGTCAGGACCTCTCTTCAATTTCTTTTTTACCTAATAGGCCTATCTTTCTATTACACCTGCTTCCAGTGGTGTATAGACAAAGATATGACGTAATTTAAGATATTGCATACCTGTGTTTTATTCAATAATAAAATATAAGCCAACTTTTCTAATCAACTGCCATTGTGGTTTAAGAAACAGAGAAAAGTTAAATTATAAACAGAAAAGGTGTAATGTATCATTGTGGTGCTAGTAAAATTGAGTCTTCAGTGGTTCTAGCGAGTGGATGCCAATGACCCCAGTGGGAATTGCTAGAAGATGAACAAATAGGTAAGATTTACAGCTGTTCCTGGATGAGATAACAGAACTAAGGCAAATCCCTTGTGCAAAAGATTAGATAGCTTAGTGCTAATAGCATAGAAAACTCTATTTTCCAGTTTATTCCAACTTAACTCTGAGGACATAAAACTTCAATTTACTGGTTGAGTAGAGGTCATGAGACGATGTGCAAACAAAGTTACAGTCAGGTTTCAAGATGCCTGAAGTGGCTGTCATTTGTAATCCAAAAGTTTAGGATTAAAGTGTAATAAATGTAAGTATCAGCACTAATTGGCACCAGAGAAAATGGGCTTTGAGAAAAGGAGGTTTTCTTTTTTTTTATTGAAAGGTCTGCCTATAAGATAATGTACACTGGGTACCTATAGACCATCTTAATGGATAACCAAACTTGAGATCTTCCTGCACATCAAGAATTTTTATTTTTTAAACTTAATTACTATAACACTAATTTTTATTTATCACAAGTGCTGCAATTGTGCATTACTTACTCTTTCACCATTCTATTATAAACATGCTTATTGAGTGCTTTTTCATAAATCACAGCAGGAGATATGAAAATGAACAACACAAATTCAGTTCCAGACATCTTGAAACTCAGAGATGGACATGTAGTCAATTTGTTGCATAAAGGGTTATTAAATAAGAATCTTGATTAATGGGAGGGAAAAGGGTATTTTGGATCTGATAGATACTAGGGTCAGGAAAGCTTTACGTGGTTCACTGAATTCAACTGATACCCAAATAATAAGCTACAGCGTGGTGGAAACAGAGCTATACACGGAAAAGTGTATTACATTATGTGTAGTCACGCTGAGGCTGATGCCCAGACAACAGATGGAGTCCTAAGAGGAGGGTTCACGGGATAATGAAGGGAGTGATGGTGTATAATTGGTGACGGAGTCCCTTCTCCTCTGTTCTGCCTTTCACTGACAGGCTAAAGTCAACAAGAAGATGATAAAGGGACCAAGAAAATGGGCCCAGCAATATTTGTATCATTAGATAAATTGTTTTGGATATAAAATAGAAACTACTCTGATTAAAATAACAGAATAAAGAAGTCCATGAAAAGATTTCTGCAAAGCTAGGAAGCAGCAGTAAAAGCTCAACCTAGGTGGTACCATTGAAGGTGAAGAAAATAAACAGAGATGAAAGTCATTTAGGCAAAATGTTTTACTTTTTGTCAATATATTTTTAAAATTTAGGGCAAAATAAGCCCTAAATTTAATGTCTTAGAACCTTCTCTGAAGCAAAGTGTTAGAAGACTCTTAATAACCAATAACATATATGTTGCAAAAACATACTCTGCTCATATATTAGTTGCCAATCATTAATACATATTGTAAAAGAGTATTTACATGGGTGTGATTTTTTGTGTAAAATAGCCATGATTTCTTGACTGAATGAAAATTGGTGTGAGAGAATCTAAAGAGTGAGCAGGTGTTCTGGATCGGTGTGTTTAGACAGCATATGACATGTTGTTAAATAGAAATTAGTAAGGAGCATTTAGGGGAGAAGTCAGGTAATCTGAGCAAGTCAGTAACACATGAAATGATGCATGTTAATAGAGCAGATCCCCTAGAAGAGGGTCAAATGCTCTTGAGTGCTGTAGAGCCATCTCCAGCTCCCATAGTCACTATCTTATAGACTAATTACACTTGTTTTACTCTTCACATGTTTTAGTGACAAACCATGCACACATAGTTGGGTTTTTTACAACAGAATATGTATTGATTTATGTATGGCTACAACTGAAAACGCACAGTGTAAAATGGTCTGAGGTGATGCTATTTGGATTCACACTGTTCTTTGTCCTCTAAATTTCACACAATCTTTACTCATTCCCTTGCAACAAAGAGCAAGGTTCAAATCAATATAAACGTTATCCACCAAGGTGTTTTGTCATTATTAAAATGTTTTGGGGTTATAGTTATTGGAAAGGAGAGAGGGGAGAGAAAGGAGAGAGCGAGAGCAACAGAGCAAGTGCCTGAAGGAGAGAATGATGTGCACGTTAATTCTCAGCTGTCTCCGAAGGCTGTGGCACCTCATGGGCATTGGGCAGCTTTACCATCATAATCACAGAATGCTTGTGACCCCCAACCATCAAATTATTTTTTGTTGATAATTCATAAGTGTAATTTTGCTGCTGTCATGAATTGTGATATAAATATCTGATATGTGAGGTATCTGATATACCATGCCATGGGATAGGGTTTTCTAACACCTGAAGGAGTCAGATGCTTTTAAATTAGTTGAGCTAGAGGAATTTGTGATTACTAGCTATTTCTTATAAAATCTGGGAATAAGGATTTTCCCAGATTGAAAAGAATATTCACCCTAATCAATCATACATAAATGTAAAGGTTTTACAGTGGATATCAGGAATTTTCTGTGTAATGCCATGTCTCTCCAACTGGAAGCTTATTAAGTCAACAAGTATATACCCATGAGAACATGTCTTCATTCTTTGCTATGGGATGCATATTTGTAATTAGGCAATACTGACTAAGAAAATCATGTCCATTCATGTCCAGATGCTCACAGGATGCTTGAAGCCATCATCACAAACTTTCTGCATGATTTGTTCTTAGTTATGAGACTTGAATAATACAGATATCCTTAGTCTAATTTTCACTGTGTGAAATATTTATAAAGTCATTTGTTGCTTCAAATTGTCTAGCTAGTTGCTATGACTTTCCAAATCAAGTGATGGTCCATCTCATTATTCCAACACTTAAATGTAATGCAGCAATGCAGGTGTGGTAAGATGGACATGCTTCCAGATTCTGGCTATTACAAATAAAGCTGCTATGAACATAGTTGAGCAAATGTCCTTGTTTTATGGCTAACATCTTTCAGATATTTGCTCAGAAGTGGTATAGCTGGGTTTTGAGGTAGCGCTATTCCTAATTTTCTGAAAAAACATGAGATTGATTTCCAAAGTGGTTGTACAAGTTACATTCCCACCAGAATTAGAGGAGGGTTCTCTGTTCTTCATATCCTCTCCAGCCTGTGTCATTGCTTGAGTTTTTGATCTTAGTTATTCTGATGTGTGTGTGTGTGAGATGGAATCTCAGAGTTTTTTGATTTGCATTTCCCTGATGACTAAGTACATTGACATTTCTTTAAGTGTTTCTCTGCCATTTCATATTCTTCTGTTGAGAATTCTCTGTTTAGCTCTGTACCCCATTTTTTAATTGAATTATTTAGTTTGTTGGTGTTTAATTTATTGAGTTCTTTACATATTGTGGATATTAGCCCTCTGTCAGATGTAAGGTTGCTGAAGATCTTTTCCCAGTCTATAGGCTGTTGTTTTGTTCTGTTGATCATAGCCTTTGCTTTACCAATGCTTTTCAGTTTCATGTGTCCCATTTATTAATTGTTGAGCTTAGAGCCTAAGCTCACCCAGCACTGTATTGAAGCAGATGCAGAGACTCACAAGTAAACTTTGGACAGAGCACAGGGTCTCTTATGGAAGAAGGGGAAGATAAAAAAGACCAAGAGGGGATAGGAGTGCCACAAGAAGACCAACAAGGCCAAAAAGAACAAGAATACCAACAAGTCCCCAAAGGGGACTGCAGAGACTGATGCATCAGCGAAAGTCCATACATAGAGAGGACCCAGACCCCTGCTCAGATGCAGCCTATAGACAGCTCAGTCTCCATGTGGGTCCTTTAGTAAAAGGAACAGAGACAGTCTCTGACATGAACTCAGTTGCCTGCTCTTTGATCACTTCCCCCTGGTGGGGCGACCTAACCAGCCCACAGAGAGTCCAGGAAGTCCTGATGGGATCTGATTGGCTAGGGTCAGACAGTAGTGGAGGAGGACTTCTCTTATCAGTGAACTAGGGGATAGGGACAGGGGAGGAAGAGGGAGAGAGATGTGGGATGGAGTAAAACTGGAATACAAAGTGAATATAATGTAAGTAATAATAATAACAGCAATAATAATAATAATAATAATAATAATAATAATAATAATAATAATAATGGGCATGCTTGCCAAATGTCAAAGAACAAAATGCAAACTGACTTTGATTTTCTGACATTACAAGTGAGTGTCAGAGTCTATCCTGTTTGGCTCTGGAATAATCTACAAAAACTGGATGGCATTTTGATCAATAGCTCTCATAGTTGCCCTTGTATGCAATGTATACAAAAACTAATGTGTGTGCTTGGGTTTATGTTTATGTGTGTGTGTGTGTATAAGTATGTGTATGTATTTGTGCATGTATGCTTCTATATGTGTGTATATATACATTTGTCTCTCTGTGTAGGTATGTTTATAGTTCATGCATGGAAGAATGAGGGTATCCACTAATGCTTGTCCACAAGGGCAGAGGCCAGAGTATTATGTCCAGGTACTTCCTCTATCAGTATCCATCTCCTTGAGACAGTGTATATCACTGAACTGAAAGCTTTATTTTAGCTGGTAACTCACGGGGTCTGCCTTTCTCCATTTCCCAACACTGCAATTACAGGCAGCCTTGCCAGGTCCAGCTATTTTGTAAGTGTGTTGGGTAAGTGAATTAGGTCCTCATGCTGGCATACAAAGTACCGTTAAGGAATGAGCTATCATTCCTCCCTTATATGGCCTTTCTATAGTCATTTCTAAATATACAGTCTTTCTTTTTATATACTTTCTCTGTATAAGATTTGCAGACGGCCAACTGATGGGCAGAGTGAATGGAATTTTATGTAAGAAGTGGGAAATAGTAAGAGCTGGAGGGAACGGGAACTCCACAACAGAGCAACAGAACAAGATAATTTGAACACAGGGAACTTCCCAGAGACTCATACTCCAACCAAGGACTATTTGTGGAGATGACCTGGAACCCCTGCACAGGTGTAGCCCATGGCAGTTCAGTGTCCAAGTGGGTTCCATAGTAATGGGAAGAGGGACTGCCTCTGACATAATCTGATTGGCCTGCTCGTTGATCACTTCCCCCTGAGGGGGGAGCAGCCTTACCAGGCCACAGTAGAGGACAATGCAGCCACTTTTGATGAGAACTGATAGACTAAGATCAGAAAGAAGGAGAGGAGGACCTCCCCTATCAGTGGACTTGGGGAGTGGCATGCATGCAGAAAGGGGAGGGAGGGTGGGATCGGCAGGGGAGGAGGGAGGGGCTCATGGGGGGATACAAAATGAATAAAGTGTAATTAATAAAAAAAATAAAAGATTTAAAAAAAAAGATTTGCAGATGTGTTTTTTTTTGTCTTTAAGTCTCTGAAGATCAAAAACCCAGAGTATATAAATGTGACTTTTTGTCAATATTTTAGAGTATTAATAAGAGTGTGTTATTAGTATATCATCTCTATGTCTCCAACCTACACATTTATGTTAATGAGCATGTAATAAATAAAAGAGACAAACCCTACCAAGTGAATGACTGTATTTCTTGTCTTGTTTTGCTATCTTTTAATTTCCATGAATGTTAAATGACTTTCAGTTTGTAGAATAAAGTATTATGGCCAATCTCAAGTACATGACAGTTAAAATAGCCACAGACTTTTGGCAACAAATAAATTAGTCATTGTTCTTGTGGATGAAGTCTTTTGACAAGAGAACCACAGTATTTCCAAAAAATATTTTTGTAAAATTTCTTAATAACAATATTTCATATAGCTATGCAAACTATTAAGGAAAAGGTACAGTTTCTCATGAATCTCAATGCCACTGGGATTTATCATGCTTCTCTGGAAGCTTCTTATCAGAGTTGTCTTCATTAAAACACCCATGTATGACAGCCACACGATCCGCAAAGAGCCATTCTACGTCTTTGTGTGAAAAGGTGCTGTCTTTTTAACTTCAAGAAATCTTAAGAGTCCTGGAGAGAAGATTCAGTGGATAAGAGCGTACATTGCTTTTGCGGAAGACCTAGTCTGGCTCCAGCACCCACATGGGGGTGCAGCTTTCCGCTGCCTGTAACTCCAGCTCCAGGGGATTCAATGGCCCTCATTCCCCTGGGCATCTGCACTCTATGTACATACCCATGTATAGGCACCTGGACACATGTAGTAAAAAGCAAAAATAAAAGAACTAATTAGGAGCATATAATGACAATTGTTTGAACAAGGAAATTTCCACAAAGTATAAAATAACTTGGGAGGTTCTATTATCAGTAGATGGGGTGCAGAGCATAATTGGACAAATGTAATATTACTATGAAGAAAGCAGCCTCACTGCAAAAGAAGAAAGCAATGAGCACAGCTTTGTGAGTCTGTGCCAGCTGAAAATTACAACAAAAGTATAAAGAAGCACTATACTCTAGTCAAGAAAATCAGTTCTCGTAAATGTACAGTCCAAGGACTCCAAAGGCATTCTACACATAGACTGTAACTGCATATTTCATTGAACTGGAAATACACATTAGAATATTACTTATTAGCCAGGGACGAATGCTACAGTTATTGACGTGCTAATGGACTGGTGTTACATAGTATGTGTACATATGGTTAAATATGGAAATTTGTATATATATGTGAATGATTCTACACTTTTGACTTCTCAACAAATTTCTGTCTTTCAAGCATTATACTTTGTAATGTATTTTTCCAACTTTAATCATATATATATATATATATATACATATGATTCTATGACATACATCATGCACATATATATCATATATATCACAATATTATATTTTTCATTTGCTGAAATGAGTTTAGAACATACTAGTTTTAAAAAATAATACTTGATTTTCAAGATTACTCTCTGTCTTTAACTTCATTATAACCAATTTTCTTCATGTATTTCTTCTAGACATCTCTGTTTATATGCAAATGTTAATATGTAAGATGAAAACAGCACATATAACACACATGTCAGGTCCTTTCTCTATGTACTGAAAAGGTCTAGAGTCCATGACAACTCATTATTAAAACGACAGAGCCATGGTTTGTAGAACCATTAAAAGACTCATGATTTCTTGTAGAAATGTCTGATTATGGAAAGATAGGAAATGCATAGTGATGAGACTAGACAATCTTCCCATGACAGAAAATAAGAAAAGAAATGAAAGAAATCCTTTAATTTCATGTACATTCCTGAAGAGATATAGAAGACAACTCAAAAAAAGGAGGGCAAAATAAAGAAATGAAGATGCCTTGGATCACCACTCAAAGTCCAAAATAATTATTCAGTAGACCATATTTATATTATCAAATGATTAAATGAATAAACAAATAAATGAATGAAGTACAACAGGAAAATCTTACAGGAGTGGCAGATTCTAAATACAGTGTTTTACCTCCACCTCCGGAGAGTGGAGCAAGTTCACACTTTCCTAGGTGTTGTCTGTACATTGCTCTTCCCAAAATGTAGTAACAATAGAAGCCACTGTATTTTCCCAGTAATAACTGTGTGTTTGAATGTGTGGCTGAGTGTTTGTATGTATGGGAACATGTATGGTGTGTGTGTGTGTGCGCGTGTGTGCATGCATGTAAGAGAGAGGGGGAGAAAGGGAGGGAAGAAAGAGAGGGAAAGAGAGAGAAAAAAGAAAGAAAGAGAGTGTGTGTATACAGGCCAGATGAAAACCTTGAGTCCTGTCCTCAGCAGTACTTTACGATCATTTTGAGACAAGTTATCTCCTTGGCACGTGGCTCACAGGGTAGGTGACAAGGGCTGACAGTGAGACCCAGAAGTTGGCTTGTTTTCAAATGCCCAGTGTTGGGATTGTAGGCACATGCTTCCATGCCACACATCCTTTTAAACATTTTGTTCTGGGGGCAGAGGGAACGTGTGTGCATAGTGAGCATATGGAGGCCATCAGACTTCTTGCAAAAGTTGCTTCTCTCCTTGCACCATGAGGGACCTTTGTGTGAGACTTGGATTCTCAGTTATTTTGGCTGTAAGCACCTTTACTCACTGAAATATCTCACTTGTTTCCATGCCTAGATCTTTTACATGGGTTCTGGGGGACTGAACTAAGTTTCTCACAGTTACATGACAAGCACGTTGTGACTGAGCCGTCTTCCCACTTGCAAGCAAATAGATTTTGTCGTCTGAAATAGTGATCATAGTAGGTAGAAGCTACAAGAACAAAATGTCCTTTTAGACAAAACAAAGGCAAACAAAATTACCTCAGCCCCAGGAGGAGTATCTTAACGTTCTGGGCTGGTGTTGATTATGGAGGAGGCACCATAGTGTTTTAGTCACCTAACACAGTGTGACAGGCTTCAGGTTTAACATGGCCCCTGCAAGGGCTTTCTTTTCCTCTCATTAAGTCCACACAGCATATTCGAGGCTATCTGAGTAAGCCACCTTATGTATGTTCACAGAGTGCGTGACTTCTATGTAGATCTTTATTTGAAGTTAGCACTCACTCACTGTGACCACACGCAGGCAACTAAGCTACTGACCCTCTTTATACATCAAATATTTATGTCCATGAAAAGCCACAGACAACTGTGAGGACTGAGGGTGAGAAGTGTAAGATGTGATAGATATGTCTTTGAACATAGCTAAGAGCTCTGGGAGGGATGTGGAATTATCTAGAGGACAAATTGTAAAATCCATCAGCATTTCATTAATTCCATATGCATTTAGACAGCCAGGGCTATGTAAGAAACAATATCCACATGAGACAAAGTGGGGGTTGTGGAAGCAGAGACTATCTTTACGTGGAAGGGTGCACTAAAACAAAAAAGTTTTATATCAGGGCATCCTAACCTTTTTTTTTTACTTTAATTAAATAATTTTTTTATTAATTACAGTTTATTCACTTTGTATCCCCATAAGCCCTCCCTCCACCCCTCTCAATCCCACCCTCTCACCCCCTTCTTCATGCATGCCCCTCCCCAAGTCCACTGATAGGGGAGGTCCTCCTCTCCTTCCTTCTGATCTTAGTCTATCAGTTCTCATCAGGAGTGGCTGCATTGTCATCCTCTGTGGCTTAGTAAGGCTGCTCCCCCCTCAGGGGGAGGTGATCAAAGAGCAGGCCAATCAGATTATGTCAGAGGCAGTCCCTCTTCCCATTACTATGTAACCCACTTGGACACTAAACTGCTATGGGCTACATCTGTGCAGGGGTCTAGGTTACCTCCATGCATGGTACTTGGTTGGAGTATGAGTCTCTGGAAAGATCCCTGTGTTCAGATTTCTTGTTCTGTTGCTCTCCTTGTGGAGTTCCTGTCCACTCCAGATCTTACTATTTCCCATTTCTTACATAAGATTCAGTGCACTCTGCCCAAAGGTTGGCCATAAGTCTTAGCATCTGCTTTGATAGTCTACAGGGCAGAGCCTTTCAGAGGCCCTCCGTGGCGGGTTTCTAGCTTGTTGCCTGTTTCCTTCTTCTTCTGATGTCCTTTCTCTTTGCCTTTCGGGATGGGGATTGAGCATTTTAGTCAGGGTCCTCTCTCTTGATTAGTATCTTTAGATGTACAGATTTTAGTAGTTTTATCCTATATTACATGTCTATATGAGTGAGTATATACCATGTGTGTCTTTCTACTTCTGGGACAGCTCACTCAGCATCCTCACCTTTTTAAACATACAATCTTTTGTCACCTGGAAAATATGTATGCAATCCCAGACAGATAGGTGCCCTAAGGTTACACATTTATTGATAACAAATCGTATTGAAATTAATTTTGAAACAATTATTTGCTAAGGATATATTTCTATAAGCAATTTGTTAAAGAAGTATGTGTGTGTGTGTGTGTGTGTGTGTGTGTGAATCTGCCTGAGTTCATAAGCATCATGTGTATTGGGAACCAAAGGAAGTTCTGTCCCATCAATACACATGATGGGTATGGGTGTGGAGTACCCTGGAACTGTAGTTGCATACATTTGTGAGTTACTTGATGTAAATACTAGAAAACAGAATGAGGATCTTCTGCAAAAGCAGTAAGCACTCGTACTCATTGGCCCATTTCTCCAGCCCAGGCATCTATGAAAGAGGAAACCATATTTCCATACTGATGTTACAGATGTACTTTTTGATTTCTACATAAATTATGAATCTTCTGCTTATTGCACAAAGCAGGATGTGGAGCATCTTCAACATTTTTCAGAGTCCGTTGAGCCTTAGTTTATGATAGTCAGTGCTTAGAACATCACTTCATAAAATGCATATCACAACATGGAAGAAGTGTGTATATGACTGTTTGAGAAAATGTTAGAAATTATTGCCCAGGCCAAAATTTTATTTAATGATTTTATTTTGTGAAAGTCAAACCAGCAATTTAAACAGCCAGATTTTCAAAACAAATATTCCAACACAACACAATTTAAATTTAATGTTGATTAGATGCATGCTGAGGAAGACACTCGGAAAACATTAGAAGGCTTTTTGTTGTTGTTAAAACATTATGCTCCTATGGGAACATAAAACTCTGAAAACACAGTGAAAACCTTGTATCTTGTAGTAAACGGTAGTTTGGTTATGAGCACAGTAGTTTTCAGGAAGGGCTAGTGTGAGTACATTCTCAATACAAAGTGTTAGGGGGAAGTCAGGAGGTACAGCCTGGGTTGGGCAGCTATAATCACCTCATTTTCGTTCCTCGTGTGACACTGTATTAACTTCTGGCCCTTACATGCTCAGAAAACATTTCCTGTAGCTGTGACTATTTGTTTTCATTTCCATGTCCACATATTTGACCTAGGGTCATGACCACTGCTGAAGAACTGTGCTCTGGATAGGAAACCAAGAAACCTAGAAGGAATGTGGAAACAACATTGCTTTTTAAATGCTTGGAAGCCATCTTGCCACCAGCAGACAACTTTTCCATTTTGTTTCACAAGTAAAAAATGAAATTTCACTAACTGCTGACAGTTATTGTTCTAGCAGTAAGCATATTACAGCTAAGACACTCTGTCTTATCACTGTTGTTCACTGTAAAATGCCAGTATATGAATGTCCTGAAATTATTGATTTCATTGGATTAATGTGAGTGGTAAAAGTTGCCTTATCGTCAGTCATACTGTGGTAAACGTTAAAGCACTCTCAGCCACTCAATAATGGCACATTGCCTAAACAAACTATCAGTTATAATTTAGACCTAAGATTTTCTAAGATCTACAAAATGGTGCCTTCAGTTCACACCTAAAATGGAGAATGCAACTGCTGAGCTACTGACAACAGGCAATGAGAGGTAATAAAAAGGGGTCTGTTAAGGAAATTGGAGGCCCAATGGTTTTTCCCACTGTGCCCTAATCCCATGGGATAGAACTGGTTCAATGGTTCATGATTATTTGAGAACAGTCTTGACTTCTCAGTGATTAGATAAATGGCAATTGAATTCAAGCCTTGTCTTTGTATGCATGGCAGGGAGGACTACCATTTATTTCTGGCCATTTGTGTATGGTGAAATTTACTATCTTACCAATGACCACATGATTTTTTTAATTTTAATTTTTTTACTAATTACACTTTATTCACTTTGTATCCCCCATAAACACCTCTCTCCTCCCCTCTTAATCCCACCTTCACTCCCCCTTCTTCAAGTATGCTCCTCCACAAATCCACTGATAGGGGAGGTCCCCTCTCCTTCCTTCTGATCTTAGTCTATCAGATCTCATCAGGAGTGGCTGCATTGTCATCTTTTGTGGCCTGTTAAGCTGCTCCCCTCTCAGAGGGAGGTGATCAAAGAGCAGGCCAATCAGATTATGTCAGAGGCAGTCCCTCTTCCCATTACTATGGAACCCACTTGGACACTGAACTGCCATGGGCTACATCTGTGCAGGGGTCTAGGTTATCTCCATGCATGGTACTTGGTTGGAGTATGGGTCTCTGGAAAGACCCCTGTTTTCAAATTTTCTGGTTCTTTTTCTCTTATTGTGGAGTTCCTGTCCTCTCCATATCTTACTATTTCCCTCTTCTTTCATAAGATTCCATGCACACTGCCCAACAGTTGGCCATAAGTCTCACCGTCTGTTTTGATAGTCTGCAGGGCAGAGTATTTCAGAGGCCCTCTGTGGCAGTTTCCTAACTTGTTTCCTGTTTTCTTCTTCTTCTGATGTCCATCCTCTTTTCCTTTCAGGAGGGGGATTGAACATTTTAGTCAGGGCCTTCCCTCTTGATTAGTTTTTTTAGATGTACAGATTTTAGTAGGTTTATCCTATATTATATATTTATATGAGTGAGTATATACCATGTGTGTCTTTCTGCTTCTGGGACAGCTCACTCTGGATGATCCTTTCCAAGTCCCACCATTTACCTGCAAATTTCATGATTTCCTTATTTTTCATTGCTGAGTAATAGTCCATTGTGTAGATGTACCACAATTTCTGTATCCATTCTTCAGTTGAGGGGCATCTTGGTTATTTCCAACTTCTGGCTATTACAAATAAAGATGCTACAAACATGGTTGAACAAATGTCCTTATTGTATAACTGAGCCTCTTTTGGATATATGCCTAAGAGTGGTATGGCTGGATCTTGAGGAAGCCCTATTCCTAGTTGTCTGAGAAATCACCAGATTGATTTCCAGAGTGGTTGTACAAGTTTACATTTCCACCAGCAGTGGAGGAAGTTTCCCCTTTCTCCACAACCTCTCCAGCATGTGTTGTCACTTGAGTTTTTGATCATGGCCATTCTGATGGGTGTGAGGTGAAATCTCAGGGCCATTTTGATTTGCATTTCCCTGATGGCCAATGAGGTTAAGCATTTCTTTAAGTGTTTTTCTGCCATTCGATATTCCTCTACAGAGAGTTCTCTGTTTAGCTCTGTTCCCCATTTTTTAATTGAATCACCTTTTTTTGTTGCTTTTCAGCTTCTTTAGCTACTTATGTATATTTATTTATACATAATATGTATATTATGTATACTTACTGGATATTAGCCCTCTGTCAGATAAAGGGTTAGTGAAGATGACCACATGATTAATACTGAAATTTCCTTTCTCTCTGATGAAGTTCTTGAGTATTGAGTTTGCATTAACTGCATGAACATGAGCAAAGGTAAAAAAAGAAGGCATAATGAAAGGGATAAAATGTAGAAGGAGTACAGATTTTAGTATGTTTATCCTATATTATATGTCTAATATCCACTTATATGTGAGTATATACCCTGTGTGTCTTTCTATTTCTGGGATACCTCACTTAGGATGATCTTTTCCAGTTCCCACCATTTGCCTGCAAATTTCATGACTTCCTTGTTTTTTAATGCTGAGTAATATTCCATTGTGTAGATGTACCACAATTTCTGTACCCATTCCTCTGTTGATGGACATATGGGTTGTTTCCAGGTTCTGTCAATTATGAATAAAGTTACTACAAACGTGATTGAGCAAATATACTCATTGTATACTTGAGAATCTTTTGGATATATGCCTTGGAGTGCTACAGCTGGGTCTTGAGGAAGCACTATTTCTAATTGTCTGAGAAAGAACCAGATTGATTTCCAAAGTAGTTGTACAAATTTACATTTCCACCAGCAGTGGAGGAGGATATTAGACATATAATATAGGATAAACATACTGAAATCTGTACACCTAAAGAAACTAATCAAGACAAAGGACTCTGAATGGGTCAATCCCCATTCAGGAAGGCAAAGAGGATGGACATCTGAAGAGGGAGAAAATGGAACAGGACAGGAGCCTACCACAGAGAGCCCCTGAAAGGCTGTACCCTGCAGGGTATCAGAGCAGGTGCTGAGACTTATAGGGAAACTTTGGGCAGAAAGCAGGGAATCTTTTGAAAGAAGGGGGAGATAGTAAGACTTGGATAGAACAGGAGCTCCACAAGGAGAGCAACAGAACCAAAAAATTTGGACACATGGTTCTTTTGAGAGATTGATACTCCAACCAAGGACCATTCATGGAGATAACCTAAAACCCTGCACAATGTAGCTAGATCATGGCTGTTCAGTGTCCAAGTGGGTTCCATAGTAATGGGGACAGGTACTGTCTCTGACAGGAACTGATTTGTCTGATCTTTGATTACCTCCCCCCCGAGGGGGAGCAGTCTTGCCAGGCCACAGAGGAAGACAATGAAGCCACTCCTGATGAGACCAGATAGACTAGGATCAGAATGAAGGGGAGGAAGATCTCCCCTATCAGTGGACTTAGGGAGGGACATAAGTGGACAGGGAGAGGGAGGGTGGGGTTGGGAAGGGAGGAGGGACGGAGCTATAGGGGGGATACAAAGTAAATAAACTGTCATTAATAAAAATAAAATTAAAAATTAGAAGAAATAAAACTTTTCAGTATTGGAGAAGATATTCTAATTATTCAAAAATCTGAAATGCAAATGCATACAAAGAACTGACTAAAAAGTATCTAGTAAGCCGGAGATCTGACAGCTGTATGGAGCAAGACTTGTGAGTGAGGGGGAATGATTAGTCTTCTCTCTGAGGATTATAATGTCACCACTCGTTAATCACACTCACAAATGAGGGCCACACTGCTTCATAAAAACCCAAGTAAAATCATGTGACAATTTAGTTTGGTAATTGCATATCCCAATACACATTCCAGCCAGTCTAAGCTGAAGTATTTTTAGCCATGGTGAGTAGAACATGGAACACCAGAAAAAGCTACAGATTAAGGGTTGGGTTGAACACACAGAAGGGAATTTCCATTCACACCAAAGGACTTTGTAGTGGAAACACTCGTGAAGTTTATACTAAAGCTTAGAAACACGGTGCTGAATTGAATTCAGTGTTCTGCTATGCTGTCCAGTACATCTGATTTTCCCTTGACCAACTGCCACTGTATGCAGGTGTGCTTGATTAGAAGAAACACCATAGCCCTGCAGCTCAGATGGAATAGTCAACAGAATGTTTGTTTTTAGCGTTCCAGCCAATACAGAAAAGAAAATGGGAACGAGAAAGTTGATGAAACACATGCTGAGTTAGCCAGATATCAGAGTCTGCTGCTGGTACCGCCGAGCAAAAGTGAAAGCAAAGGCCATCCTGTACTTTGTGCAGGCCTTGTTCTCAAGTCCTGAGCTGACCTACTTCATCACATGCTTACAGAGAACATGTAGTAAGTGCTCACACACTTATACACACACCACATGCATAAATATGTATATATACATGCATGTGTGTATATAACAAGTAGCAAGGGATATATATATATATATATATATATATATATATATATATATATATATA
>NW_026592548.1:9218271-9281719 GCF_907164565.1 Psammomys obesus
ATATATATATATATATATATATATATATATATATATATATATATATAACAAATAGCAAGGTTTCTGTTGCCCCAGACAGAAGACCACATGAACCTTACTCTGGCTAATGCACAGAAGGAGGAATACTTACAATCAGGGATGGGGCAGGGATAAAGACTCACTGTTAAGTAATCTAACTCAGCCAATTTTGTTGATTTCAGTGAATAACTAGAGTCTATTCTAGAATTTGAGTCCAACTTAGAATTCAACTTTCTCTTATTTAGGACACAGAACTGTTCATTTTGGAGGTGCTGTTTAATAGTGAGTAGCTCTTTCTTTTTTTAATTAAATTTTTATTTTTTTACATTAATTATATTTTACTTGCTTTGTATCCCAGCTGTAGACCCCTCCCTCATTCTCCTCCCATGCCCCTCTCCAAGTCCACTGATAGGGAGGTCCTCCTCCCCTTCCATTTGCCCATAGCTTTTCAGGTCTCATGAGGACTGGCCGCAATGTCCCTCTCTCTTCTCCTCCTATGTCCCTACCCTAGTCCACTGATAGAAAGCAGGAGAAACAGGGAACAGGACAGGAGCCCACCACAGAGGGCCTCTGAAAGACTCTACCCAGAAGGGTATTGAAGCAGATGCTGAGACTCATAGCCAAACTTTGGGCAGAGTGCAGGGCAGTACCGTTCTTTAAAAGCTAACAGGGGTTCGTCTTTAGATCCTGAAGACAATGGAGCTCTCTATGAACACTCCTGATGAGAACATTGCTCTGGACATCTTTTTTTTCCATTGCTTAGGAGTGGTGATAGATACCATGGACAAGAGTATTCAATGTAGTTTTTTCTCCATTTTATGCAGGAACAAACCTTCAAACAGTACACAGTCATTATATTTACAAGGGAGCTCTATGTGCTTGCTTTTTAGTCAGGAGGTCCTTTGCTTAAAATCATTTTGTTACTTTCCCTCGGTAGAATGCAAAATTGCAAAAACATAAACTTTCATATCGGGAAGAAGAGAAAATATATAGAAAATAGTATAGGAAAAAATGTAAACATTTGTTAAGGTAACAAAAATTTTTTTCTTGTTCAACCTATAAACAAGAAGGTATTCAATTACAACATCCATGTAACATTTTTCTAATCTGTGATGCATTGCCTTAAATAAATACACCTGAGCTAAATCAAAATGTGTTTCAAGGGAGTATAATTTGAGAATCATTTGGTTACAAAACCCATCAAGCATGGGTTATTTACAACAAATATTTTCATGGCGATAGCAAAGCTATATCTTAAAACACAGATGGAAGAAAGATTGTTACTTTCCGCAAGTACCTAAGAGCCTCCAACTGATAGCTTAGCTGCTCCAATGGACAGGCCTTTCCCAGTCTGTGCTCTCTTATTCCCTTCAGTTCACTTACTCTACAATGAGATGATTCAGTTGAATGCATGTATTTTTAAAATACAGTACTAACATTCAAGGCCTTGGATATGTGAGGGCACCACTATACTAGGATCTATATTCTAATATAAGCTCTGTAGTCCTAGTCTCATTTATTTATTCATTGATTCCCTTTGAAGTCTTATTGTAGTCAAAATTTTTCTAAGCTACTCTAACATACACTCAACTCTTGAACTCCCTATTAACTCCCTGTTACATACACTCTACTCTTTTTTCACTTTTAAATTTTTAAAATTTTTAATAATTTATTCACTTTATATCCTAATCAAAGCCCCTTCCCTCATCTCCTCCCAGTTTCACCCTCTATCCCTCTTGCCCCTTATCCCTCCCCCATTATCACAGAAAGTGGGAGCCCCTCTCCCTACCATCTGACCCTTGCCTATCAATTCTCATCAGGACTGCTTGGGTCCTTTTTTTGTGGCTTAGCAAGGTGACTCAGCCAAGGGAGGAGTGATCAAAGAGTAGGTACCAGAGTCCATATCAGAGATAACTCCTACTCTGCTTACTAGGGAACCCATATGGAGACTGAGTTGTCTAACAGCTACATCTGAGCTGGGGGTCTAGGTCCTCTCCATAAGTGGTCTTTGGTTGGTATATCATTTCCAATCTAAGTTCTATATTTTATAATTAAATATAAAATTTAAATATAAAATATAAAAATTAAATATAAAATTATAATTAAATATAAAATTTTATAATTAAATATAAAAAGTGGTTCACAAAATTCCAGAGTGTCTTACTTATTTCTACATCTGTAGAGCTGGTGAAAGGACAAATAAGTGTAGACACTGTATGAGTTTGAGTCACAGAATAAGTAAATAGAATAAAACCTGAGATAATGGGAAACACATCTCCTCTATTTCAACGCTCACTGTTAAGAAAGACTTGAAAATCCTGATTAGAAAGGGAGATTTCATTTTTTTTTTCTAGACACAGAAATATTAAAAGGACAGGAGAAAGGATCTTTGGAGTATGACATCATTTAACTGACAGTTCTTTGAATAGTAGCCAATAAAACAGGCTATCAGTGTTAGCTCTGCTCGTTACATTGGTAGAAAATATTGATTACTTGCTTTTCAAGAAAATTACACAATAAATCCAGGTTTGATCCACCATTTCCTTTCTCCACATCTGTTCTGGCTTGCTGTTGAATCCATGTTTCACACATTTAAATCAGTCTGTTTTGCCCATAATGGAAAGTGGCCTAATTTGTACCTGATTATTAATGGATTTGCAATGACTGTTACTGTCTCATGCTTCTCCTCACAGCTGTTTATATTTTATTTAAATCCGTAAAAACATTTCTATGTAGTACCTTGATCCGTGTAATAATTTCCAAGCTGCTGAAAGTGTCTTTGAACCACCACATGGAGCTATTCATCTATTCCTTCAAGACAGCTTCACTTTCATCATAAAAAAAAAAAAAGGAAAATCATGAAAAATGAACTCTGAAATCAAAGAGAGAAAACAAAGGGGAGGGAACTCTGTGGGCCATGAGTAAGAGTTGAGGGAGCTGCTGGAAATGATCAGCCACTATTGTTTTAAACCGCTCTTGTGTTTGTACCAGGCAGCTTCTAATCGCCCCATACCAAAGCCTTCAGAGCAATCCTTGTGTTCCTATTCTGCTTACAGCCTCTCTCAGAATTCTGCTCACTGTTTGCTTCAGTCAGGAACAAATGTGTTACATTGCCCCTGGTTGCTAAGTAGGCGGTATTACTCATGGATATCCTGTGGTGCCTGCCTTCTGTAGTCTTGAATTTTCCTATTGTTTAAGCAACAGTGACCTCAGACCAGCATTGTTTGTAAAATACAATGTCTACTTAAAAATTTGTCAATGTGCTTGCAAAAAACAACTTGGAAATAAATCCAAATGATCGTCCTCTCCACACGTTTCATTTTGATTAAAATAAAAACTGGGAAAAGAAGTCTTGAAAAATAGAAAGTGGAGAGAGAATACCATTCTGCAAATTGCTCTATCACCTGTGAATTGCCAGAAAAGGGCCCTACTTTTCAACTCTCAAAAGGATGAATAAGAATAAAATAATAATAAAAAAAAGATACAGGCTTTTTATAGTTGCATCAATGAGGGATGAGGATAAGTGGGGTTGTGGAGCAGTAGGGTCACATATGAGAAAGATGAGAAAAACTGAGAGGATAAGATTAAATAAACATGGGGCTGCTGGGAGAACAAGGGGATTTCAGCTGGCAAAGTTAGCAGATTTTTTTCCTCTAGTAGAATTTGAAGGTATTCTTGCTAACTCACTATATGCAGCAGTCCCTGTTTTACAGGCAACTCTAAAATGAAGTCACAAGGAATTTTCTGCATCATATTTATTGTTGTTTTCCTAAGTTTTAGATAAATGAAAAGTCCAGATATTTACTGAGATCTCAACATGTTCTTCTGTGACATAGGGCACCCTAATGTATTCTTTGTACACAATATAACTTTCTAATAAACAAAGACAACTGTAGGGCTTTTTGTGGAGAAAAAGGAAAACCATCTTCAGGCTGTAATACATCTATATTTCTCTGCTATCTAAAGAAAACCCAGAAAAAAAGCAAAATATTTCAAAAGAGGACTATGTTTGTTTTCATCCCCAGGACAGGCAATTTGAGTGCCAACAAGTTATGTTGATTTTATGTGCCCATTAATTTGCTATTCAGTTAAAGAATGTGTATTTACCACAGCAACACCCATCTCTGCTTATACACAGGCTAATTGTGAGGCACATGGTTGGTGCTCCTCCTTAAAGCTAAACACAAACAAGCCATCAGATTCCTAGAGAGAAAGATTCTTTTAACATATATCCTCAAAACAGATATGCACCAAATGCATCTATATATTTTTATTATTTTTTTATTTTTCATATTAATTACATTTTATTTATAATAAATATTTATATTTAATATAATATTTAATGTATTTAATATAATATAAATATATATTTATATTTATAAATAAACATTTATTTATAATTACATTTTATTATCCCAGCTGTAGTTCCCTTCCTCATTCCTCCCCCCAACCCCACCCTCCCTCCCTCATCTCTTCCCATTCCCAAGTCCACTTCTCCAAGTCCACTGATAGGGGAGGCCCTCCTTCCCTTCCATCTGACCATAGCTTATCAGGTCTTATCAGGAATGGCTGCAATGTCCTCCTCTGTGGCCTGGCAAAGCTGCTCCCCCCTCAGCCCTCAGCGGGGATTTGTCAAAGAGGCAGCCACTGAGGTCATGTCAGAGAAAGTCCCTGTTTCCCTTAGTAGGGAACCCAGTTGGATACTGAGCTGCCATGGGCTATAATCCAAGCAAGGGTTCTAGGTTATCTCCATGCACAGTCCTTGTTTGGAGTATCAGTCTCAGAAAAGACCCTTGTGCCCAGATTTTTTCATTCTGTTGCTCTCCTTGTGGAGCATCTATGTATTTTTTTTTATCTTAGAGATCCATTTTTGTGTTTCTCAAGTGCTAATGGTAATTCTGACTGTTGAAGGGTTTCTTAAAATCAAATTGAAAAGTAGTAAACACCACAAAACATATTTAAAGGACAACTATTTCCATGTATTAAAGAGTCAATTTTCAAATTTAATTATCCTATTGGATATGTGACAATTATATTATCTTCTGAATTAAAAAAAAATGCTTCTTCATTTCCAGTGTCTTGTTACCACAATTAAAAAAAAAGTGAAGATATATGGGGGTTAGATTTTTGCTCACTTTACAGAAGCTGGCAACATCACAAAGAGGGATAATGTATTGAGAAAATGCCTCCACCATAGTGGTCTTTAGGTAACTTGTGGCACTTTTTATTTTTTCTTTCTTCTTAATGATTGATGTAGGAAGACCCAGACTACCAGATTACTGGGGAACGTTCTGCCCCTGGGTAGGTGGGCTTGGGTTGTTTAATAAAAATAAAATAAAAATATGCTGTAGTGATTTCTATCTGGTCTGTTACAAAGAGAAGTATTCTTGATAAAGAATGAAAACTATACTTATCAGCGGTTATAAAGACAAATGTCTGTTAGAAATTATGCTGGTTTAGTAAATTAGTGGTTTATCCTCCATTATCCATGACTTCACTAGCATCAAGTAGTTAGCCAATTTTCCAGTACCAGGCATAGTTTCTCTCTTTTTGAGATTATCATAAATTAAACTAGAGAGGTGTTGTTTACCACCATGTATGGACGAGTGCATCCTTACAGCGTACTGGTCACTGCTGTGGTTCAAAGGTGTCATAACCACAACCAATCAGACAGCAGAGCTGTGAAGCTCTATTCCAATAGATATATCTACAAAGCACCCACATAAGGCTCGGGAAACATTGCAGAAGACATGGGAAGACTGTAAGAACCAGAGGATCTGGAAGTTTGCTGTGAGATTATGTCTCCTAGTAAGATGTCAGAAGCCACACCTATAAAGTCTACATGACTGTCTTAAACAGGAGCTGAAAAAGGACAACCGACATGCCGAAGAAGATGAGACAAAATCCACAAGGCCTCAACCCTACCTAAGAAAGCAAGGAATGATAAGAGTGGAAAAAGAGCCTTTTTCAGTGAAGAGCACAGCAATGGGTTAGCCAATTCCCAATGGGCAGCCATAATAAGAGATATGTAAGATCATACAGATCAAACAGGATATACTTAGAAACACATACACACACAGAGGCACACATATCTACACACACAAACACACACATGCACACTAAGACTTCTAACAACAATTAATGGAAAGAATCCATGGATTTGAAAGATAGCAAGGAGGGTCTGTGGGAAGTTTTGGATGGATAAAAGGGAAGTGTGAAATAAAAATGCAAAATTATGGAAGCTGGTTAAGTCATAGAGTAAGCTGAAACAGCCTTCCCCCATGACTTCTGCTTCAGTTCCTGCTTCCAGGTTTCTGCCTGAGTTTCTGCTCTGACTCAAGTTTCTTTCATAATGCATAATAAAATGCAGAATAACAACAACAACAAAAATCATCTCCCCTTGAGTGATTTTGTCATGATTTTTATCACAGAAACTTCCTAATAAGGGGAGCAGGGACTGTCTCTGACATGAACTCAGTGAATTTTTGACCAACTCCCCCCGCCCGCCCCAAACGGGGCGGAACAGCCTTGCAAGGCAACAGAGGAAGACAATGCAGCCAGTCCTGATGAGACCTAGTAAGTTAGAGTCAGATATCAGTGGACTTGGAGAGGGGCATGGGAGGAGATGAAGGCCCAGATTTCTTGGTTCTGTTGCTCTCTTTATGGATCTCCTGTCCCTGCCATGACTTTCTATCTCCTCCTTCTTTCATAAGATCCCCTGCACTCTGCCCAAAAGTTTGGCTATTAGTCTCAGCATCTGCTTTGATACTATGCCAGGTAGAGTCTTTCAGAGGCCCTCTGTGGGAAGGATCCCGTCCTATTCCCTGTTTTCTCACTCTTCTGATGTCTATCCTGTTTGCCTTTCTGAATGAAGATAGAGCATCTTACCCAGGGTTCTCCTTCTTGATTAGCTTCTTTAGGTGTACAGAATTTAGTATTTTTATCCTATCTAATAGATCTAATATCCACTTATAAGTGAGTATATACCATATATGTCTTTCTGTTTTTGGGATACTTCACTCAGGATGATCTTTTCTAGAGCCCACCATTTACCTGCAATTTTTGTCATTTCCTTGTTTTTAATTGCTAAGTAGTATTCCATTGTGTAAATGTAACACAGTTTCTGTATCCATTCCTCACTTGAGGGACATCTGGTTGTGTCCAGCTTCTGGCTATTACGAAAAGAAAAGCTGCTATGAACACGGTTGAGCAAATGTCTTTGTTGTGTAACTGAGCATATTTTGGATATATGCCCTGGAGTGGTATAACTGGATCTTGAGGAAGCACTTTTCCTAATTGTCTGAGAAAGTGCCAGATTGATTTCCAAAGTGGGTGTGCAAGTTCACATTCCCACAAGCAGTAGAGGAGGGTTCCCCTTTCTCTACATCCTCTTCAACATGTATTGTCACTTGAGTTTTTGATCTTAGCCATTCTGATGTGTGTTAAGTTGAAATCTCAGGGTCTTTTTGATTTGCATTTACCTGATGACAAAGGACATTGAACATTTCTTTACGTGTTTATCTGCCATTCGGATGAAAATTTTCTGTTTAGCTCTGTACCCCTCTTTTAAATTGCATTACTTAATTTGTTGCTTTTTAGCTTCTTGAGTTCTTTTTTTTAATTTTTTATTAATTACACTTTATTCATTTTGTATCCCCCCATAAGCCCCTCCCTCCTCCCCTCCCGATCCCACCCTCCCTCCCCTTTCTGCATGCATGTCACTCCCCAAGTTCACTGATAGGGGAGGTTCTCCTCTTGTTTCTGATCTTAGTCTATCAGTTCTCATCAAAAGTGGCTGCATTGTCCTCTACTGTGGCCTGGTAAGGCTGCTCCCCCCTCAGGGGGAAGTGATCAAAAAGCAGGCCAATCAGATTATGTCATCGGCAGTCCCTCTTCCCATTACTATGTAAACCACTTGGACACTGAACTGCCATGGGCTACACCTGTGCAGGGGTTCCAGGTCATCTCCACGAATAGTCCTTGGTTGAAGTATGATTTTCTGGGAAGTTCCCTGTGTTCAAATTATCTTGTTCTGTTGCTCTCCTTGTGGAGTTCTTGTTCCCTCCAGCTCTTACTATTTCCCACTTCTTACATAAAATTCCATTCACTCTGCCCATCAGTTGGCCATCAGGCTCAGCATCTGCTTTGACAGTCTATACTGCAGAAGCTTTCAGAGGCCCTCTGTGGCAGGTTTCAAGGTTGTTTCCTGTTTCCTTCTGGCTTTCAGAGGCCCTCTGTAGCAGGTTCCGAGGTTGTTTCCTATTTTCTTTTTCTTCTGATCTCCATCCTTTCAGGATGGGGATTGAACATTTTAGTTAGGGTCCTCTCTTTTGCTTAGTTTGTTTAGATGTACAGATTTTAGTGGGTTAATTTATATTGTATGTTTATATGAATGAGTATATACCATGCATGTCTTTTTGCTTCTGGGACAACTCACTCAAGATGATCCTTTCCAGGTCCCACCATTTACCTGCAAATTTCATGATTTCCTTATTTTTCATTGCTGAGTAATACTCCATTGTATAGATGTACCACAGTTTCTGCATCCATTCTTCAGTTGAGGGGCATCTGGGTTGTTTCCAGCTTCTGGCTATTACAAATAAAGCCGCTACATACATGGTTGAGCAAATGTCCTTTTTGTGTACTTGCACCTCTTTTGGGTATATGCCTAGGAGTGGTATGGCTGGATCTTGAGGAATCGCTATTCCTAGTTGTCTGAGAAAGCACCAGATTGATTTCCAGAGTGGAGGTATCTACATCCCTGATCTCAAGCTGTACTATAGAGCAACAGTAATAAAAACTGCATGGTACTGGCATAGAAACAGAATGGTGGATCAATGGAATCGAACAGAAGACCCAGAAATAAACCCACACACTTATGGACACCTGATTTTTGACAAAGATGCCAAAACCATACAATGGAAAAAAGATAGCATCTTCAACAAATGGTGCTGGTCCAACTGGATGTCTACATGTAGAAAAATGAAAATAGATCCATACTTATCACCCTGCACAAAACTGAAGTCCAAGTGGATCAAAGACCTCAACATAAAACCAGACACATTAAATCGGCTAGAAAAAAAAGTGGGGAATACCCTAGAACTCATTGGTACAGGAGAAAACTTCCTGAACAGAACACCAACAGCACAGGCTCTAAGAGCAACAATCAATAAATGGGACCTCATGAAATTGAAAAGCTTCTGTAAAGCAAAGGACACCATCATCAAAACAAAGCGACTGCCTACAGATTGGGAAAGAATCATCACCAACCCTTTATCTGACAGAGGACTCATATCCAATATATATAAAGAACTAAACAAGCTGAAAAGCAACAAACCAAGTAATCCACTTAAAAAATGGGGAACAGAGCTAAAGAGAGAATTCTCTGCAGAGGAATATCGAATGGCAGAGAAGCACTTAAAGAAATGCTCAACCTCATTAGCCATTAGGGAAATGCCAATCAAAACAACCCTGAGATTTCACCTTACACCCATCAGAATGGCCAAGATGAAAAACTCAAGGGACCACACATGCTGGAGAGGTTGTGGAGAAAGGGGAACCCTTCTCCACTGCTGGTGGGAATGTAAACTGGTACAATCTTGAGTTCTTTATATATTGTGGACATTAACTCTCTGATAAATTTAGGATTGGTGAAGATCCTTCCCAGCCTGTAGGCTGTAGTTTTGTTCTGATGACATTGTCCTTTACTTTAGAGAAGGTTTTTATTTTCATGGACTCCCGTTTATTGACTGTTGTTCTTAGAGCTTGTGCTGTTGGTGTTCTGTTCAGGAAATTGTCTCTTGTGCCAATGAGCTCAAGACTCTTCCCCAATTTTTCTTCTAATAGATTTAGTGTGCAGGTTTTATATTGAGGTCTTTGATCTTGGGCTTTAGTTTTGTGCAGGGTGATAAATATGGATCTATTTGCATTTTTCTACATGTAGACATCCAGTTAGACTAGCACCACTTGTTGAAGATGCTGTCTTTTTTCCATTGTATGGTTTGGCATCTTTGTCAAAAATCAAGTATCCATAGGTGTGTGGTTTTATTTCTGGGTCTTTTATTCTATTCCACTGATCCACTGTTCTGTTTCTATGCCAGTATTATGAAGTTTTATTAATGTTGCTTTGCAGTACAGCTTGAGATCAAGGATGGAGATACCTCCAGACAATCTGCATTGTACAGGGTGGTTTTGGCAATTCTGTGTTTTTTGTTATAGAAAATTGAGATTTTTTCTGTCAAAGTCAGTAAAGAATTGTGTTGGAATTTTGATGGGAATTTTGTTGCATCTGTACATTGCTTTTGGTAAGATGGCCATTTTCTTTTTTTTATCATTTAAAAATATTTTTATTTAAAAAATACAAATGTAAATATATTTTGATCACATTATTCCCCTCCCCCAAGCCCTTCCAGAACCTCTCACTATTCCTTTCCACCCATTTTAAATTTTTTTTCTTTATTAATAACACTTTATTCACTTTGTATCCCCACTGTGATTTTCTCCCTCCTCCAGACCCAATCCTTCCCTTCCTCCACCCTCTTCATGCATGCCCGTTCCCAAGTCCACTGACAGGGGAGGACTTCTTTTCCTTCCTTCTTATTCTAGTCAATTAGGTCTCATCAGGAGTGGCTTCATTGTCTTCTTCTGTGGCCTGGTAATGCTGCTTCCCCTTCAGGGGGAGGTAATTAAAGAGCAGGCTAATCAGTTCATGTCAGAGACAGTACCTGTTCCTATTACAATGAAACCTACTTGGATACTGAACTGCCATGGACTACATCTCTGCAGTGGTCTTAGGTTATCTACATGCATAGTCCTTGGTTGGAATATAGTCTCAGGAAAGACCCCTGTGCTCAGATTTTTTGGTTCTGTTGTTCTGTTTATGGGGCTCCTGTCCTCTCCAGATCTTACTATTTCCCACTTCTTTTATAAGATTCCATGGACTCTGTCCAAAGTTTGGCTATAAGTCTCAGCATCTGGTTTGATAGTCTGCAGGGCAGAGCTTTTCAGAGGTCCTCTGTGTCAGGCTCCTGACTTGTTCCATCTTTTCTCCTTATCTGATATCCATCCTCTTTGTCTTTCTGGATAGGAATTGAGCATTTTAGCAAGAGTCCTCCCTCTTGATTAGTTTCTTTAGGTGTATAGATTTTAGTATGTTTGTCCTATATTATATGTCTATATGAGTGAATATATACCCTGTGCATCTTTCTGCTTCTGGGATAGCTCACTCAGGATGATCTTTTCCAGATCCCACCATTTACCTGCAAATTTCATGATTTCCTTGTTTTTTATTGCTGAGTAATATTCCATTGTGTAGATATACCACAATTTGTGCATCTATTCCTCCACTGAGGGGCATCTGAGCTGTTTCCAGCTTCTGGCTATTACAAATAAGGCTGCTACAAACATGGTTGAGCAAATGTCCTTATTGTGTACTTGAGAATCTTCATGGCCATCTTACCAAAAGCAATCTACAGATTCAATGCAATTCTCATCAAATTACCAACACAGTTCTTTACAGACCTTGAAAGAAAAATTCTCACCTTCATATGGAATAACAAGAATTGCTAAAACAATTCTCTATAGTAAAAGATCTTCAGGAGGTATCTCCATCCCTGATCTCAAGCTGTACTATAAAGCAACAATACTAAAAACTGCATGGTACTGGCATAGAAACAGACTAGTGGATCAATGGAATCAAACAGAAGACCCTGACATAAATCCACACACTTATGGACACCTGATTTTTGACAAAGATACCAAAACCATTCAATGGAAAAAAGACAGCATCTTTAACAAATGGTGCTGGTCTAACTGGAAGTCTACATGAAGAAAAATGCAAATAGATCCATACTTATCACCCTGCACAAAACTAAAGTCCAAGTGGATTAATGACCTCAACATAAAAGCAGACACACTAAATTGCTTAGTAGAAAAAGTGGGGAATACCCTTAAACTCATTGGCACAGGAGACAACTTCCTGAACAGAACAGCAACAGCACAGGCTCTAAGAGCAACAATCAGTAAATGGGACCTCATGAAACTGAAATGCTTCTGTAAAGCAAAGGACAATGTCCTCAGAACAAAACGACAGCCTACAGATTGGGAAAGGATCTTCACCAACCCTATATCTGACAGAGGGCTAATATCCAGTATATATAAAGAACTAAAGAAGTTAAACAGCAAAAAATCAAGTAATCCAATTAAAAAATGGGTACAGAGCTAAACAGAGAATTCTCTGCAGAGGAATTCGAATGGCAGAGAAACACTTAAAGGAATGCTCAATGTCATTAGCCATTAGGGAAATGCAAATCAAAACAACCCTGAGATTTCACCTTACACCCATCAGAATGGCTAAGGTCAAAAACTCAAGAGACAACACATGCTGGAGAGGTTGTGGAGAAAGGGGAACCCTCCTCCACTGCTGGTGGGGAT
Source organism: Psammomys obesus (assembly GCF_907164565.1). Taxonomy (NCBI): domain Eukaryota; kingdom Metazoa; phylum Chordata; class Mammalia; order Rodentia; family Muridae; genus Psammomys; species Psammomys obesus. The sequence continues at coordinate 9,230,722 of NW_026592548.1, forward strand.
GTAAACTTGTACAATCACTCTGGAAAGCAATCTTGTGGTTTCTCAGACAACTAGGAATAGCGCTTCCTCAAGATCCAGCTATACCACTCCTAGACCATTTTCACTATGTTAATCCTACCAATCCATGAGCATGGGCGATCTTTCCATCTTCTGATATCTCCTTCAATTTCTTTCTTTAGAGACTTGCTGTTTTTTTTTTTTGTTGTTGTTGTTGTTTGTTTGTTTGTTTTGTTTTGTTTTCAGACTGGTCTTTAACTTGCTTGGTTAGAGTCACACCTAAGTACTTTATGTTATATGTGGCTATTGTGAAGGGTGTAGTTTCCCTGATTTCTTTCTTAGTCTTTTTGTCTTTTGTATACAAGAGGGCTACTGCTTTTTGAGTTAATTTTGTATCCAGCCACTTTGCTAAATGTGTTAATTAACTGAAGGAGTTCTCTGGTTGATTGTTTTGGGATCACTCTTGTATGCTATCATATAATCTGGAAATGGTGATCTTTTGCCTCTTCCTTTCTGATTTGTATCCCCTTGATCTCCTGTAGTTGTTTATTGTTCCAGCTATGAATTCAAGTACTATGTTGAAGAGATATAGAGAGAATGGGCAGTCTTGCCTTGCCCTAATTTCAGTGGATTAATTTAATCTTCTCTTTGTTTATTTTGATATTGGTTATAGGCTTGCTGTACATTGTCTTTACTATGTTTAGGTATGTGTCTTGTATACCTGATTTCTCCAAGACTTTAAACATGAATTGGGGGTGGATTTTGTTAAATGCTTTTTTGTCATCTAAGGAGATGATCATGTGGTTTTTCTCCTTCGTAGATAATTCTCAATAGAGGAATATCAAATGGCAGAGAAACACTTATAAGAAATGCTCATTTTTCTTCTGATGTCTATCCTCTTTGCCTTTCAGGATGGGGATTGAACATTTTAGTTAGGGTCCTCTCTTTTGCTTAGTTTGTTTAGATGTACAGATTTTAGTGGGTTTATTCTATGTTGTATGTTTATATGAGTGAGTATATACCATGTGTGTCGTTTTGCTTCTGGGACAACTCACTCAGGATGATCCTTTCCAGGTCCCACCATTTACCTGCAAATTTCATGATTTCCTTATTTGTCATTGCTGAGTAATACTTCATTGTATAGATGTACCACAGTTTCTGCATCCATTCTTCAGAAGAAAATAGGAAACAACCTCGGAACCTGCCACAGAGGGCCTCTGAAAGCCTCTGCAGTGCAGACTGTCAAAGCAGATGCTGAGCCTGATGGCCAACTGATGGGCAGAGTGAATGGAATTTATTTAAGAAGTGGGAAATAGTAAGAGCTGGAGAGGACAGGAACTCCACAAGGAGAACAACAGAACAAGATAATTTGAACACAGGGAACTTCCCAGAGACTCATACTCCAACCAAGGACTATCCGTGGAGATAACCTAGAACCCTGACAATGCAGCCACTTCTGATGAGAACTGATAGACTAAGATCAGAAAGAAGGAGAGGAGGATCTCCCCTATCAGTGGACTTGAGGAAGGGCATGCATGCAAAAAGGGGGGAGGGTGGGACCGGGAAGGGAGGAGGGAGGAGCTTATGGGGGAATACAAAATGAATAAAGTGTAATTAATAATAAATAAAATATGTCACAAATATATATAAAAAAGAAATGCTCATCATCTTTAGTCATCAGGGAAATGAAAATTAAAGTGACCCTGAGATTTCAACTTACACCCATCAGAATGACTAAGATCAAAAACTCAAGTGACAACACACATTGGAGAGGGTGTGGAGAAAAGAGACTCCTCCTTCATTGCTGGTAGGAATGTAAACTTGTACAACCACTTTGGAAATCAATTTATTGCTTTCTCAGGCAACTAGGAATAGCGCTTCCTCAAGATCCAGCGATACCACTCCTAAGCATATATCCAAAATATGTTCAACTATACAACCTGGACATTTGCTCAACCTTGTTTGTAGCAGCTTTCATAAAAGCCAGAATTTGGAAACAACCCAGATGTCCCTCAACTGAGGAATGGATACAGAAACTGTGTTACATTTACACAATGGAATACTACTCAGATATTAAAAACAAGGAAATGACAAAATTTGCAGGTAAATGGTGGGCTCTAGAAAAGATCATCCTGAGTGAGGCATCCCAAAAGCAGAAAGACACACATGGCATATACTCACTTATAAGTGGATATTAGACATATAATACAGAATAATCATACTAAAATCTGTACACCTAAAGAAGCTAAGCAAGAAGGAGGACCCTGGGTAAAATGCTCAATCTTCATTCAGAAAGGCAAACAGGATAGACATCAGAAGAGTGAGAAAACAGGAAACAGGACAGGAGCCTACCATAGAGGACCTCTGAAAGACTCTGCAGCAAAGTATCAAAGCAGATGCTGAGACTCAGAGCCACACTTTTGGGCAGAGAGCAGGGAGTCTTATGAAAGAAGGGAGAGTTGAAATACCGGGAGAGGACGGGAGCTCCAAAAGTAGAGTAACAGAACAAAGAAATCCTGGCCCAGGGATCTTTTCTGAGACTGATATTCCAACCAAGGACCATATACTGAGATAATCTAGAACCCCTGAACAGTTATAGCCCATGGCAGCTCGGTCTCCATGTGTGTTCTTTAGTAAGGGGTACAGTGTCTATCTCTGACATGAACTCAGTGTCAGGCTCCTTGATTGCCTCCCCTTAACCGGGGAAAAGACTTATCAGGCCACAGAGGAAGACAATGCAGCCAGTCCTGATGAGACCTGATAGGCTAGGGTCAAATGAAATGGGTGGAGGACTTCCTTTATCAGTGGACTGGTTGAGTGGCAATATAAGAGATGAGGAAGGGAGGATAGGATTGGGAGGGGACAAGGGAGGGAGCTACAGCTGAGATATAAAGTGCATAAAATTTAATTAATAAAAAATAAATTAAAAAAAATAATATCACTACAGATCCCACAGACATTGAAAGTGCACTATATGAATCACATAAAACAACTCTGAAAGTAACACATGTCAAAACTTTAATACGGTTAGCAAATAAATCATCAATTTTTAAAATAAAATAACCCTTGATAGTAAGCTAAGGGTATAAGAGTTAAAATTATTAACAGGTTGTTATAAGTCTAGGCCTTTAGAAATAAACTTTTCCTATCATAATCTTAGAGCTGGGTTACTAAAAAACATAATGATGCTTAATTTCTTGTGTACTAATTAAACTGAATAAATAAATGAAATAGTACAATAAATATATGAATATTTTTTAAATCAGAAAAACATTCATTGGCTTAAAAGTTCCTTATGTTTATTATTGCTGGAGGCAGAGGATCTAAGCTAAGGGCATGAGTATGGTGAAACTCTGTTGATGGCGTCTTTCCTCGGTATTTTTTCTTAGGTTTTTTTTTTTTAAGGTGTGCACATATGCCCACAAGCATGTCTGCACACTCATGCATGTGCACACAAACACACACAGAGGAGAAAAAAAGGAATATTCTCTTATCTTATATACAAGTTCTCATCCTACAGGGCCTGCTCTCATTGTGCCCTCTGATTTTACAACCTAACTACTTAATTGGCCCCAGTCTACAATACTGTTTCCCTGTGGGCTAAGGTTTCAAATTATGAGTTTGGGGTACAAGCCTAGAAGTCAACCTTTCATTCTTCTATTAGAAATATGAATTTTAAATATAAAGAGTAATTAAAAACAAATTCCCAAGAACAATGTCTGGCACTGCAAAGTCTGTCCATCAGAGAACCTCATATAGGCCTTGTTTCAAGCTTTGTTATCACTAGGAGGCACTGCCATTGGCTCCCGTGTGAGTGTCATCAGATATTCAGATAAGTCTCTTATATCTTTCTTAGACCATGTTAAGCAAAAACAGATTCACCATAAATAACATAATTAGCACAAAATATCTGTTTAACATGGTACAGAGACTGATATCCTGAAAGACACAGTCATTAGGCAGAATATTCCAGTGGACTGGAAATTCATCCCAGGAATAGGCTAATAGCAAGATCTGATTTCCTTATTTTGCTGAGAAAGTGTAGGTTTTGAACAAGTTGGGTCTACTTAGTGTGTTCTTTGGTTCACATCAACAGAATACTAAAGCTTGAGGGAATACCGAAAAAAGAGGAAATGATAACCACATTCATCATAAACATAGATACACACGTTCTAAGTAAAATTTTAGCAAATTTGGTCCAATATATAAATGAATATATGCTGTGATTTAGTGAATTATATTCCAGTGATGCAAAGGTTTTTTTTTTAACATTAAAAAGATAATGAGTTCAGTTCACCATATTAATACCCTGAACAATCAAACAATGAAAGGTTCATAATCATTTCTATAAACAAGAAAATTATTGATAAAATCAAATACCTAATCCTGATTTAAAAATTACTCAGAAAACAAAATTTAAGGAAATATTCTTTCTATAAGCCATACACGGAGTGTCTATAAAGAATCCAAATCCCCAGAAAACTTCACATAAGCATGTATGACAACTTTTCCATAACTGGAGAGACTGTTCCCTTCCCTCAGTTAACCTTCCACACTCTAGTATTTCCAAGACTGTGGACCACAGGTAGCCGGAGTAGAATTTTATAGAATTTGCATGGAAGCAAAGGAGAGAGAGAGAGAGAGAGAGAGAGAGAGAGTGCAGCTGAGAGGTCAGCTGAAGATCTGATGACTCTCTTGGGTCCCATTTCTATGGGTTAATGCCAAAGCATCGGTTTTGAGTGTCACTCTTGACTAGTCACATCTACCTCTAATGGAGATGGAACTCCAGGAATGCCCAGAAAACAATTTCCTCACACCCTGTAAAACAAGAAAAAAGGCAAAAATGTTTGATATTCTTTTTATTGGGTGTTCTCATAGATATTTTATCCAATTTTATATAGCAGTAAAAGGCAATAAGAGACATAAAATAACAGAAGCAATCATGTTTATTCATAGACAGCATGCATTTAGAAAATCAAGGGGACCTTACAAAATGCAGCTAGTTGTAGCAATTTATATAGGTACACTCAAAAAAATGGATCCCAATATTAGAATCAGGTGAGTGTGACTTACCAATAAACAATCAAACTTTATACAAGTAAGGTGTGGCGACAAACAAGAAAATGTAAAAGACTGAGAAAAACATAATTGAGATAAATTCAAAATAATTTACACTGGTGAGAGATGTAGTATTTCTTTTTTTACATTTAATTTTTTTTATTAATTACACTTTATTTACTTTGTATCCCCTCTGTAGTTCCCTCTCTCCTCCCCTCCCAAACCCTCCCTCCTCCTTCTCCATGCATGCCCCTCCCCAAGTCCACTGGTAGGGGACTTTTCTTTTCCTTCCTTCTGATCCTAGTCTGTTAAGTCTCATCAGGAGTGGCTGCATTGTCTTCTTCTGTGGCCTGGCAAGGCTTCTCCCCCCCTCAGGGGGAGGTGATCAAAGAGCAGGCCAATCAGTTCATCTGTGCAGGGGTTCTGCATTACCTCCATGCATGTAGTAGGAAATCTGATGAATTCGCCCCAAATTCTCTAGAGACTTGATGAACTGAAATTTTTCAGTGAGAGTTAATGATGATTCTAAAATTGAAAAGCAAATACTTAGAGTTAGAAAATAATGACCAAAAAAATTCAAGAAAGCTGTATAAGCAACCCTTCTCCAAAAAACAAACAAATAAACTGAAAAATTGTGGTCACTACTATGATAACAGTGCCTAATGACACACACAAATTCAGTATTGTAATTGAGGCAATGATTTGACATCATCATAGCATACAAACAAGTAGGTAGGTCATGAGAGGGTCCAAAGGGAAGCCTACAGATTAAAGACAACTCATAACATGGTGGAATCCATGCATACTGTCAAATGTTCCAAGAAGGCATGCATTCATATGTTAAAAAAAGAATTTTCTTTACAGATCATACTATGTTCTAAAATGGGTTTGCATGCACATGCGATGACTCAGTAGCTAAAGCACTTGCAACTGAGCCAAACCATCAGATTCCATCTCTGGAAGCCACAGTGAAAGGAGAGGACAAACTCCCAGAACCTGTCCACAGCACACTCTGACATGTCTGGGGCTTTCATGTACAATTCAAAATTAAAATAATTAAAACGGGGTGCAACATGCACTCCTGTAACGCCAGAATTTAATCAGTTTAAGGTCACAACTGTCTACACAACAAGTTTGGTGTCAGTCAAAACTACATCAAATATCTCAAATCCACAAACAAACAAACAAACAAACAAACAAACAAAATGGACTCAAATGGTATCATGGAGCTAAATGTGAAGCCTAAACTCTAAAAATCTTATATTGCTACTCCTAAGCTTAAACCTAATTTCTACTGGAAGCCATCTAAGTAAACAGTGATGGTTGTACACAGATCTTACCTCTGGGATCCCTGTTCCAGGCTCCAGACGCCAGGGGCCAGCATTGACAGGGTGAGCCATTGACAGGGTGGAGCAAAAGGAGATAAAGAGTTGGTGAGGGAGGAGTGAGTCAGACTCCATGGTCAGGGAAGTCTTGCAGTTCAAATTGACTAGCAATCAGGTTGCTTCTTTGTTTATACAGGTTTCATAGAGCAAAGACAGACTAATGATCATCCAAGAAGTCCAGAATATATCATTTTGTCTACAGACATGTGTATGATTTTTTTTTCTTACATGTCTGGGGTTACAAGTTCAGTCACAATAAGAAAGTACAAATAGTACAAATAGAACACATTTTGCTTTTATTAACAGCCCTATAACTCATTCAAAGATCTAAGAATGCTTCCCCCAAAGCAAACACATTTATTATATGAAAGCCTGCTTTTAGGCTGGCAGTATTTGCAGTTTCAATGCATTCCAGACAAACAGAAAAAAATATCTGAATCTATCTTTTTATGAATAACAAATACGCATGCCTAACTCCTTTCACTTATATTATTTCATTATCTACATTATCAAGTAGGAAAAGTTATTTCATTTTCCAGGTTCTAACCTTCAGGGGTACACCTTGTATAATCCTCTAACTTTAAACTACATTTTCAGAGACCTCTAAGCATATTTTCAGAAAGACCTTGAGTCTGTTACCCATTCTCTTGCCAGTCATTTGGGTTAGTCAACTGTATATAAGTTTACCCTGTTCCAATTACATTGTTTCAGTTTGCTTAGGGGCAGATGTGCCAAAAAGAGTCACGGCCTCATCTGTGCTTATCACCATCTCCAGGGCATAAGGAAGAGAGGGCCAGATAAAGTTATTTCCCTAAAAGAACAAGTTATATTAAGTTTAGGACTTTCCTAAAAAGACTCATAATTTTCCCTAGAATAGAAATAAAAAGAATCATAGTCCAGAAAGTTCCCAAGAATGCAATATCCAGAGACCAAAACCTAAAAATGAGACACAAAATGACAGTGATCACAGCATTCAGCTCGGTCTTGCTAGAAGTGTGTCAAACAGCTCTGCTGGCTTCATGACTTTTACCATTTTGAGTGGATATGGCTGTGCCGTCCAGTCTTGTTATGAGGGGTTGTGCCTAGTCATATTGTATCTTTTTAGGCATGTTTAGTGGGATTCTCTCTCTCTCTCTGAAAACACAGGAGTAGTTGATCAGGGGCAGAGAGAGATAGGGGTTGGGACTAGGAGATATGAAGGGAGGGAAAATTGCAGTCAGGATCTAAAGTATAAGAAAAATAGTTAAATAAATAAATAAATAAATATGTCACAGATTTACAGAAAAATCCTTTCAAGTAACAATAACTATGTGCTATAACTTTATTTTTTTAGTTTTAATATTAGTTTTATTAATTTCTATTTATTATTTATTTATTCTCTCATATATTACATTCCTCTCTTTCCCCTATCTCCCCTTTTCCCAGATCCACTCTTCCTTGGCTTCCCTTCAGAACAGAGCAGGCCTCCCCAGGGACATCAACCAAGTACACTATCACAAGAAACGGGAAGACTAAGCACAAACCCTCATATCAGGGTTGGACAAGACAACGCAGTAGAAGGAAAAGGGTCCTAAAAGCAGCCAAAAAGTGTCAGAGACAACCCCTACTTCCACTGTTAGGAGTCTCACCAAACTACAAAACTATAAATGTTATAATATTACACTTATGAAAACACATTAAATTTTATTTCTTCCTTAGGAAAATGCTCAACGAGAAACTGGTTTCATTACTTTTGTGACAAAGTTGCCATATACCCTTTTTTCAAATTGAAAAGCATAGGTTTCTGTTAATTGTTCAAGATATCAACATAGTTTTGTGTTTCTTGAGGTGAAAGTATGGGAAGAAGTCAAACAGAAACACTGAGTTACATCCTTTGTACCTGGTTAATATTTTTTAAATCACAGATGGAGTAATTTATGAGGCATGCTATAACTTTAAAAAATAAATCAAAACATATAACACTAAAATGGCAACAGAGTATTATGTGACTATTATTTTATAACAATAATGAAATATTATTATCTGTTTATTATTTATGTGTTGTTGTTTTTATAAATTTATTTTTAAAATGTCCTCAATAATAAAATCAACAGTATACACCATATTTAACCAGACTAAGTCTGTACATTGCACTGAACTTTTAACAATAGCTCTTCCCTTAGAAGACAGTAGGGTAATTTCACAGATAAGGGGAAACTGTGGTCCTTATATAATAATGAAGGTCCAAGAGGAGCTCCAAGATACTATCATCTCAGGTAAATTTTGGAGCCATTTATAAAATTTGTAACTTATAGTATAAGAATGGCCATATGATGTGTTCCCTTGGAAATATAGGTAGACACAACACACACACACACACACACACACACACACACACAAATGCATACTTTAATAAAAATTTGTTAGAAATATATTTCCTCTTACCTATATAAAGCTACGAAGAAAATGGTTTATAGATTCTGAGAGTTGCAGTCATTACCTTAATAGTCCTTACTGTTCTTTTTTTTTTTTTTGAATTTTATTTTTTTCTTATCAGTTACATTTTATTAACTCTGTATCCCAGCTGTGTCCCGATCCCTCATTCCCTCCCAGTCCCTCCCTCCCTCCCTCATCTCCACCGTGCCCCTTGCCAGGTCCACTGATAGGGGTGCTTCCTCAAGACCCAGCTATACCACTGCTAGGTATATACCCAAAGTTTGCTCAAGTACACAAAAGGGATATTTGCTCAACCATGTTTATAGCAGCTTTATTTGTAATAGCCAGAACCTGGAAACAACCCAGATGTCCATCAACGGAGGAATGGGTACAGAAACTGTGGTTTTTTTACACAATGTAATACTACTCAGCAATCAAAAAGGAGGAAATCATGAAATTTGCAGGCAAATGGTGGGATCTAGAAAAGATCATCCTGAGTGAAATATCCTTACTGTTCTTTAGACATTTTATTCAGATACACAAGACGGAAGAAGAACATTATTATTTTCTGAAGCATTTTTTAACCTACCATAAAACTAAAAGCAGTGGAGCTAACAGGTGGTTCACTTGGTTTAGTGTCATTGGCCACTCACAGAAAAGCCAGCAAGTGTCTGTAATCAAAGATAAAAGGTGTAGCATTACGAACCCAGTGCTCATTGGCCAGCACAACTACTGAAATGGTTAATTCTAGATCTAACAAGAAATATTGTTCTCCCCAAAACAGGGTGGAAAGTGATAGAGGATTGCATTCTATACCAGCCTCTGCCTTTCCCTCACACGAGCATCGGTCAGCCCCCTGACACATATATACTGCACATTTACAGAATGATCAAATAGACACCCACAAAGACCACAGGCTATTGGTTACTCTCCATAATCTGGGAGGTAAAGCTGTATTCTTGAAGACACAATCTGTTTACAGCATCAAACATAGAGTAATCTAACTTGTGCCCAAATGGAAGTTTCCCTCCTACTGGCTGGCACTCGTGGTCTTGGAAGGTATACTGCATGTTCCCATTCAAAATAAGTAATCATTAAATCTTCAACATATCACACACATACCACATACATTTATATTAAAGAAAATTTACATGAAATTCAAATGATATCAAAAGAACATTTTCTTGAATTTGGAAAATATATGCAGTATTTGGTCACACGTCTATTCTGTATATTGTATATTAACTCTGCCTCAATAGAAGTGCCCTTCTATCTCATGTTGGCAATTGTTCTCTTTTCTATAGTTCCTACTTCCTTAAATTCTACGGTTGATAGTTTTCTGTATGAGTATAAAATTATCATATTCTCTTTGTTGATAAACATGAAGTTTTTTTCAGTTTAGAATTATTATGAATAAGACCAAAAATGGGCATGTTTTTTAGAACATGGGCATTGCCATTCTTTGGCGTAAATATGTATCAGTAGAACTGATGAGCTAGTTAGTAGGTGATTGAGTGACTTTTTAAGTCTTTGTTCATTTTTCAAAGTGTTGTAATCTTTTTTTTTCTTTTTATTATTGTTTATTATTATTAGTTACATTTTATTAACTCTGTATCCCAGCTGTATCCCGCTCCCTTATTCCCTCCTAATCCCACCCTCCCTCCCTCAGCTTCTCCCTGCCCCTTTCCAAGTCCACGGATTGGGGAGGACCTCCTCCTTTTTTCTGGCCCTGTTTTATCAGGTATCTTCAGGACTGGCTGCAAAGTCCTCCTTGTGGCTTAGCAGGACTTCTCCTCCCTTGGGGGGTGGGGAGGTCAAAAAGTCGCCATTAAGTTCCTGTCAGAGATAGTTTCTGTTCCCCTTACTGTGGGAAACCAATTGGTTATTGAGCTACCACGAACTTCGTCTGAGCAAAGGTTCTAGGTTATATCCAGACATGGTCCTTTACAATATGTTGGTGATGTGAAAGTTACAGTTTGGGATGTTTTTCAGGCTTGTTAATATTGTTCATTGTAATTAAAAATTATTAAAATTTTATTGGTGTAATATATTTTGATCATAACATTTCTTTTCTTTCAAATCCTTCCATACCTCTTCCATATCCCTACTCTCTCTCTCTCTCTTAAAACAAAACAGGAAATAAGACAAAAGTTAAAAATGAAAATAAAAACAAGCAAACTAAAAACCAAGAAAATTAATAAGAACAAAATAAAACAAAACATGGACAACATTTTGTGTGGGATACTACTCCTATTTAATCACAGTCTCTTGCCCACTTTCGAATTGCCATGTCCTAGTTTTGTCCCATAAAGTGAGCCTAAAAGCCAACCAAAAATGTTTGGTGACTCCCATAACATTTGTGCCATTATTGCATCAGTATATCTTTTTTTAAGGCTTATTATTATTATTATTAATTACACTTTATTCATTTTGTATCCCCCCATAAGCCCCTCCCTCCTCCCCTCCCGATTCCACCCTTCCTCCCCTTTCTCCATGCATGCCCCTCCCCAAGTCCACTGATAGTGGAGGTTCTCTTCTTCTTCTTTGTGATCTTAGTCTATCAGTTCTCATCAAAAGTGGCTGCATTGTCATCTTCTGTGGCCTGGTAAGGCTGTTCCTCCCTCAGGGGGAGGTGATCAAAGAACAGGCCAATCAGATTATGTCAGAGGCAGTCCCTCTTCCCATTACTATGGAACCCACTTGGACTCTGAACTGCCATGGGCTACATTGGTGCAGGGTTTCTAGGTTATCTCCATGAATAGTCCTTGGTTGGAGTATGAGTCTCTGGGAAGTTCCCTGTGTTCAAATTTTCTTGTTCTGTTGCTCTCCTTGTGGAGTTCCTGTTCTCTCCAGCTCTTGCTATTTCCCACTTCTTACATAAAATTCCATTCACTCTGCCCATCAGTTGGCCATCAGGCTCAGCATCTGCTTTGATAGTCTGCAGGGCAGAGGCTTTCAGAGGCCCTCTGTGGCAGGTTCCTAGGTTGTTTCCTGTTTTTTTCTTCTGGCTTTCAGAGGCCCTCTGTAGCAGGTTCTTAGGTTGTTTCCTCTTTTCTTTTCTTCTGATGTCCATCCTCTTTGCCTTTCAGGATTTGGATTGAACATTTTAGTTAGGGTCCTCTCTTTTGCTTAGTTTGTTTAGATGTACCAATTTTAGTGGGTTTATCCTATGTTGTATGTTTATATGAGTGAGTATATACCGTGTGTGTCTTTTTGCTTCTGGGACAACTCACTCAGGATGATCCTTTCCAGGTCCCACCATTTACCTGCAAATTTCATGATTTTCTTATTTTTCATTGCTGAGTAATACTCCATTGTATAGATGTACCACAATTTTTGCATCCATTCTTCAGTTGAGGGGCATCTGGGCTGTTTCAAGCTTCTGGCTATTACAAATAAAGCTGCTACAAACATGGTTGAGCAAATGTCCTTTTTGTGTACTTGCGCCTCTTTTGGATATATGCCTAGGAGTGGTATGGCTGGATCTTGAGGAAGTACTATTCCTAGTTGTCTGAGAAAACACCAGATTGATTTCCAGAGTGGTTGTACAAGTTTACATTCCCACCAGCAGTGGAGGAGGGTTCCCCTTTCTCCACAACCTCTCCAGCATGTGTTGTCACTTGAATTTTTGATCTTGGCCATTCTGATGGGTGTAAGGTGAAATCTCAGGGTTGTTTTGATTTGCATTTCCCTGATAGCTAATGAGGTTCAACATTTCTTTAAATGCTTCTCTGCCATTTGATATTCCTCTACAGAAAGTTCTCTGTTTAGCTCTGTTCCCCACTTTTTAAGTGGATTACTTGGTTTGAGATGCCAAAACCATACAATAGAAAAAAGATAGCATCTTCAACAAATGGTGCTGGTCCAACTGGATGTCTACATGTAGAAAAATGAAAATAGATCCATACTTATCACCCTCTACAAAACTGAAGTCCAAGTGGATCAAAGAACTCAACATAAAGCCAGACACATTAAATTGGCTAGAAAAAAAAGTGGGAAATACCTTAGAACTCATTGGTACAGGATAAAACTTCCTGAACAGAACACCAACAGCACAGGCTCTAAGAGCCACAATCAATAAATGGGACCTCATGAAACTGAAAAGCTTCAGTAAAGCAAAAAACACTGTCATCAAAACAAAAGGACTGCCTACAGATTGGGAAAGCATCTTCACCAACCCTTTATCTGACAGAGGACTCATATCCAGTATATATAAAGAGCATCAGTATATCTTGCAGGGTTTATAGCTAAGCGAAGTCCATGATTACTTTTGTCCTCCAGCAGTATTCGAAGCAACTTCCAACACCATGAATGCTTGCCAGTGGGAGTGAAAAGTTTGATTTGGCACAATTTAGATTACCCTATGCTTGATGTCATAAACAAGCTGTGTCTTCAGCTTTAGGGCTTTACTATCATATTATGGAGAATAACTAATAGCCTTGACAATTGCCTGTGATATTTGTTGTCATCTACTGGTTCTATTTGGACAAAGATTCAACAAGATGTAGTCCATTCCTGGACCTGGAGCTTTTACTTGATGGTATAAGATAACTAGTTGGGGTATTCTCTTCCCATTATATAAATCTATTTAAATTCCTTTCATGAATATGTATATTTTAGGAGCTTCTAAAATAGTAGGTTTCTGTATTATACTTCTGTAGAGAAATTTTAATCTAGCAACATGTCTCTTATGGCAAGGGATAATATCCAAAAACCTTCTAGGTCTGTGTGATCCAGCTGAAATGCAGACATGCCCTTAGTACACACCTTTAATCTGAAACAATGAAAGTAAATTTAGTTTATAGAAGGAAGTAGCCTTTTTGAAAATGACATATAATTGAGGGGCAAAGTGATGAATCAGAGAAAGATTTGACAGAATGAGTTAGAGACAGGATATTCCCAACTGACATGAGAACAGACAACTTAGAGAACTCAAGAAAACAGGCAACTTAAGAAAGCAGTGCAGAGAGAGAGAGAGAGAGAGAGAGAGAGAGAGAGAGAGGAGGCAGTTTTACCAGGACAGTTGTACAGACACGTTGAAGTGTTGCAGAGAGAGAACAATCTAGACACAGATGGAAACAGAATGAGCCAGAGGATGAGAAAGAGCCAGAAGATCAGAACAAATTTCCAGAGTTAGTGTGAGGCTAAGAAGAGTAATTCAGTGAAAAGGCAAGAGAAGCCAGATTGAAACAGTCAGCTTTGAGACAAGTTTGAGCCAGAACAACAGACTTAAATCAACCAGCCAGAGTTCAGGAAGAACTAGAAAGGATGGGCTTATTCAGCAGTAAGTCTCAGAGACTGAAAGCCTTCTAGGCCTAAGTTAGATTGTGTGAAGGCTAGAAACTTCCAGGACTAGATTAGCAGACTGAGTCAGTAAGCCTATGAGACAACAATTACATCAAACAAATAAAAATTAGCTTTACACAGTTCTGAGGACCCTTCCTGATAATTGTTCCTTCACATATTTTTTTTTCTTTTATCCTGTCTCTGTCCCTTTCCATTTAATCCTCATTATTTAGTTTCTCAATTTCTCTCTTTATAAAACCTTGCTGTACTTATCTTTTCTTGGAAGATCCCATACTTTCCACAATTCTAACTATAGTGTATGTAAGACAGCATGTAACTGTAGTTTTGATTTACTGTTCTAAGGTGAAAGGTAATATTGAACAATTTTTCATTTTCTTAGTTATTAGATTATTAGAAATATTTTTGAATAATATCTTTTTAATATTTGCTCCTGTTCTCATTGATTTATTTGTCATTTTATTATTGACATAGACATTATTTCAACAATATATTCCAGATATAAAATTTTATCAGGTTTATATGACTGAATATTTTCTTCACATATGTGGCTTGGATTTTCAGTTTCTTAATGATTTGTTAATGAAAGTTGCCAAACATGGTACATACTCGTTTATATAGACCTATAAGATACGATAAACATAATGAAATCTATACACCAAAAAAGATAATCAAGAGAGCGGACAAGGGGTAAGATGATCAATCCTCATTTAGAAAGACAGATGGGATGTGCATTGAACGTATGACAGGAGTCTACTGAGCACATCTGAAAGACTCTAACTAGCAGTGTTTTCAAAGCAGATACAAAGACTCATAACCAAATCTTAGACAGAGTACAGGGAATCATATGAAAGAAGGGGAGTTAGTATGATGGGGAAAGGATAGGAGCTCCACAAGGTCCAAATATATCTGGACACAGGGTCTTTTCTGAGACTGACAGTCAACCAAGGACCATGTATGGATATAACCTAGAACCTCTGCTTGGATGTAGCCTGTGGTAACTCAGTAACCAATTGGTTTCCCATAGTAAGGGGAACAAGTACTATTTCTAACAGGAACTCAATGGCTGGCTCTTTGACCTCTCCACCCTCAAGGGAGGAGCAGTCCTGTTAGGCCACAGAGGAGGACTTTGCAGCCAGTCCTGAAGATACCTGATAAAACAGGATCAGATGAATGGGGAGGAGGTCCCCCCTATCAGTGGACTTGGAAAGGGGCACGGTGGAGATGAGGGAGGGAGGGTGGGATTGGGAGGGAATGAAGGAGCAGGATACAGCTGGGATACAGAGTTAATAAAATGTAACTGATAAGAAAAAAATAAAATTAAAAAAATAATTAAAAAAAGAAAGTTGCCAAGCTGATGCATTCCAGTTTATAAATTAGTCTTATTTTGTACTTTCTCCCCTTTTGTGTTAAGAAATTGTAAATCAAAATTATATTTATCCAATGAATTTTTATAATTTATTCTTTATAGTTTTTTGAGAAGGACTATCTCAAGTGATTATTTAATTGTTTTGACATATTTTTTTTGAGGATGAATTTCCATCATTTGTCAACTAATCACTCAACTATGAAATGATGGCTCTACTTGCAAATGTTCAGTTTTTGAATTTTTATCTATATGTTAATTTAATAAGAAATGTGAGAGATGCAAGCATTAAAATTAAGAATGAAACAAAGACATCACTATTAGCACTATTATTTAATGCATATTGGAATATGGTGTAAATTGATAGCTACCTACTAAATCATTTTGCTTAACTATAAATTATTTCCATATATATGGACATATTTATGTATGTGTGTATATATATATATAAAGATACTATTGTTCCAATATAATTTTAAATATGGGATAATTTCATGTGCTATAGTATTTTGTTTAAATGCAATAATGTAGTTGGTGCTCTTTTACCATAATTTTGTAGTAAGAAAGACAAATATATTTAAAACTAAAGAGACATTGAGACTTATGGCCAACTGCTGGGCAGAGTGCATGGAATCTTATGTAAGAAGTGGGAAATAGTAAGATCTGGAGAGGACAGGAACCCGACAGGAGAGCAACAGAACCAGAAATTTTGAACACAGGTGTCTTCCCAGAGGTTCATAGTCCAGCCAAGTGCCAGGCATGGAGATAACCTAGAACCCCTGCACAGATGTAGCCCATGGCAGATTAGTGTCCAAGTGGGTTCCATAGTAATGGGAAGAGGGACTGCTTCTGACATGAACTGATTGGCCTGCTCTTTGATCACCTTCCCCTGAGGGGGAGCAGCCTTTCCAGGCCAAAGAAGATAACAATGCAACCACTCCTGAAGTGATCTGATAGACTAACATCAGAAGGAAGGAGAGGAGGACCTCCCCTATCAGTGGACCTGGGAAGGGGCATGCGTGAAGAAGGGGGAGGGAGGGGCTTATAGGGGGATACAAAGTGAATAAAGTGTAATTGATAAAATAAAATCAAATTTAAAAAAAACTAAAGAGAATTCAGTGAGTTAAACCATTTATATTAGACGGGTAGATTATATATACAGGCAGTAGATAGATGGAAAGGTGGAAGTTGTATGACAGATAAATAGGTGATGAATACATAGATAGATAGCTAGAGATAGATAGATGATGGGTGATATATAAGCAGAGAGGTGATGTGTAGGTGATAAAGACAGAAAAGAAAAAAATACATGTGAAAAAGAAATGTTTTAGAAACACTTAAGCATGGACTTTAGAAGTCAACCAAATCACATTATCTGGTTATGGCAAAAGCGTTTATCTGCAACCATTCTTGTAGAAGCCTGTACCCATGCCTTGGGTCCATACTTTCTTTCTCCTAAGTGTTTCTCTCTCCATTAAGGCCTTTGTTTAAGTTCATATTCAAAAGTCTTAATAAACTCCAGCTTCCCTTCCTATTGACCCATCTTGAATTCTCTTTCTGGAGAATGGTTAATAATATCAGCTTTACATGCATGGAGTGTACGGGTGTTTGAAAGGGACTCCCCAGCATTCGACAGGCGGGAGTTTGTAGCTATTTCTCTTGCTCCTGTTGTTACAGACAAATTATATCTACTATGAACAGCAAGATAAAGCAGGGTGAATACAGAGAACTACATAAAGTGGGACAGAGTGGGGTGGCCTGTGATGTTGTTAAAGGCTGAAAAATGAGAGGTAAACCAACCAACCAACACACAAACAGTCAAGAAGTCAGAGATTTAAAAGTGATCACTTGTAATATAGGTGAGAATAGTTATTGACTAGGAGTTAGGTAAGACAAAGGGCAGCCTTGTGTGTAACTGCACATAGCACTTGAAAACAGACCTCTTCATTAAAGTCACATGATGTTGCTGGAGAAAGCCCAGGCATTTGCTGTCATGAGATGCTGAGACCAAATGAAATCTTTTCTGTATAGCTGAATAAAGAAAGAACAAAAATTGGGCACATTACATCAAAAATAAATCACACTTCAATTAGAAGTGCTAATTTTCTGCCGCAGCCAAAGACTCACTTTAAAATCGCTAAGGCGTCAGCAAAACTGGCTGTTTGAACTTCACCCGCCCTCATTTTACATCCAACCCTCCTTAGAAGCACTAATATACAAAGGACCTTAAAACGGCCCACAGACCTCTTGTTGGAAGGATAAAGTGAGGATAATGAGGTTAAATTGGATAAATTGCATCTGGAAAAATCAGAAGTTATTTGAGATATCAATAGAACTCTGTAGGTCTCCTGTATTTAAACTACCACTTTCATTTAAACTATCATTTAGTCTAAGTTTCCTATGTAAAATGAATGAACCAGAAATTACGACAAGTTAGGATGAAGTATAAAATAGTAAAGCAGATAGATTTAGCTACAATGTGAAATCCGTTTTCAGACATAGCTAAAGCCCAACATGCAAGTTTCTGCATAGTTATTATTTTATAGTAAAAAATATATGTGATTTGCCATCCACAGACTTTTATAATGCTATGATAGTGTAGGTTAGATTTTTATAGGAATTTTCATGCTTTACTTTTATTGCATTAGTAAAATTGTTACTGATCAAACACTATTTCTCATTTAAAGATTAAGATCGATGTGATAAATTTGGGAATCTAGTCAGTTGTCACTTTTGTTTTTTTTTTCCTGTAGTAGAAGACTGCTAACATGCCAAACCTAAGAATGTTCTTTAAATGATGTTTGGCACCCTGCTTCCCTATTGAAGGGTTTTGGATAATAGAAGCACAAAAGATACCACAGGGGTTATTGATTAAGATCAAGGCTGAGTTCTCACTCCATTTTCCTACCAAAAACCTGCATAGAGAGTACTAGGCAATTCCATTTAGCTTCTTTTCTTGAAATTTTTGATTAGTAAATAGGGTATATTAAATTGTGGCAATCACATGTGGCTATTATAAATATCTGATGATAGTTAAAGAGTATGTAGATCTATGCTCTACACATAGATTTTGCTCCATACATACTTCTTATTAGTTTGTATTTACAGAAAGTAATCAAGAGTTAAAGGGACATAGCAGATAGGGTAATGTAGAGACATTTTAATATAGCAACCTGACTATTCTGCCAAGGAAGCACATCCAACAAACTAGGTCAATATCATTGAGCTGAAATATAGGAAGACCCTTAGTATATACCTTTAATCCCTTTGGCTGTAATATAGACACATCATTCCGTACACAACTCTAACCCCAAACAAGGACATCTAATTGATAAACAGAGAAAATGGCAAATCAGAGAAATATTTGACAGAATGAATCAGCGATACGATATGCCCAAATCTCAATATAACAGACAGGAAAGAGAAGCTACTTAAAAGCAGCAGCAGTAACAGCAGGAGAGAGAGGGAGAGAGAGCAGGAGAGTTTGTGGAGATAGTACAGTAAAGTTCTGGAGTACAGTACAGTTGAATTTGTGAAGTTTAGTTCAGAGGGAGTTTTTCCAAGCAAAGAAATTCAATGAGAAGCCAAGGGAAGCCAATTTGAATCAGTCAGCTTTGAGATACGTTTGAGCCAGACAGCTAGGCCACAGAAGAGGACATGGCAGCCAGTCCTGAAGACACCTGATAAACTAAGATCAGATGGAAGGGGAGGAGGATCTCCTCTATTAGTGGATTTGGAAAGGGGCAGGGAGGAGATGAGGGATGGAGGGTGGGATTGGGAGGGAATGAGAATGGAAGCTACAGCTGGAATACAAAGTAAATAACCTGTGATTAATATAAAAAATAAAAATTATAAAAAAGATACAAAAAAGAAAGTAATATATAAAAAATTCAAAGATATTTTACAACATATATGATTCAACCCTTGTACAAAATAATTTTTATATAATTCTAAAATTTCAAAGTTGTAAAGGCAATTAAAATTAAGCTAATTTAAACTGCCTATGTCTTTGTCAATTCTTAAATTAATAAATACTGTTTCTTCTGCCAAAAACAAACAAACAAAACAAAACAATACAAACAAAAAGGGTTCAGGAAGAACTGGAAAGGGTAAATTTATTCAGCAGTAAGTCACAGAGGCTGAAAACATTCTGGTGTAGGTTAGCAGACAGAGGCTGGAAGTTGAAGCCTTCACAGTCTAAGTGTGCAGAAGCTTCCAGGCCTAGGCTTAGGGGTATTTAGATAGAAAAACTCTGGGATTTTTCTTGTTACTGTTTTTAATCTCAGCTCAAGCAATGTATTGGTAAAACTTGGGTATGGCTCTCATCTCATCCCATTATAAGAGTAAGTAAAAACATTTACTGAGTAACCTAAAGTGGGCTCCCTGTTTTTTAATTGGATTACTTGGTTTGCTGCTTTTCAGCTTCTTTAGTTCTTTATATATACTGGATATTAGCCCTCTGTCAATTACAGGATTGGTGAAAATTCTTTCCCAATCTGTAGGCAGTCGTTTTGTTTTGATGATGGTGTCCTTTGCTTTACAGAAACTTTTCAGTTTCATGAAGTCCCATTTATTGATTGTTGCTCTTAGAGCCTGTGCTGTTGGTGTTCTGTTCAGGAAGTTTTCTCCTGTGCCAATGAGTTCAAGGGTATTCCCCACTTTTTCTTCTAACCGAATTAATGTGTCTGGTTTTATGTTGAGGTCTTTGATCCACTTGGACTTTAGTTTTGTGCAGGATGATAAATATGGATCTATTTGCATTTTTCTACATCTAGATATACAGTTAGACCAGCAACATTTGTTGAAGATGCTGTGTTTTTTCCATTGTATGGTTTTGGCATCTTTGTCAAAGATCAGGTGTTCATAAGTGTGTGGGTTTATTTCAGGGTCTTCTATTTGATTCCATTGATCCACCGTTCTGTCTCTATGCCAGTACGATGCAATTTTTATTACTGTTGCTCTATAGTACAGCTTAAAATCAGGGATGGAGATACCTCCAGAAGATCTTTTACTGTAGAGGATTCTTTTAGCCATTCTGGATTTCTTGTTATTCCATATGAAGGTGAGAATTTTTCTTTCAAGGTCTGTAAAGAATTGTGTTGGTAATTTGATGGGAATTGCATTGAATCTGTAGATTGCTTTTCTTAAGATGGCCATTTTTACTATGTTAACCTGCCAAGCCATGGGCATGAGAGATCTTTTCATCTTCTGATACCTTCTTCTAACTCTTTCTTCAGAGACTTGAAACATTTTTTATACAAGTCTTTGACTTGCTTGGAATTGGGAACAGAGCTAAACAGAGAATTCTTGATAGGGGAATATCAAATGGCAGAGAAACACATGAAGAAATGCTCAACTTCATTAGCCATCAGGGAAATGCAAATCAAAACGACCCTGAGATTTCACCTTACACCCATCAGAATGCCCAAGATCAAAAACTCAAAGGACCCCTGTGCCCATATATATTTGGTCCTTGTGGGGCTCCTATCATACGAACTCCCTTTCTGCCGAAGGTTTGGTTATGAGTCTTAGTATCTGTTTTGAAGCACTGCTTGGTAGAGTCTTTCAGATGCCTTCTGCGGTAGACTCCTGTCATACGTCTTTGCTCAGACGAAGCTCGTGGTAGCTCAATAACCAATTGGTTTCCCATAGTAAAGGGAACATGGACTATCTCTGACAGGAACTCAATGGCAGGCTCTTTGACCTCCCCACCCCGCAAGGGAGGAGCAGTCCTGCTAGGCCACAGAGGAGGACTTTGCAGCCAGTCCTGAAGATACCTGATAAAACAGGGCCAGAAAAAAGGGGGGGGGATGTCCTCCCCAATCCGTGGACTTGGAAAGGGGAAGGGAGAAGCTGAGGGAAGGAGGGTGGGATTGGGAGGGATTAAGGGAGCGGGATACAGCTGGGATACAGAGTTAATAAAATATAACTACTAATAATAAACAATAATAATAATAAAAAAAAACCCTCAAATGATAACACATGCTGGAGAGGTTGTGGAGGAAGGGGAAACCTCCTCCACTGCTGGTGGGAATGTAAAATTGTACAACCACTCTGGAAATCAATTTGGCGCTTTCTCAGACAACTAGGAATAGCGCTTCCTCACGATCCAGCCATACCACTCCTAGGCATATATCCAAAAGAGGCTCAAGTACACAATAAGGACATTTGCTCAACCATGTTTGTAGCAGCTTTATTTATAATAGCCAGAAGCTGGAAACAACCCAGATGCCCCTAAACTGAAGAATGGATACAGAAATTGTGGTATATCTACACAATGGAATATTATTTAGCAATAAAAAACAAGGAAATTGTGAAATTTGCAGGTAAATGGTAGGAACTGGAAAGGATCATCCTGAGTGAGCTATCCCAGAAGCAGAAAGACACACACAGTATATAGATCTGATAGATTAAGATCAGAAGGAAGGAGAGGAGGACCTCCCCTATCAGTGGACTTGGGAAGGGGCATGCCTTGAGAAGGGGGAGAGAAGGTGGGATTAGGAGGGGAGGAGGAAGGGATTTATGGGGGGGGGAGATACAAAGTGAATAAAGTGTAATTAATAAAAGTTAAAATAAAAAAGTGGGCTCCCTGAGATAGCAGCTTTTTAGTCCCTAGAAGACATTGAAGGAGAAAGGTCAGGTATTGTATACACAGGGCCAAGAGGAGAAGGGTTGGGCATGGGGCACAAAGCTCTATAAAATACCCACCCCAGAGTACTCCTAGCTGACATCCAGTTAAGGGACCTCCCATCCCAAAGTGCATTGTTACTTTCAGTATCTCCACAGATCTTCAGTCTTTCTTTGACCTTCAGTTGGTTTTCCATGTTACAGAATGTCATTACAAGAGCATTTGGAACAGTTGTCTTTGATAATATTTATGGTACACCTACCATTTCATTAACTGAAATATCTACTCTAGGACTCTGAGCCTCTTCAAGGCCAAGGATTTTCATAAGGCTGACTTGAGCCACCACTAATATGAAGTGTTCCCTGACCTCTTCCTCTACCCCCAGGATCTTTTACTGCTAAGTCCTTTTTCTGTGTATGTGGTCACCAATCTGCAACTGAGCATCTCCTGATTCTTTGTAATAAGTACTGTTTTCTTGTTATATAAGAACTGGTGACTAGAATCAAATCTATGGAATCATTTATATATGCCCTGTGCTACTAAATGGTTCATTATACACGTATATAATCTTATACTCCCTCTATACCAACACTGTTGACATAGGTGTTACTGTCATTTTTGTGATAAATATAGAAACTGAGGTTCAGGGTTACTTTTCCAAGTTTCTATGGTTCAAAAGGAATATGACTGAAAAGACAGTCATATTTCACAAGCTCCAATGTCCTCAGGCTCAGATGCAAGCATGTCATTTCTGCTCTGTTGATTTACTCAATTACTCACAATATGAGTAATTGGCAAGCATTTTGGATTATATACATTTACATATATACATATGTATACATACATTATATGATGTGTAAATGAATATGTGTGTATGTGAATATATGTGAACATGTGAAAAATATTTATAAACAAACATATATGTTCATATGCTGTAACAATTTCTGCTATGTGCAATGCTCAGCAAAGTCCTGATTCTATTTAATAATGGATACTGAGAACTCCAAGTCGCACATTCATCCTCTAAACTGCTCTTTTGTTCATCATATTTGTCACATCTTATTCTCTCTCTGCTGTGACTATTGGACCAATTTATTCTTTTAAGACTGCTTAATCTTACATAACCAAGACCAACTAAAATTTCCATTCATGCCATTCATGATCACATGAAGGGAACTAGAGGAATTAGTCAAATTGAAATAAACAGTCATAGGATGATAAGTATCACCAGATCTCACACATATATGGTCCTCAGAAACTATTTTCTAGGAACATGGAATAAAAAGAGAAATGTAGAGGTTGGAAAGTTTTGCATTAAAAAGTAATGATGTAAGACTAATTAACAAGCAGTAAGCTATAGTGAAATAGGAAAAATTACTTCTCTGTTGGCTACTGCTATCTATAGATAGCACTGATACAATGTAGATTACAATTAAGCTGTAACAAAGGATACAGGATGCTTTCTTCACAAAGGAGTAATACATACATAGGAAGACAGGCCTTACTTTAAACATTATGTAGCATGTACATCGCTTGTTAGAATCTCCAACAGTAAGTATTGCTTCTTTCTATCAAATAGTATTCATCTTTAAAAAATTAATCACTTTTTAAACTAAACAGATAAAATTTTATGTATTCATCTTTTTCTGGTACAAAGTGTTAGAATATAAATACTCAGACACACATAAATAAATAGACCTCACAAAATTACAAATGAACTACAAACTTACATGTTTTGAAGATAGTGCTTAGTATTCACTTGCTTTTCATTTTTCTACAATATCATTTATGGCTGATTCATATAGATTTATAAAAGTCAATAGCATAAACCTGTTCATTTGCATAACACTTATCAAGTAAATATACTTATCTCCCAATCAGTGTCTCTCATGTCAGCATGTATTCCACCATTCCAAAGTCAGAAAGAAATCATACAAAAATATACTTCGGTCCTTCATATACTTTTTACTACATACTTAAGTAACAGTAAGATGGTAAATATGCCCATTACACCTTACAACATTCTGCATCTTTATATTAAATTGCTTTAGTCATTTAAGAACAATTGTCCATGTGGACAATAGATTATTTTGAAAAGAATAGATGTAATCTAGTTCCCAGCAAGGACTAGGTAGAGGATTTGAGACCCAAATTCATTTTCTTGAGCTGGAGTTTGTGTATTAATGTACAAACCATTGCTCCTGTTTGAAAGAGAGAAAACACAGAACAAGATCATTAACTCAAGTGTGAGAAATTTCCACCAGGTGTCTATGCAGCTTTCTCTAAATTGAGCTCTAAAATATTAATTTTTCCTATTACTTGCATCCACCCTTGACAGTGTTTTGATGAGGCTATCTAAGCATTTGAATGACAGAATAAATCTTCACTCACAGTTGATTTTAGAGCACTTTTCCTTTTCAAAGTTAGCTCATCTCTATTCTGACCAATGGAAATTTCAAAAATAATTTTTAGAATTTGGATTCAATTTGTTATAATCTGAGACTGGATTATATCTCATCAACTCTTTCTGCTCTTGAAATTTTCTTCTATGTGAAGAGAGGTATTTTCATAGTAAGGAGTCTGAATTAAATGATTTGATAAAGGCTGTGCTTTTTAATTAGCTCTGTCCTGTTTGATGAGGCTGGAATGGAGAGTGGACAGGAGTCTCTCTTCTTCCATTTCAAAGGCAAAGAGGCTGAGGTCCCTCTGTCACATGGCATAAGCAAGTGCTCTTCCAGCACATGTGTAACTCTTCTTTCCAGAACATAGTTAAGCACACCAATTTTAATATTCTACACATGGGTAATATTCCATTTCTATGGAATTCACAAGGCAGAGAGCCCTGGACATCATGCAGAGAACATAAGGGGAATGACACAATCAATCACTAAATTGTGCTCAATTTCAATAACACAAACATTGCTCTCACCATTTTTCCCCCTCAGAAATAGATTTTATGAATGTGAAAAAGTAATATTTTAGTGAACAATAGAAATGTCCTCACATTTAGCAAGGAAGCAAGCAAACAAACAAACACCAGTGCGCAAGCAGCAGGCCACAAGAAGCTGAGCTTATAAGACAAATATTCTATTATCTGATATAGAAAATGGACAGGTATGAAATGACATGCACCTAAATATATGTTTTCTTCACTGCATGAAGCAACACATCTCAACAATTACATTTTTGAGAGTGAAGAAAAATGTATTGTAGTCAGAAAATGTTATCATAAGGCAAAAAAAAAAATTGCACAAAACTTCTTGCTGGGTAATTAGTAAAAACACAAACATTAAAGCCGTTTGTACCCGAGTCACTATTTATTGATGTGGTTTAGCAAAAAGAAAATCAGTCTTCGTAGAAGTTTTTGTGTTTGTCCATAAAATGGTAAAACAGCAGGACAGTCAATGCAGCAGAACTGAACTTGGCTAAGACCCCTAGAGCTCACAGACTTTAGGTACCCAAAGGGAGGACATTGCAATAGATGTCATATTATCCCATGCTGTTTATTATAGAATTCTTGGTAAAACAAGAGAAACAGCAAGGTGATTCAGTTTTGAAGGTGGGCTTTTGCTATTCCAAGCAAGCTGTATGTTCTAGCAGTGGCTAAACTAGGACAGACAATTTACACACTCTCTGCCTAATAAGGAAATTTGATTCTTGAACCAAAATAGTGTTGAACGTGGCTACCATCTTGAAATTGACACAGGCCTTCATACTTACGTTTGTGTGTACTTCTGAGGGAGACAATTCATTAAGGACTGTCATTAGCAAAACAGGTGCAATGAGCCCACCTGCAAAATTAGTTTCCATGCACATCGCTGGTAATAACAAAGACAAACTGAACACTGAAATACTAACCGGTGCATTTTTTCATAGACTTGTCTTTATAATAGCAAAAACCCCATTTTCCATGCATAATTTACCTCCATTTATTGTATGAACCCTATTTTTTCCTCATTGAAACAGAGTGAATGGCCACAATCTTTTATAGAGTGAACAAGTTTTTGAAATAAAAAATGACAATGTGTTTTACACATTTTACAGACCAGTTTGCATGCCTGCATTCCTGATTTTAATTTAACAGTGTCATGAATGCTTACTTCTTCAATTTCAACCAAGGTAACCAGGCAAAAAATCCAAATGATTGAAAGTAGTGATTGATGCAACGAGTGGATTTGAAGTATTTAAGATACATTTCCGGGCTTGATTTTTTGTGCTGGAAAGTAATTTCATTCTATCTTGACTGTTTTACTTTCTTTAGCTTAGGTAAACAGTGTGTGGAAATGTTTTTAAAAAAGTAAGAACTGAAAAAAATAGTTTGGTTGAACACTTGATGTGTATACTTGTTACTCAGTGACAAGTTGATCTCTCTAAATGGGATTGATAAAATCTTTTGAGCAGGTGTTATAGAACAATGAAATGTAAAGTCAGCAAAACCTATTTTCAAGGGAAACCTGTTGCCAGTCCTTTAGGTTCAACAAAAACAAAGGTAGTAGAGAAAGCCATTAAAACAATCTTGTAAGACATTGGGTAGCACATCCAAACTATGCGGAATACGTTAAACCTGTCTTAAAAACAGAAATGCATGTATATAAAGTTTACAACATAATCTGGAAAGCAAATTCTATGAGAAATTATACTACTGGTCTAAGTCTGAATCTCACCACTGAATCTCACAAAGCATTATGTTCTGGGCATTATGTTTAGGGAGCCCTCTGCATTTCTATGTGTTTCATTATCAGGGAATATTAAGAATGATTAATTGAAAGGAGTAATATATAAATACTTCTTCCTGTGATAATTGTTAATTTAAATGGTTAAGAAAATCTCCACCTCCCTGAGTCAGACTCTTTGAAATCATTTAATTTCCTTGCTTTTAGGAAAACTGAGGTACTGCCTTAAATATTTCATGATTCTAAGGAAAAGTGAACATAGGCACTCTGGGAATTTAATGCAAATGAAATTTTTATGAAAACACACAGAAAATGTAAACATAATGTGTGAAAATGATATCTTTTACATAGAAGCATCTTATACATGTTATGAAAGACATGCTAACTTTAGACCCATTCCTCTAAATAATTTCTTTTTAAAATAAGAATAGCTATTTGAGGGAACAGTGGTGGACATTAGATGATTATTTGAAAAAGAAAATTTACATGCAAAATAAAACGTGCATTCTAAAACTGTATGAAAAACTTAAATAATTGAGCAGTTGTGAAGACTCTGGTATTCAATGCTTAGGCAAAACATCTGAGATCTATTTTTGCTATATAAATTATTTTCAAAATCTCTAAGGATGCAGTATAATAGCTTAAACATTTGTTTAACATGTGACCTATGCATTTCTTTTCTTAATGTGCAGGGTATCTAGTGTCATAGAGATTGTTAATTGTGTAGGTTTTCTTTTTTTACACGAAATCCAATGTCTCAAAACTTGCTATCTTCTTGGTCTCTAATTTCTTTGTTAGAATAAGTGATGAATAAATTGTTTTAAAGTTGGGAACAAAACTTATTTTTGGCTAGTGAATAGTTATTCTTCTTTTAAAAATCACTGTTCTTTATAACAGCAAGAGCATTTTGTGGGAACCTGTTACTGCTTTCTGATTTATTCTCATCTCAGCCACTTCTCTTTTAGGCATACTTGAAGGTGATGGGCAGAGGCACACTTCTTGTTCTCCTCTCTAGGAGACTCTCAGAATTTCCTCACTTTAAGTCACTGCATTTGCTCTTTAATGAAGAACATGGCTAACAGAGATATGCCTTTCTTTAAGAAATGATTGCTTTAGCTCTATAAGTCATTGATTATAATGTAAAAAGTTTAGGAATACTAAAATTTAATTTGGAGATGGAAATTGCTCATAAAGGAAAAAAATGTTTCTAGAAGATGAGGGCTTCATGAGACTGCGCTTATCTGTCCTGAATTGGTTCGAGTATGGCGTTCTGGAGTTTCTGCATTCTGTCATTTTAACCTTATTTTCCTAATACTTCATGGACAATTGGATTTTTCAGGTGGCATCTAAGGCACTTGGACACCATTCTGTAAATGAGATCCTTATGATGACACAGGTATGTGTTCAATGGCTCCATGCAATCTGATTGACAAAGTTGATGCCCACACACTTGTGTGCTTCTTCTTTCTAGTAACACCTAAGGCACTAACGTCCTGAGGAGAAGTGTCACTTGAGGGATAAGAGAATAGAGGCAGCAGTCACCTTAGCCTTTTGTCTTTGTAATAACTGAGCTACTTTATAGCAGCGATATGATGTCATCACCGAATTCAAGATGGAGGCTGCGGCTGGAATGTAAGACACACTAGGAAAAAGATACCTTGAGTTATTTTTGTTTATAGCCAAATTCTACCAATTTAGTAATTTTGATAAAATAATTCTTTAATGATTGAATCATTTCAGGGCTTAAAGAAAAAAAAAATTTAAAGTTCCAAAATGAATAACTGACCCTCAGTTCTTTTTTTAAATTAATTACACTTTATTCAGTTTGTATCCCCCCAAAAGCCCCTCCCTCCTCCCTTCCCGATTCCACCCTCCCATCCCCTTCTTCACGCATGCCCCTCCCCAAGTCCACTGATAGGGGAGGTCCTTCTCTCCTTCCTTCTGATCTTAGTCTATCAGATCTCATCAGGAGTGGCTCGTTGTCACCTTCTGTGGCCTGATAAGGCTACTCCCCCCTCAGGGGGAGGTGATCAAAGAGCAGGTCAATCAGATTATGTCAGAGGCAGTCCCTCTTCCCCTTACTATGTAACCCACTTGGATACTAAACTGCCTTGGGAAATAGTAAGATATGGAGAAGACAGGAACTCTACAAGGAGAGCAACAGAACCAGAAATTTGAACACAGGGGTGTTCCCAGAGACTCATACTCCAACCAAGTACCATGCATAGAGATAACCTAGAACCCCTGTACAAATGTAGACCCTCAGTTCTTTTATGAGTTTGGAAATTGCTATTATTATGTCAAAATGGGTCATGTTTCTTTGAGACTATAAAACATCGATTCTGAAGTACTGTAATTGCAGGGCTTTCTGGTTCTATTTTAAGGAGATTTTTGTTAGGCTTAACATATTGAGGTCATGATGAGCAACCTATAAATTTGTACTCTGCTGTAGAAGCTCAAAAATATATTTCTATTAAATTTTCAGATCAGAAACACAGAAGACGCATTTAAAAATATTTCAGAATGCTTTGCTTTCATTTCATTAACAAAAAAGACATCACCATCTAGAATTCAGCTGGTGAAGCTGTCAATAATATATTCATAAATTCTAATCTTTAAAGGTTAGTTCTTCCACTGAGCGTGAGGTGCTCAATGGCCATCCATTACCGTGGCTGCAGTGTCTACTTCCAGAGTGTTATTACTAACTATTTCCAAGAGAGAGCAGTAGTGAATTGCAGTATCTGCTATAGCTACACAGTTTTACTCAAAAGTACCGATTCCCGTTTACAACTTTGTAACCTTTCAACCTATTGACCATGAATAGTGCTCTGACTCGGTGTGACACATATAAATGTTTAAAGTCTAAAGGGTAATTATCTCTATTCATAGTTAAAACTGTGCCTTGATTCACAATAGAAACCATATGTTCACTCAAAACACTTTCAATAGGTTAAATAACACCCAGATTAACCCTGAGTTGGTTTACTGGTTAAAATAACAGCAGCATCTTCTTCCAATTCAGTAGTTCATTTATCATCTCTGATCGAGGTATCGGGCCCGAACTTTCAAGATTTAAAAGCTTAAGCTTAAAAAGAAAAAGAAACCAGAAAAAAAGCTCACAGATGCTTAAATAGCCTTTTTGCTGACTGTATCACAGTCTTATCTGTTAAGGTATTTAAGGAAGCTTTGGGAACTATTATTGAAAACTATATTCACTTTTGTATAATACTTAATACCTGAAAATAGTTTCTTTTCCAAGTCATGAAATCATTAACTTGTTGATTTTTCTTAGCACTGTAAATGTGAGGGGTAATTCAGAACAATTGTGGATTTTTTTTAATGCAAATTGCTTTAGGACTTGGATCAACCCAGGGATTTCAACAGGAGGAGGAAACAGTGCTCTGTCAAGACATAGCGAGGGCATCCTGATTTACTGGTGGAACAAGGGATGTCTGTGACCGAACTAAATGAAATGAACACTAATATATACTTCAAATAAGCCAGCCTTTATATAGTCTTAGTCTGCTTACAATAATAGATTATACTCAAACTTTAAAAGCACGATATCAAAAAAATTACAAAGAAATACGAAATAGTTTGTGATAGAATAATGAAAAGATGGAGATGGGCATCAGAGGAAGACCCTGCATTAGGGGAAAAAAAAGAAGCAGAAGCATAAAATGACAGTGGGGAAGCTGAATGCCAGACCATCCTGTCATGCTCTGTAAGGTCACGGATAGGTTCTCATCCACAGAGCAATCATCTCCAGGTAATGAACAGGGAAGGGCCTTTATTATAAAGGGTCTTTGAGTCTCAAAAAGTGGCAGGTTTTTGTATGTGCATATTCTCTGTCTATCCCATTGAATACAGAGAATCACTATAATGCAGACAGGACTAGGAGATCTGGACATATGGTGACACGTTATTATATTTATGACCTGTAAAATTATCTGGGATTATTATTCCTCTGCTCAAAATCCCTGTGAGAACCATGGGAAGTAAGAGTTAGCATACTCTCTGTGAAAATGAAGGCGTTTCCACCTTGAGAGAAGGCTTTGACAGAATGAATGTTTCCTTGCAATAAGAGAAAGGCACCCTTTTTGCTATAGAAGTCAGAAGCTCCATTTGTTAGAGTGGCCTCTCCTTTACCTTGAAACAAACTGCATTTAGAGATGTTGCAATTTTGCATCCATCACTGGCTGAGACTATTTAGAAGTAAGCAGAACCATTCACCCTTAGCAATGCTGGCTTTCAC
Source organism: Psammomys obesus (assembly GCF_907164565.1). Lineage (NCBI taxonomy): Eukaryota > Metazoa > Chordata > Mammalia > Rodentia > Muridae > Psammomys > Psammomys obesus. The sequence continues at coordinate 9,261,803 of NW_026592548.1, forward strand.
CCAATTTATGCCTGCTTTGTGATTTTTCATATATTCGCCTTATCCACCTTCACCATTATTTATGTATCATTTACCATAAAGATGGGACTTACTAATAAATCTCTTCTACAGGGTGCTATAAAGAAATCTGTAGGGTCCATCATATTTAATATTGCTGCAGCTGCATAGCCTTCATTTTGTTGTTGTGCAGATTATTTTAGGAACCATTTGCCTGAGCTTCAGTGTTATTTATCAATGAGACTCTGAGTGCGTGGATAGGAAAGAACAATCTTAGTGCTTACATTGGAGGAATGCGAGGCTCTTGTCTCAGATCCAGATATTGGAAGTTAGCATGGTGGCAGCACAGCTTTAAAGCTCCTACACTCACAGGAAGTCCCTGGCAGTTCCTGCTAAAGCTCCAGGATCCAGAGGTGGCAAAAAGCGTTTATGTAGCATTGTCGGCTCAAAGTGACAAAAGCTCATAACATTGCCAGGGAGAGGGTTTCATTAGGTTTTCCAGTTAGTGAGTCAGCACTTGTATGTGAAAAGGGACACATGGTTACTGTTAATATGTGAAAGGCTGAAGCTCTGTAGATGGAGTAGATTCTCAAGACAGGCACTGTCTGCATCAAGGGAAGAAGGGCTGGACTGAACAGGAGGCCTTCCTGTGTTCCTAAGAGTCAAAGCAACCAAGATACCTGTGGAAAGGACACAGAGAGCTTTATCAAAATGTCCAGCTCTCATCTAGCTTGTGTGGTAGAGAGGAATTAAAATATCTCAGCAGTAACGTGAGTGATGCCATTGAGAGTTGTGTCCTCTCAAACAAGGCAGAGTAAGTCCTCTGGACTTACTTACTTACTTACATTTTCCTCTGGAATGTTGACTGTTGCAGATACCAAAGTGGTTTCTCATAGGATCATTGGTTGAAAACGGCAATGGTTAAAAGAAAAGAAGTCATGCATTCATCAGCTGCATTGTTCTGGGTTCTAACTCAGCATTCTGATGGCCAGGCTATCTCTAAGAGTGGAATTTGCTAAATTATGCACTTTCTAAGAATCCAATAATTATGATTAGTCTATATTGTCTATCTCTTTCTTATGTCCTAGGTTCCTATAACTCTAGATTTGATAAGAAAGCCAGAGCTTGCCTAGAGAGAATTAAACACTTTTAAAACTTACATTATGTAAGTGTAAATGCATGCAGTCACCTAAAATATGTATGCCGTGAGCCGCACACATGAGCTTTACTTTCTGCTCACTAGGTAGCCCACACTGGCTCCTCATCACTGCAATGGAACCTTTGAATTTCATTGTTCTGCTGATTGATTTCTGGGCTTCTCTTGAGCTCCTTCCTTGACCGTTTGCTTCTGGAGTCTTAGTCTTTGCAGTATGGATGCTCAGAGCCAACTTTTAATCCAGTCAGTAAAGCATTCGTGTTCTTTCCCAAGAATCTCAGAAAAAGCCACTGTCTGCCTACTTCCCTTATTAAACGGGGAGCTGGTTTTTAATCTCTGATGTTGTCTTGAAGACTTTTCTCTCCAGCCTGCTCTTTCTGTGTGTTCTTTCTCCCACACAGAAAAGAGAAAGCAGTGATCTGATCCCCAGGGTGGAAGAAACACTTCCTTGCTGGAGACAAATGAAAACAGATCTCCCATGGAGGGGTCCCTGTCAGTTCTTATGCTGCAACATTAAACATGCTCCTGAGGAAAGGAGCTCAGGGCATTAATGCTTAACCACTTCTTAGTCAAAGTCCTGTGGGACACAGAGCTGGCGTCGGGAGCACAGTGATGGAGAGGTGGTGACAGCAGTGAGACTGTGCAGGCACTTCAAGAACGGCTTGACTTTCTGGGATCCATTTGCTCCATATTTACTGCACAACTACTTTCTGCATGTAATTTGATTCACTTTTGCAGAGAATTAAAGATGAATTCTTCATAAAACTTAAGTTTATAGAGCAAAGCGTATAATGTGGGAGGGGAAGCTCCAAAGCCTAATAACTCTTGAATTGAATAGAAAAATACCGTCAAAGATACAGTTGGTGCCAGCTGGGGTAGCAGGTAGTAAACAAAGGCTTCCTGGAAGATTATGTCTTTGATGATCTCTCCAAAGAAAAGAATGTGAGGATACAGTGAAAGGGATTTCAGACAGAAACTGGCTTAGTGTTACGGTGCAATGCTTGTTAAGTAATGCACGGTCCATTTGTCTAGGGTACTTTTGTACGGAAAGAAGGACAGGAATCAGGTATGAATGGTAGGTAGTCGTGAGTTATTTCATAAGGGTCGGAATACCTAGGGGGATAACCCTGAGCTTTGTTTTATTACAGGGCTTTCTTAATGTTGGGTTGCATCTATTTTAATCCCCCGGCATGTTTCTCTAAGAATTATATTCAGATTCAAAGACTTTGAACAACACTTCCCAATTACCATTCCAGAAGTAGTGCTGGTATTCTGTAGTCTTAGTGTTTACAATAAAACTTCTTATGTCTTTTAAGGATTAATAGCTACTGATCTAAGGAATATGGATAAACCTATTATTTCATGTAATAGACAGTGAATGCCTCTTATAAACCAACTATGTGCTGGAGATATAATGTTGAACAAGACAGAGAATGCACATCAAACAATCAGCGTACAGAGGGCTACGAGTGACAAAAGCAAAAAGCAACAGAAGAAAAAAAAAGAGTTCAGGTCATCAGAACTGGTTGTAGTAATCGGTTAAGCTTTTTGTGTTTCATTGTTGTAATTACTCTAGGGGCTTGCATGGGAAATTCATGAACATTACGAGATGCAGAGAGTAAATACTGCAGAGAAGGATAGCAGTGCTTTTAGAAGCATCTGAGAAAGGTCTTTGGGGTGTCATAGGTCAGCATTGACATATGGGCAAATTCTTCATAAGAAGGATATTTTGGTTCCTGTTTACTCTCATTAAAAAAAACACAATATTTTGTTGTGATTTTTATTTTTTTCTGTTAAAATAATAGAAGAAAAAAATAAGTGTTTCCAAAAAAGTAAGTTCCATTAAGTAATATAGTAGCAAACATTCTAAAGAATGGTTTATACAGAATCAATAATGTATGTTTGTGTGTGTGTTTGCATTTGCTTTTTTGCATGGTGCATGTGAGTTTATGTGCGTGTGTGCATGCACATTGGTGTACATATGTGTCTATGTGTACGCCATCATGTGTATATGTGTGTGTATGTCCATTTGTGTGTATGTTTCTTTGATCTTTGATGAAGGTCTTGACAAAACACTAAGTCAAAGCACAGTGAATGGCTAAGGAGGTCAGCAGCATTCTCCTGTGACTTTCATTACAGGACCCATGACTGATTTCTGTGGTGAGTAACTTGTACGTATACTTTGTGCTATCAATTTCAGAATGACCTTAAGAAACTCCTTAAGAAACTAGAACACCAAACCACAGCACCAACCATTTCCTTGTTCACCTAGACACCTGCTGTGCTCATTTACATTCAAATATGAAATGATTTCATAAACTAGAAAATTTAATGAACACAGACTTCTGGGTGCAGAAGAACATACCTGGACCTAAAATATTTTGAGAGCATAAATTACCTTTTCTAAAAATCTCAGTATTGTGCTGCAATATTGAGTGGAAAGACAATCTGATTGGCTTCCCATATAAGCTGGCTACCAAATCTCTTAAGTAATAAAATGATCGACGTGCTAGATGAAGTTGCTTAGTACTCATTTTAACAACTGAGAACTTCTGCCAAAGACAACAATTTTAAATTTAGTGGAATTGATTTTAAGCTGTTGTGTCTGAAAGGAATTAGCCAAAAGAGTTTATGGGTTTTTGAAGTTGAGTCTAACACATGATGTAAAACTATGTCCACTCCAAGAGGTTGGCTTCCTTCTTTTTGACTGCCAGGGAGGCTTGTTCCAAAGCATCTATAAGCAGAATCCAGTAATTTTATTAAGATAAAGAGAAGAGAGACTGCAGCACAGTCCAAAAAAAATCACTCTTTAGAATAAGAATGTGATCAGTCCAGACACTTCTTTTTCTCATTGTGCTCCTGGCTATAACATTGTAATACAGAATTTGAAGAAGCATACATATTCAAGGTTCTATGCTGAGATCAGCATTGTGGCCTCAAGGCAATTCCTGCCTGCTTCAGAAGCTGGAAACCTCAAGAAGACAACAGAACAGCAGACACTGATGCTGTTCTAACCTCTGTGGTTCTAACACAACAGGCCTTGTCTGGGACACTGACGGGTAACTGTGAAGTAGCTGAATTAGAGATCAATGAAGTCTCACTGTTGGTAACTTAAGAAGGTATGAATAAAGAATGATACATAGTGTGAAAATCCTCCAATAATATGGTGCTAAGAAGGTGGGTGATACATCTGAAATCAACACTATGGTAATGCACCATCGAAAAGAAATAATTGAGAACAACAACAGCAACAATGATTCTGCCTGTATTTGAGGATAAAGCAAGACCTACATGCTGGACGATAGTACTGATCTGCCATGGTCTGGGTGTCTACCTTTCTCAGCATCATGTGTTGAAACCCAGGCTCTATGGTAGTAGTGTTTGTCAGTTGACTATAAAATGAATACCCTTGTGAATGACAGTTTGCTTTATAAAGCAAATTTGATGGATCCTTCTTTTCCCCTTTCCCTGTGAAGATATGATAATGTCATCTTTGAAGCAGGTAGGAGCCCTCACCAGATATCATACTGATGCCTAGCAGTTACAAAGACTAAGACATTTTGGTAGAACAGTGCAAGCAAACTAAGATAGCTAAAGCTTGAATTTTTTCAAAGGAAGTAGACATGAAGAATTAATTAGAGCAAATAGTCTGGGAAGAGCTGGAAACTTCTGCTCAACACACAATCTGCAGAATTTGGCAGTTAACATTCTCATGATGCTGTGTTAGCTTAAACTCACTGACCAAATGTTTCAGAGCAGACAGAGTTTTTATAAGGAGAAGAAAATAAATCTGAGCTCTGTATAATAGGTCAGATGTCACACAAGAAAAAACAATGTTTTTCTTGGTTATTAATAACTGAGATTTAGAATTCTCTCTCATGTAATCACGTCATGCACCACCATGCTAAAATATACACTTGTTGTTTGTCTTTTGTGGCCTCAAAACTTTCCATTGAAATTTCATAATAAACATAGAAGTTAACTCTTTTAGGCTGTCGTGTCTAAAAACTGTTACTTCCTCAGATTTGTAGCTAAGATTTTATTTTCTTACCCTTACAAAACTGTTCAATTTCTGGGCAAATTTTCTTGAGGTTAATCAATCCCCTTAAGCTAAGAAGGGATTTCTTTCTTTACTTTGTGGTAGTGTATTAAATGGGAAACATCCCTGGCCAGAGCACAGTAGTACTTTCTTAACTTGTAATTTTGTTTATAGCTCCCCAGAGACCTGAATGCTTGTCTTCATATACTGATGTCAACATTGAGGACTTAAGGTTTTAGCAGGAAAATGGTCATTTTTTGAAAGAAGATGGATGAGATGGTTCCTTCTCATTAAATAAAACAGGTTTGTTAATAAGAGAATACTAGAAATGCCCACTTCTTATTCCCCATCCTTCTACCTGTTAATTGGTTGCCATTTAATAAAATGAGTTAGTAATTATAAATGGATTTGGCTCAATCCTTTTTCTTTATTCTTTGATTAACCTTATTAACCTATAGAATAAGCCATATTGAAGCAATCTTTTAATTGAAGCTTTTCTATCAATAAGAATTTGGTGGAATTGACATTCGTGGTATTTAGGTTATACTCAATTTTATCAAAAATTAATAAAATATATTAATCTATAAAGTTGCACAGGAACATTACAAATTTTAATCAGACCTTGAAGGAAAGAGAAAATAATATTGGCTATATCAAGACTAAGTCTATGGGATTAATCAAGGAACCTGTCATCGGTACTGCAACAAATACAAGTCACGGAATACCTTTGACGATTAATCTTATTGCCAACTTGGTGAGATCCAGAATCAACTGGGAAATGGGTCTCTGGGCATATCTTCGAGGAATCATCTTGATTAACTGAGACAAGGATATCGCATCAATATGGATGGCACCGTTACCTGAGTGCTATTGGTAGGAGAAAATAAGCTAAGTTAGTCACTCTGCTTCATAACTGTAAATGCAATATGACCAGCTGCCTCAAGCTTCTGCTTCTACGCTTCCCACCATAGGGATGTTATTCTGCAATTGTGAGCAAAACCAACCACTGTATTTTATCACAGCCATAAGACAGGCAATAAGACAAGAGCATTCCACAGAACCAGAATCAAGCACAGGGGTATTTCCTGAGACTGATGCTCCAACCAAGGACTATGTGTAGAGATAACCTAAGACCCCTGCACAGATGCAGCCCATGGCAGTTCAGTGTCCAAGTGGGTTCCACTGTAATAGGAACAGGGACTGTCTCTGACATGAACTGATTGGCCTGCTCTTTAATTACCTCCCCCTGAGGGGGAAGCAGCCTTGCCAGGCCACAGAAGAAGACAATGCAGCCACTCCTGATGAGACCTAATTGACTAGGATCAGAAGGAAGGAAAAGAAGTCCTCCCCTATCAGTGGACTTGTATGCAGAGGGTGGAGGAAGGGAGGGATTGGGATGGGAGGTGGGAGGGAACCACAGTGGGATACGAAGTGAATAAAGTAATTAATAAAGAATTTTTAAAAGATTTGAAATTTCTCACAGTGCTCATAGCCTGTTAAGGTATGGAGGAATGTAAACTTAAGGACTCCTTAACGGGCCAAGTGCTTTGTAATAACTCACCTTAGCATTGTGCAGTGGTTTACGATTCCATTTTAGAGCTATGGAATTAGCTCCTAAACTGCTTGCAGGTAAGAGTGAAAAATGGAACATCTGTTGTACTTTAGGGCTTGGCATGACTTGTTTCTTTCGTTATGTGTTTGGTGTGCTTAAATGGTGCTCTCCTTAGGCATAGCATAAATAGCTTTCTTCAGGAAGGCACTTGGTAAGGTGGATGAAGGTGTGGTAATGGGTATTTGGCCTATGATTGATCAAAATATGTCTGGCATAGTAAAGAATATTAAAGTTTACAACAGTAGCAAAAAACAAGTTTTAGAAAAATTGAGTCAAAAAATTTCCTCTCAAGATAAACTGGATGAATTCATAGGTTTTTTTTTATTTACCAGAAGTTAAGCAGTTATCACTTGTGTCAAATGATCTTTCCATGGTCTGCTTTGCCAGCAGATTATTTATTGCCCTCTACCAATAAAAGGTGCTGAGAGACGTTAGCAAAGCTTGAGGAAAAAATACATGATCCTTCTGCTCACTGCATTTTCCTTTTTCCATTTCCTGGTCTTATTATGTCATCCAAGTTGGATATACTTGTCATTATTAAGAGAAGCATCTCTGTGGCTTCTCAGAGACACTTCTAGCTCATGAAATTACAGAACTCCTCAAAAGTGGGGGTCATAGGCCTTGATATCTTTATGTTCAAGCAGAGACACCAGCACCAGCCAGGCATCAGACGCTTTTAGGATATCTGTATCTAAGTGGTAGAGGCCTCTTGTTTAGATCATATGCTTGCTCTCTGTACTAGTTGTTTCTCTGTGGTAAGACACTTAGATCAGAGGCAACTTTGGGCTGAAAGAGTTCCTTTAGCTTACAACTTCAGGTCACAATCCATCACTGAGTGACATCAGGACAGAAACTCAAGAAAGGAACAAAAGCAGAAACCATGGAGAAATGCTGTTTACTGCATTACTTTTTGGATCCCCCCACCTAGCTTTTATATATAGCCCAGAGCCACCTGCTAAGGGATGGTGCAGCCCACAGAAGGCAGCACCCTCCCACATAAATGATCAATCGTGACAATTTCTTAGTACATGGCCACACACCATATGTGGCCTGTTTTAAAATATCATTTAATATACATTGTTAAGTACATATATTTAATATATAATTTAATATATTTTAGATACAATTTATATGCATGACATATCACAGCTCTATCATTTAATATCTGTTTTAAATAATAGTTAAATTATATTTTATTAAATCTTTGAGAATTTCATACATTGTATTTTGAACCTATCCTTTCCATACTGCACTCTTCCCCTAAGCATCACCTACTCTACTTATTCATTTTTTCCACCTTTCTTAGCTACCATTCTATTGCTTTGAAAGTACACCAGGACCAAAGCAACTCACAGAAGAAATAATTTATTGAGGGATTACAGTTTCAGAGGGCGATACATCATCATGGAAAACATGAACCAAGCAGGCAGTCTTGGTACTAAAGCAATAGCTTAGAGTTTACTTCCTTAAACACAGTCACAAGGGAGAGAGAGAGAACAAGTTTAGAATGGTATGACATTGAGGTTTGAAATCTCAAAGCCCATACCTAGTGACACACTTCTTAAGGCAAGCTTAAACCTCCTTATTCGTCACAGAGAGGACTGAACATTCAAATATCTGTGGAAGTCATTATAATTTAAACCACTATGCAATCCAACTTTGGATTTTTTCTTCTTTTTTCTGTTTAATCTTGACAGTTACTCAATTGAGAGTCCCTCTTCTCCAGGCTCTCAAGTTTGAATCAAGCTGACAATGAAAAAAAAAAAAAAACAAAAAAACAAAAACAAACAAAAACAATCTGCCTATTTTTAAGGCACTGCAAATAATACCTAGATACTGAAATGTCTACTTCCAGAATAGGTAAGTTTTTATTTTTTGCATTTCCATTTCAAATATTTATCATTTTGATGTTTTTTTTCATTGATGCAAGTGGTGTTGTTTCTATTCTCTTGTTTGAAATTAGTGCTTAGAGATACATAGTCTGGATATTCATGATCAAGGATTAGAATTTCACTATATCTAGGTTCAAATGATATGTTCAAAGCATCTAATGAATAAACCACGAGGCCTCATATTAGTCACATTATTTTCTGATTACATGATGTGTACATGTGTGTCTGTATGAGTGTAATGCATGTCTACAAGTAGTGAAGATTAGACAGTATGAGGTGAGCTATGAGAAAAATTGTTGTAGACTTTCCTCTAGTAGAGGAAATAAATTTATTCTGATCCATTCTTAAATGTAATTCAGAGATAGTTACTTTTTTATGACTTCATAAAGCTGTGAAATACTGTCCCATCCCAGATGGGAATGACATTTATAACCATGGCCTCATTAGCACCTTCCCAATTGAGTTCACAATCCAAAAGGAGTGAGAAATTTTCCTAAAAAGCAAGAAAATAATTAGATTCATATCATAAAATGAACATATTCAGATAGGAGAAGCACTTATTGATGCTATTAAATCTTCAGCCATCAAGGGAAGATTCCCTGAGGCTCTGAGTACCAGTCAAGAGGTAACATTGATTTTCTGCTAGCTGTCACAGGTTTACCATGGCACACAAAGCAAATATCATCAATACAATGTTTTGAACTTTAAATAAGTAGGAACAGAATTATTTTACATTTTCTATGATTTCCTCTCCATTTTAAATGTTGCTGAAATGCCATAAAATTCAAGAGCAATGTGTCTTACAAAAATACATGTATAACCCCTTCAATAATTTGTTGATCTATTTTGCTAATAATTATGAAAATTCTCTTAGAATTATCTTTTTAAACCTAAGCCAACCAAACTAAAGTGAAAGAAAAATCCAAAACACTATTGGTATCAAAATGCCCAGAAGTACTTCATTAGATATATCATTTTCACAGTTATAGTTTTCTTCAGGCATTAGCAATGTAGAAGTGGAGAGAGGCTATAAACTGTCAATGCCTGCTCCTTGTGGTGTACTTCCTCCAGCAAGGTCCACACCCTTGAACAGTGTTGCCACCTGAGAACCAAGTATTTAAATATCAGTTCTTACTGGAGACATTTCATATTAAAACCACCACAGCAAGTTTTGCAGAAATATTTTATAACTAGTGGTTTCCTGCTTGTAACATGGAAAGGTTAGTGGAATTAAGTGAGTCTCAGAGTTACATCCAGATGTATAGTTTAATAACAAATATTTCCCCATTGCAATAAGTTTGATACCTTGACTGAAGACTCAGAATTACTAGGGGATGCAGATTTCATTCATCTTGAGTGTGGAAGAAGGAGGAGGAGGAGGAAGAGATAGAAGAGGAGGAGGAGGAAGAGGAGGAATCTTTGAGACACAAATTATTTGAATTTAAGATAAAACACTGATTACATTGCTAAGATGTTTTTCCTTCTCAGTCCTGTAGGGAAAATGGCTGGAGATGTGTACAAGGGACATCCCTGAATTAAAAAGGTGTTTGGGGGAAGGAGGCAACAATTGTAGTGAGATTGCTGTTCAAGTGGTCAGCCTGTCTCCAACGTCTTCCAATTAGATATGAGAGTATGAATGTTTCTTCAAAAACGTTCTGTGATTAACAATGCCATTTACAGGGTAAATTCCCAAACAAATTTGTAAATTTCCTGGTTTACTTGTCAAGTCAACATGGTTACTTGACCATGAATAAAAACATGTTTTTATTCATGAGTTTCACATTTTCTGAAGCTTTTAAATTAACTTTTACTATCTCTTAACATATAAAATTTACTCTCATATCAATAGAAATAGTTATTTACCAGTTGTAAAGAAAATATACACAGCTGTCAAAATCAAAACCATCAGAGAATAAAAGCCACTAAATTCCACTGTCTGGTCAACTTTCTACCAGCTTTCACCAGGCCTTCTACAATAGGAACATCACCAATAAAATACAAGAGATGGAAAAGAAAAATCTCAGGCATAGATAATATCATAAAAGAAATTGATACATAGTTCAAAGTAAATGTTAATCTAAAACATTCCTGACACAAAACAGCCAAAAAATATGGGACACTATAAAAAGACCTGACCTAAGAATTATAGGAAAAGATGAAGTAGAAGGCTCCCAGCTCCAAGGCAAGGACAAGAAATTACTTTTAACAAAATAATAGAAGAATATTTTCCTACCCTAAAAAAAAGAGATGCCTATAAACCTACAAGAAGCTTACAAAACACCAATTAAGTTGAACTAGAAAATTTTTTTCCACCACATAATAATCAAAACACTAAATCCACAGAACAAAGAAAGAATATTAAAAGCTTCAAAGGAAAATTCCAAGTGACATACAAGGACAGACCTATCAGAATTACATCCAACTTCTCAATAGAGACTCTAAAATCTAGAAGGGCTTGGACATATGTCTAGCACCCCCTAAGAGACCATAGATGCCAGCCTAGACTACTATACCCAACAAAACTCTAAATCACCATAGATGGAGAAAACTAGATATTCCAAGACCAAATCAAATTTAAACAATTTATCCACAAATCCATCTCTTCAGAAAATACGGTAAGTAAAATTACAACCTAGTGAGGTTAACTGTACAAACAACAACAACAAAACCCCACAGTAAATAAGTAATTACACACCAGCAAAAACAAAAAACAACAACAACAAAAAAAAGGAAACACACACAACCAACACCTACATCAAAATAACAGGAATTAACAACCACTGGTCATCAATATCTCCTAACATCAATTGACTCATTTCCCCAATAAGAAGACACAGGTTGAAAGAATGGATGTGAAAACAGGATCCATCATTCTGCTGCATATGAGAAACACACTTCATCAACAAAGATAAGATAGACATTACAATAATGTAAAGGGTATAGGGTGACAGAAAGAGGGAGCATGGGATCAGGAGAGGAGGGAGGAGGCTATGATTGAAATGTAAAGTGAACAAACAACAACACCAAAAAAAAAAAAAAAACCCAAAACAAATAAAAACTCTAAATAAATAGAAAAATTTTAAAAAGAAGCAAACACACACAAGACAAGTTGATGGCAGGAAATAATCAAACTTGGGTCTGAAAGCAATAAATTAGAAACAAAGACAGCAAAACAAAGAATCAACAAAAACCAAAACCTGGTTCTCTAAGAAAATCAACAAGATAGACAAACCTCTCACCAAACTAAGTAAAAGACAGAGAGATGGTATGTAAATTATCAAAATTAGAAATAAAAAGGGGAAATATCAACAGACACTGAGAAAATCCAAAGAATTATTACATGTTACTTTAAAAACCTGTTCTCCACAAAATTGGAAAATCTTAATGAAATGAATGATTTTCTAGATAGATACCACTTACCAAAGTTAAATCAAGATCAGGTAAACATTGAAATAGTCCTATAACCCTTAAGGACATAGAAGCAGTCATTAAAATCCTCCCTACCAAAAACCACCCATGGCCAGATAGTTTTTTTTTTTTTTTAAACTGAAAGCTGGATTTATTTTTTTAAATTCTTTATTAATTACACTTTATTCACTTTGTATCCCCCTATGGTTCCCTCCCTCCTCCCATCCCAATCTCTCCCTTCCTCCACCCTCTGCATGCATGCCCCTCCCCAAGTCCACTGATAAGGGAGGTCTTCTTTTCCTTCCTTCTGATCCTAGTCAATTAGGTCTCATCAGGAGTGGCTGCATTGTCTTCTTCTGTGGCCTGGTAAGGCTGCTTCCCCCTCAGGGGGAGGTAATTAAAGAGCAGGCCAATCAGTTCATGTCAGAGACAGTCCCTGTTCCTATTACAGTGGAACCCACTTGGACACTGAACTGCCATGGGCTGCATCTGTGCAGGGGTCTTAGGTTATCTCTACACATAGTCCTTGGTTGGAGTATGAGTCTCAGGAAAGACCCCTGTGCTCATATTTTTTACCAGACATTAAAAGAAGAGCTAATGTCAGTCCTCCTCAAACTATTTCACAAAACAGAAACAAAAGGAGCATTGCCAAACTCATTCTATGAGGTCAGAGTCACCCTGCCACCTAAAACACATGAAGACTAAACAAAGAAAGAGGTTTTCAGACCAATTTTCCTGAGGAATAAAAATACTCAAGAAAATATTTGCAAACTGAATCCAAGAACACATCAAAAATATCATCCAGCACAATTGAGCAGGTTTCCTCCCAGGGATGCAGGGAGGTTCACTCTATGAAAATGCATCATGTAATCTACCATATGGACAACTGAAAGAAAAAACACATTATCATTTCATTAAATGCTAAAAAGTTTTTGATAAAATTCAACACCCCTTCATGTTAAAAGTTTTGGAGATATCAGGAAGGCACATACCTAAATACAATAAAGGCAATGTACAGCAAGCTGATAGACAGCATGAAATTAAATGGAGAGAAACATAAAGCAATACCATTAAAATTAGGGAAAAGACAAAGCTGACCACTCTCTCTGTTTCTATTCAATATAGTACTTGAAGTCCTAGCTAGAGCAATAAGACTAAAGGGGCTCAAGAGGATAGAAAATAGAAATCAAGAAGCCAAAGTATCGCTATTCACAGATGATATGATCTGATACATCGGTGACCCTGGTATTCTATTAGAGAACTCCTATACTTGTAAACACCTTCAGCAAAGTAGCTGGGTACAAATTCACTGCCCCTCCCCAAATTATTAGCCCTTCTTTGTACAAAAAATAAATGGGCTGAGAAAGAAATTGGGGAAAAACAACATCCTTCATAATAGCTATAAACAATATAAAATAGCATGGTGTGACTCTCAGCAAGAGAAACAAACCAAATCCATACAATGAAAAAAAAAAAAAAACAACTTCAACAAATGATACTGTTCTAACTGGATATCTGTATGTAGACAAATGCAAATATATCTATATTCATCACTCTGCATAAAACTTGAGTCTAAGTGTATTGAAGACCTCAACATCAATCCAGATGTACTAAATCTAATAGAATAGAAAGTGGAGAATAATCTTGAAAGCATTGGTAGGGAGGGTGGGATCGGCAGGGGAGGAGGGTGGGGCTTATGGGGGATACAAAATGAATAAAGTGTAATTAATAAAAAATACAAAAAAAGTTAAAAAAAATAGCTAAGATCAAAAACTCAAGTGACAGCCTATGCTGGTGATGATGTGGAGAAAGGGGAACCTTCCTCTATAGCCAAAAACTGGAAACAACCTTGATGTCCCTCAACCCAAGAATATAAAGAAAATGTGGTACATTTATACAATCTTATACTACTCAGCTATTAAATACAAAGGCAAAATGAAATTTTCAGGCAAATGGATGGAACTAGAAAAGATTATCCTGAGTGAGCTATTTCAGACCCAGAAAGACAAATATGGTATGTACTCCCTTACAAGTAGCATAAAGTACAGTTTGGTCGTCCTACAATCCACAGACCCAAAGATGCCAGGTAATAAGGAGGGACCAAGTGAGGACTCTCAAATCTCACTAAGAAGGGAAAATAAAATGAAATCTGGAGTAGAAAGAGGAAAGGAACTAGGTGGGAGAAGGAATGGGAGAGATGAAGAATGGGGAATGAGAAAGGCTTGGAGATAGAATGGAAATCAGTGGTGAGGCATCAATAGTTTCAGATCTTTCATCTATGATCCTTTCTACCACATCTAAAATATATGCCTTCTAGTTTTCTGTGCTGTAGCTTTAATTTTTCTTTTGTTAGCATCTTTATCTTTATCATTCTGAAATTCTTTAAACATTGCATCAGTAGACATAATATTCTAGGCTAACCGCTTCATTAGGCAAACCAAAATGTGTGTCTCTGTCATTTATTTCAGTGTATTTAGATATCACTTTGTTTTCTTCTCTCTTTGCTTTAGTTCTTTATCATTTTGTTGCTATATTGTCAGTATGTTGGAAATAAATAGGGAGTTCCTTACTCTAATTCTTTATTAATTACACTTTATTCACTTTGTAGCCCCGTGTGGTTCCCTCCCTCCTCCCCTCCCAATCCTCCCCTTCCTCCACTCTCTACATGCATGCCTCTACCCAAGTCCACGGATAGGGGAGGTCTTCTTTTCCTTCCTTCTGATCCTAGTCAATTAGGTCTCATCAGGAGTGGAAGTCTTGTCTTCTTCTGTGGCCTGGTAATGCTGCTTCCCCCTCAGGGGGAGGTAATTAAAGAGCAGGACAAACAGTTCATGTCAGAGACAGTCCCTGTTCCTATCACAGTGGAACCCACTTGGATACTGAACTGCCATGGGCTACATCTCTGCAGGGGTCTTAGGTTATCTCCATGCATGGTCCTTGGTTGAAGTATCAATCTCAGGAAAGACCCCTGTGCTCAAATTTTTTGGTTCTATTGCTCTCCTAGTGGACATCTTGTCCTCTCCAGATCTTACTGTTTCCCACTTCTTTCATAAGATTCCCTGCACTCTGTCCAAAGGTTGGCTATAAGTCTCAGCATCTGCATTGATAGTCTTCAGGGAAGAGCCTTTCAGAGGTCCTCTGTGTCAGGCTCCTGACTTATTCCCTCTTTTCTCCTTCTTCTGATGTCCATCCTCTTTGACTTTCTGGATAGGGATTGAGCATTTTAGCAAGAGTCCTCCCTCTTGATAAGTATCTTTAGGTGTACAGATTTTAGTAGGTTTATCCTATATTACATGTCTATATGAGTGAGTATATGCCATGTGTGTCCTTCTGCTTCTGGGATAGCTCACTCAGGATGATCTTTTCCAGATCCCAACATTTGCCTGCAAATTTCATGATTTCCTTTTTTTTTTTTTGTTTTTGTTTTTTTTTGTTTGTTTGTTTGTTTGTTTTTATCGCTGAGTAATATTCCATTGTGTAGGTGTACCACAATTTCTGTATCCTCCACTGAGGGGCATCTGGGCTATTTCTAGCTTCTGGCTATTGCAAATAAGGCTGCTACAAGCATTGTTGAACAAATGTCCTTATTGTGTACTTGAGCCTCTTTTGGGTGTATCCCTAGGAGTGGTATGGCTGGATCTTGAGGAAATGCTATTCCTAGTTGTCTGAGGAAGTGCCAGATTGCTTTCCAGAGTGGTTGTACAAGTTTACATTCCCACCAGCAGTGGAGGAGAGTTCCCCTTTCTCCACAACCTCTCCAGCATGTGTTGTCACTTGAGTTTTTGATCTTAGCCATTCTGAAAGCTGTAAGGTGAAATCTTAGTGTTGTTTTGATTTGTGTTTCACTTATGACTAAGGACATTGAACATTTCTTTAAGTGTTTCTCTGCCATTCGATATTCCTCTATTGAGAATTCTCTGTTTAGCTTTGTACTCCATTTTTAATTGGATTACTTCATTTGTTGCCTTTTAACTTCTTTAGTTCTTTATTTATACTGGATATTAGTCCTCTGTCAGATAGAGGATTGGTGCAAATTCTTTCCCAGTCTGTAGGCATTCGTTTTGTTTTGAGGAAGGTGTTCTTTGCTTTACAGAAGCTTTTCAGTTTCTTGAGGTCTCATTTATTGATTGTTGCTCTTAGAGCCTGTGGTGTTGGTGTTCTGTCCCGAAAGTTGTCTCCTGTGCCAATGAGTTCAAGGGTATTCCCCACTTTTTCTTCTAAGCTGTTTAATGTGTCTGGTTTTATATTGAGGTCTTTGATCCACTTGGACTTCAGTTTTGTGCAGGATGATAATTATGGATCTATTTGCATTTTTCTACATGTAGACTTCCAGTTAGACCAGCACCATTTGTTGAAGATGCTGTCTTTTTTCCATTGAATGGTTTTGGCATCTTTGTCAAAAATCAGGTGTCCATATGTGTGTGGATTTATATTAGGATCTTCTATTTGATTCCATTGATCTATCAGTCTGTTTCTATGCCAGTACCATGCAGTTTTTAGTATTGTTGTTCTATAGTACAGCTTGAGATCAGGGATGGAGATACTTCCTGAAGATCTTTTACTGTACAGAATTGTTTTAGCAATGTCAGGTTTCTTATTGTTCCATATGAAGGTGAGAATTTTTCTTTAAAGGTGTGTAAAGAATTATGTTGGTAATTTGGTGGGAATTGCATTGAATCTGTAGATTCCTTTTGGTAAGATGGACATTTTTATTATGTTAATCCTGCCAAGCCATGAGCATGGGAGATCTTTCCATCTTCTGATATTTTTTTCTAATTCTTTATTCAGAGACTTGAAATTTTTTTCATTCAAGTCTTTTACATGCTTGGTTAGTTTCACACCAAGGTACTTTATGTCCTTTGTGGCTATTGTGAAAGGTGTTGTTTCCCTAATTTCTTTCTCGGCCCTTTTGTCTTTGGTATACAGGAGGACTACTGATTTTTTTGAGTTAATTTTGTATCCAGCCATTTTGATGAAGGTGTTAGAAACAGAAGGAACACTACCAAACTCATTCTATGAAGCCACAGTCACCTTGGTACCTAAACCTCACAAAGACCCTACAAAGAAAGAGAATTTCAGGCCAGTCTCTCTTGTGAACATCAATGCAAAAATACTCAACAAAATACTTGCAAACGGAATCCAAGAACACATCAAAGATATCATCCAGTATGACCAATTGGCTTCATCCCAGGTATGCAGGGGTTCAATATACAGAAATCCATCAATGTGATCCACCACATAAACAAACTGAAGGAGAAAAACCACATGATCATCTTCTTAGATGCTGAAAAGAATTTGACAAAATTTAACATCCATTCATGTTTAAAATTTTGGAGAGATGAGGGATACAAGGCACATACCTGAACATAGTAAAGGCAATATACAGCAAGTCTATAGCCAATATCAAACTCAATGGAGAGAAACTTAAATCAATCCCACTGAAATCAGGGACAAAGCAAGGCTGTCCACTCTCTCTGTATCTCTTCAACATTGTTCTTGAAGTCCTGGCTAGAACAATAAGACAATTGAAGGCGATCAAGGGGATACAAATCAGAAAGGAAGAAGTCAAGGGAGTTCCTTTTTAATTGTTTATTAATTATTTATTATAATTTATTCAGTTTGTATCCTGGCTGTGGAACCCTCCCTTGTCTCCTTTCAATCCCTTCCTCTTTCCTTCCCTTCCTCTTCTCCTCCTATGCCCCTCCCCTTGTCCATTGATATGGAAGGTCTTCCTCCTTGTCTATTTGACCCTAGCTTATCAGGTCTCATCAGGACTGGTTGCATTCTCTTCTTCTGTTGGCTGGAAAGGCTGCACTCCTCTCAGGGGGAGGTGATCAAGAGCCAGCCACTGAGTTCATGTCAGAGACAGCCCCTGCTCTCCTTACTAGGGAACCCAGTTGGACACTGAGTCTATTGGTTACATCTAAGCTGGGGTTTTAGGTCCTCTCCATACATGGTCCTTGGTTGGTGTATCAGTTTCTGCAGGACTCCCAGGGCCCAGGTTTTTGTTTGTTTGTTTGTTTTGTTTTGTTTTGTTTTAAGCTCTGTTGGTCTCCTTTTGGAGCTCCTGTCGCCTGCAGGTCTTTATATCTCCACCTGCTTTCATAAATTTCTTTTTTGTTCAATCTGACAAAGTATTTGGGGCCTTTGCATATGACTAATGGTCCATTTCAATCATAATGGTGAGCTTTTATCTATTTAAGTAACACCTAATCACATTTTATGAAAACCCTTTTGTTGAAATTTCCCATGTTAGAATTTTGTCAGTGTGACAAACTTCCTGACATAAGCAACTTTAAAGTCAGAATGCTTTCCTTTGCTCCAGGTGTCTGTCCATGGTCACTTTGCTCCATGTCTGAGCTGCAGTGAGGCAGAAATTCTTAGCCCAGTGTGGGTGGTGGAGGATAGAATGGAGGAGAACTGCTAGATCCCCTGAAGGAAGGTGGTCAAGAAGCAGACAGGCAGGAAGGAACTGAACATTGTCTAGAACATTGTCCAAAGGTGCACCCCCAGCCCTCTCAAACCATCACATGTAGGCCTCTTCATCCTTCGAAAATCTCTTGATTCATGTGACTACTTCATATTCCTATTTTTTTTTATTTCTCCTTTGAAGAAGCTTTATTTCACATATATTTGCTATTTCTCTGTTTTTTTTAAGCACTCTATTGTGCTGTTTGATCTACCATCTGGTTTTCCCTTTGTTTTTGAGCTTTCGTTTCTAGATATCCTACGTGCATGCCTTCCAATCTTTCTCTTTTTCTGGGTGCATGTGTGCTTACACAGTAACCTGTCCCCTGGGTGAATGGTGCATTCCTCTGTCATTCCCTACTGTACCCAGATGAGAACAAAGATTCCTCCTGAAACTGGAGCTTTTTCTTTGTTTACAATGCTAGCTGGCCACTTTAGCATGATTATGTTATCTTATTTCAATGTGTACTGATCTGAACTTATGGCCTCATGCTCAAAGAGCCAGTAACTCATCTATCAAGCCATTTCTCCAGCCCTCAATGTTTGTTTATATGCTTTTTAAATAATCTCTAATCTTAATGATTATATTATTGCATATCTTATTTTTAGAACTGTGGATATCATCAAGTTGTTGTTATGTTTTTGTGTGTTGAGACAGGGTCTCATTATATAGAACATGCAGTCCTTGAACTTGTGACCCGTTCGTCTCTATCTCCAGAGTTCTGTGACGGCTGGTGATACAATTCCATCATTGAGGTTGTTTTATTATCTTATCTACTTTATTTGACCCTAATTATTCTGTATCTTGTCACTGATTCTTCTTTGAATTCATGGGATGACAATGTTTTTCTATATATCCTGTAAAGATTTCCTATTGAAATCTAATCAAGACTATGGTAGTCTGGGGGAAGCAAATTTGATTAAATTTAAAAGTTTGCCTTTGTAAACATAACTCATTGGTAGACTGGTTTTCAGGAGCTGGGGCTCAAACATTGTATGAAAACAAGGTACAAATAAAATTTGTATATTTTAAACTCTGGAAAAAATGTTTTTAATAGCAAAAAAGTAAAATGCAGTTATAGGAATTGCAAATGTGTTACCCACTTCCAAATGACATCATCTAAGATGATGAGGTGAGTAAGCCTAACAGCTGGCTGGGAGTCCTGATCATCTGTATCTTCTTCCTACTCCCTTTAGGGACAACTTTAGCATTGTCCCTTTTCACTTATTTGGAAGGACACTAGCAGCTGGTACCAACAAATGCATGCATAATATCTTTTGTGCCTACAAATTAAAAAAAGAAGAAGAAGAAGAAGAAGAAGAAGAAGAAGAAGAAGAAGAAGAA
>NW_026592548.1:9281729-9369191 GCF_907164565.1 Psammomys obesus
AAGAAGAAGAAGAAGAAGAAGAAGAAGAAGAAGAAGAAGAAGAAGAAGAAGAAGAAGAAGAAGAAGAAGAAGAAGAAGCCGCCTCAGGTTGTAATTAATTATCTAGCTCACTGATTTTCTACTGGGGCTTCAGAATGTGATTCAGCAGGTGGACTGTCGACTGTAGCCATGACTGCTAGGAGAGTATCATGCTAATGCTATGCTCAGCCTTCTTGATCCCAGATAAGTAGGAAGAAGAGAGACCTCTCCTTGGTCTAAGGTTAAGGCAAAGATATCGAGGGCATGTTGTTACATTTTGGGCAGAATATTTTTCCCTTTGAGAAATCACTTAACCTCTGCTTTGGTTTATCTGACTGTAAAGTGGGGTGTTGAAAAGGTTATACAATTAATATTTCTAAAGTACTTTTTAAATGAGAAACGTTGTGCAGGTGTTAATTATCTTGTCATGGTATTATTAATAGTAATTTCAGTAATACATTTGGAAAAAGACCATCATGACATTTTTTCCCGTTTTGCAACATAGCTAATTATTTTTGCAAAACAGCATACATGTTAATATAACATAAACTTCAAAGTTTATAAAACAGCTCCTCTATGATCTCTATGGTAGTCACTTTACAGTTTTTCAGTATGCTAAAAGGAAGAAAATGAAGGCGTATAAAAAAGCATCCAGACCAGCAATGCTATACCTCTCGGTCGTGGTGTACCCTGTGGCTCACAGTTTTACTCTTCCCAAAGAGAATGGAAGTTACAGGTTAAATACTACTGCTGTGAGGTATACATGTTGGCTATTCTCAGTCATTCTCACAGACTATGAGTTCTCTCAACTTAAACGCTCACGGGCCTCTCAGAAAGTAAACTTCAACTAACTTTCCGGGGTTGTGCTGACAGAGTAGAAAAGATGTGTGAAGTTTGTAGCTAGAGCAACTTGAACATGTCTTGACATCATCCTGTCCAGGGTTCTGTGTCAGTCACTGCTCTCATTGTGGTGACTCAATGCCTGACAAGAAGCTACTTAAGGGAGAATGAGTTTATTTAGGATTACAGTTTAGGGAGAAAGACAATCCCTCACGGTGGGGAAAACTGCATTGCAGGAAGGAAATGTTGGCAGCAGTGTGAGGTGGCTGGTTATACAATTACATCTGTAATGGGAAGCAGCTACTAACCATGAACTGGAGTCAAGTTGTAGCACCTCAAGACCTGTTTACTGCTCTCCTTCATCCCTCGAGACTTTACCTCTCAGGGTGATCGCTCTATTCTTTTTGGTTGTGCTTTTTGACATTGTCCTTGGTTATTTAACTTGGATTCTGTTTGCCTCCTTCTCACTTTCTCTGTGAATCACAGGAACCATCCTTATGTCCAGCTGACCCCACAGAGCCATATGACCCTTTCTGGCCTGAAGAGCTTTACTGACTATCCAACTGAGGCCAAAGATTGGAGAGGATTAAATAGTAAGGTAATAAGTCTGGGAAGTAAAAGAATTGAGTTGCATGTCTTTGTTCTAGTTCGGTGGCTCTCAGCCTTCCTGATGCTGCAACCCTTTAATAATCTCCTCATGTTGTGTGACCCCCATCATAACATTGTCTCATTGCTACTTTTAACTGTAATTTTGCTGCTGTTATGAATTGTAATGTAAACACCTATGGTTTTCGACAGTCCTAGGTGACCCCTCCGAAAGGGTCATTTGGGCTGAGAATTGCTGTTCTAGTTGGAAGCCCAGGTTACAGAGATAAATTTCGCTCAGGTGATCATCACAAGGTGTGAGTTATTAGGTACATATGACCTGGACTCTTAATACTTGATTGTGATGGTATATCAGAGCCTATCCAATGCAAGAATGGACATTCCAGCTTTTGGAATATACTTCAGATCTAGTTTCACAATCATTTGCTTATTGGGCCTCTAGTACTATCATTAACAAATAAAATGGCAACTCTGCTGAAGGGAAAATAGAAAATTAAAAAGGCTGTGATAAGTCAAAAGAATAATTTTATGGGCAATGGTCAAGTACTGCTTGGTGCCAGCTGAGTACTCTGAAAAGAAATTGTTCCCAAACATACACAATTTTCTGATCTTTTAAAAGGAGAATAAAAATTCAATGTTATATGCCTTCTGTGTTTTTAAGACAATAAGAATGAACAATTTTTAACTTTAACTCTCTTTTATAATAAAATTGGGATACAGTAAAATTTTACTAAATTCCAAGGTCTGCAGGGTCAGCTAGAAATAAGAATAATCTGATTATATTATGTTAAAATTAAATTATATATATTTTTTCAACAGATAAAACATTCAAACATAAAATATATAAACATTACACAATAGCATTATGTTTTATTGCCAGTTTTCAACTCAACAATGGCATAATATTTGGAGAGTCTTAACCTGATCTATTTGGCATCCTAAATAATTTTCTCCTGTAGTCTTCTTTTAAGGGCAAGACAAGAGGCTTAAGTCTGGGAGACATGTATATATCCATTAGAGCAATAAAATCATCAGAAACTTTTGACTGCCAAATTAGTCATTAAAGTCACTGAGAATTTCTGAGTCTTTTGTGAGACAATATCCTGGAACGAGAAGCTTTGGAGAGAGAGGATTTTCTAAATTCCTTAAGCCTCACTAATACCAAGAGCTTGCTCTAATGGAGTCTAGCTTGAGTAGTTTTATTCTAAGACAGGTAGAGCACTGCAGAGATACGTGATGGGATTCCATTTGCCGGAGTGAGATACAGAGGCTGCCCCACTGAAAGGATCACAGATTCTGGCAGAGAAGGGTATAGTCGAAGAAAATAGTAACCAGCTTATCATTTTCCTTAGAAGGCAATCATCAAGATGGTATGTGAAGAATTAGAGCAACATGGTGGAGGCTGGAAGAGATCCGGAAGTCTCAATATTTGTTACTATGCCCAGCCAGGCAGAAAATTTTCATCTACACATGTGTTAGAGGCTGTGGTGATTTGAAGCTCCAAACAGTTCTAACTGAAGAGATAACATAACATGGTCTAGGGACCTAGACTGAAGGAAAAGGGGGAAATGGAGAAGGCCAGATGAACACTAGGATTAATCTTTGTTCCTGGTCAGTTCTCATGCTACACAGCAGCTCTGCACTTCTGCCAGTATACGCACAAGATGCTCCTGCATCCATGCCTTCCACACCCTGGTGTAGCATACCTCTGGACTTATGAGCCAATGTCGTTTCTCTTTTTAGTTGCTTCTATCTGATGGTCTTTTATAGCCACAGAGGGGACAATAACCCAGCATCCTATGTCTTACATACACAGTGTCTTCACAGTGAATAAAAGACAGTCAGAAAACTAACATTTTTCTAGACCAAATGATTAGTTCATGGCGCAGATAGCTCAGGGACAAATTCCAGTGGCCATGATTTTAAACTCCTAATTCCATATCTACCACACATATTTTTATGACTTACCACCTTCTGGAAGCTGGAGCAGAAGAAAGTGAAATTATAAATATCTAACTTCTTTACCCTTTACCCATCAAAAGGGAGTGCTTAAACAATAGGTTGGCCATCTTAAGCCCTCTGCTCCTCCACCACTAACTAGCAGAGTAAGGACTTGTAAGTCTGTTGTTAATCAGTTGAAAACTTAATTATTTTCTTACTTGTCTTAAAAATGATGAATTATTGGCCTTACTATACTGCCAAGAAATTAGAGATACCTATTTATATTGTCCTAGCTTAATTGTCTTTGCTTTTTGAAATTAACTTAATTTATTATTATTTAAAATCCTGAGCTTTCAACCTTAATTTCTCTATTTTTTTTCTAAGAATAATTACATATGAAGTAAATAACAGTGGATTTTTCTAGTTGAATTTTGGCAGATAAGTTTAAATATGACTGACACAGAGACAACAGAGAGGAGAGAGAGATGACACAGAGACACAGAGAGAAAGATGGAGAGAGTTGGCTAAACAACATCAATTTTATTATACACGTAAAGTGCTGACACACTTAGTAGTAACAAAAGGCCAAGAAGTTTCTGTTGTTATCTCTTCCTCATGATAACTATATTTACCTGACTTGTAACTAAGTGCAGTGTGAGATTTAAGTAGCAAATGCAAAATATTAGATGTATTTGATTGAAGCTGCTCTCACAACTTAAAAGAGTATCAAGATATGCACAGTGTGGGAGATACAAAGTAATAAATCAGTGAGCGAACTATTTGGACAAGCGATTCCCAGAAAAGAAAATTGGAATAGCTAAATATATATTTATATAAATATATTTATATCATTTTATTGTACATGTATAGTGCTGACACACATTTATATAATTTTATAAATTATATAAATATATTTATATGTATATATGAATTTTATATAAAAATATAAAATTATATATATTTATATATGAAACATATATATATATATTTGATGACAAAACATCCAGTATCATGTGCATGTGAACCCTAGAGATAATCATATGCATGAGTAAGACTGTTTGTGTAGTATTGTTAAACTATTTTTCCAGTAATTATTTCCAATAATGATAATTAACTGAAAATACAGTAAATTTTTATAATAAAAATTATTTACAATAGAAACTTCACATAGGTTTCAATATGTGCACTTTCACATCAGCATGACTATATAATAAGAATACCTATGACTTCAGCCAATAGAATATATGCTCCTTTTAATGCATGTATGTCATACAACATAGAAGACTCGCTAAATTTTCTAGGTGTATGTAAAGCATTGATAGGTTGGAATTGAGAGGAAAGATGATAATATTTGGGTCTATGAAAATAGATATAAACACCAGTATGCAAGTTTAAAAAATCATTCAATCTTACCTACGTCTTTTTAAATGCATGCTTAAAGAGTATTTTGGACATGGTTTTGATGGCATGATAAGCCATATTTGATTACCTGAAACATAGATGTAAATTATGTAAATATCTTCATCATTTTCAATTTGAAGTTTTCTAAAAGTTTTGGAAACATCAGAAATATCTAATGTTTTTCAGCTTTGAGTAAAAAAGAAAGAAACTAAGTTAATCCATATAGTCTAGTTTTTTTATTTTATTTTTTTCTTATCAGTTACATTTTATTAACTCTGTATCCCAGCTGTATCCTGCTCCCTCATTCCCTCCCAATCCCACCCTCCTTCCCTCATCTCCACCTTGCCCCTTGCCAAGTCCACTGATAGGGGGAACCTCCTCCCCATTCATCGATCCTGTTTCATCAGGTATCTTCAGGACTGGCTGCAAAGCTCTCCTCTGTGGCCTAACAGGACTGCTCCTCCCTTGGGGGGTGGGGAGGTCAAAGAGCCAGCCATTGAGTTCCTGTCAGAAATAGTCCTTGTTCCCCTCATTATGGGAAACCAAACTATTTTTATAACTTTGAGTGTGTGCGTGCAAGTTCACATGTGAGAGGAACATGCTTGTGGTGCAGGTAGAGGCTGACAGCAACAGATATCTTATTTGACCTCCCTCTATTTTATTTATTGATGAGGTCACCATCTTTTCTAGCCTTGTTAAAGGAAATATTAAGTATTCTGCAGTCTGAGCCATCTCTGTAATTCTTCTGGTCTTCTTTCTTTTCTTACAGGAAGGCTAGCAGTCATTCCTTACAAAAATGAAGAAACAAATACTGAGGTTTTGCTTCATGCTGCACAGAGAATAAACTACCTTCTGGGGTTCCCTTGGTTCCAAAATTGGCAAAAGTACCTTCTAGGATGACAGGCATATCACAGCCAGTGCCTGTCCTGGTAAGTCACCCACCGGTAGCTGTCCCAGGCACCAGTTTTTGTTCTTGTAACAATGTGTTTGCTTTGTTTTTAAAAACTTCTGAAA
Organism: Psammomys obesus; assembly: GCF_907164565.1. Taxonomy (NCBI): domain Eukaryota; kingdom Metazoa; phylum Chordata; class Mammalia; order Rodentia; family Muridae; genus Psammomys; species Psammomys obesus. The sequence continues at coordinate 9,287,550 of NW_026592548.1, forward strand.
ACTCACTCACAATAGAGAATGTACACCAATGAATTTCTGATAATCAGAATTCTGGGAATTATGTTCCTGTCTGATTTACTTCACACATCTCTAAACTTTGAGAACAGAGAAAGGACAGCACACTTGGCTCCCGGAGGTTGAGAACATTGTGTGCAATCTCTTTTAGTAGATAACAGAGAAAGAAGGGGGAAAAAAAAGGTAAGGCATGTTCTAGAATAAAAAAGGGTGCCAGTTTTAAGTAGCCTCCTGTTAGCTTCATATGCATCAAATGAATTGTCTTGTAGCTATGAGAAATTTCTTCTCCCCGAGGTAACCATGCTGTAAATGTGTGCGAATCTGATCACAAACTACAGAGCTAAGAATGCCAAAGCACAGAGGGGTAAGGGGAAGTTACTACATTAATTTTTGAGATAACAGAGCTGTATTCAAGTGACATATCTCCCTAATAGATCTCTGTTTGTTTCTCTTGTTCTGATTTAGTCTTTGCGTGGGGGTTTTGGGAAGCTGACACGAAGCAGAAAGCACTTGTGCCTTTTTCTGCATATAGCTGTGACAGTTAGCTAAAAAAGCTTTGTGGCTAACACAATACTGGTCTCAGATCCCACTGTGGGGCTACAATGAGAATGCCATCTATGGATGCACATACCCTGGCAAACAACTGAGAGTGAAGTTTTTGAGGAGGGGACGGCTGCGTGGGCATGTAGGAGAACAACTGCCACAAGACTGGAGCCTTCATGACGTCAGAACTCAGTTCTGTTCGTACCTTATTTTCCACATTTCTGGCAGCAGTCCACTTAAGAAAAGAGGTTATCATCACATCTTTGGATACATTTTTTTCCCATGAGAACTTTATGAATGGAATTGAATAACACTTGAGTATAACCTAACAGAAACCTGTGTGAAATAATAGATAAAAATCAATTAGAGATTTCTACACTTAGTCAGAATTAGGAATCTTCATGATAGCATTTTCTTCTGGTTGTCTGTTAAATGTGAGCACACCAAAGTACTACCAGCTATGACACCTATGAACCACATCAGGGATGAGCAGGGCATGATAATCCCATGGGTGCATTACAGAATCACATACTATGGTGGTGACCAACTACACTCTAATTCAACTCAAGACCCATTCATTAAAAGGGAGACCATCTTGGTATTGGAAACCTAGCTAATTACCCAGTGCTAGTGAAGTCATGATTACTGAAGGAGAATCTACAACCATTAATTTGCTAACCTAACATAATACCCAACAACAATCTGTAAACATTTTTCAGTATACCCACAGATTAATGTAATCTTCACCTTTCCTGAAGAAAACTTCTCTTTGCAACAAAGATCAGTACAGAAAACCACAACCAATCGGAATGAAGAATTTTATAGCCCAATCCCAATGAATATTTCTATAAAACACATCCACAGCTAAGACTCAGTGAACATTGCAGAAGAAGTGGTTGGGAAGATTGTAAGAGTGAAAGATCTGAGGCTTTGTGGTGAGCTTGAGACTCCTAAGAACATTAGAATCTATACTCATGAAGTCTCACTAGTGTGACAGGTCAAATGTGAGCTGAACAAAAATGACACATCAAAGCACATGCTGAGTCTCACAGCCAAACTTTGGGCAGAGTGCAGGGAATCTTTTGGAATAAGGGGGAGATAAAAAGACCTGGAGGGGACAGGAGCTCCACAAGGAGACCAAGAGATTAAAAAAATCTGGGCCCAGGGGTCTTTGCAGAGACTGATACTCCAAACAAGGCATGCAAGGTAAGCACCTAGACCCCCGACTCAGACGTAGTCCATGGGCAGCTCAGTCTCCGTGTGGGTATCCTAGTAAGGGGAGTAAGGGCATTCACAGGCATGAACTTGGTTGCCTGCTCTTTATTCACCTCCCCCTGACAAGTTGGCCTTACTAGGCCACAGAGAAAGAAGATCCAGGTAGTCCTGATTGGGCTTTAAAGGCTAGGGTCAGATAATAAGGGAGGTCCTTCTCCCTATTAGAGGAGGGACATGGGTAGGGGATAGGGAGGGTGGGACCAGAGGAGGTGATGGAGGGGTATACAGCCAGGATACAAAAATGAATAAGTAAATTGTAAATAATAATAATAAAACCCCTGCTCAGACATAACCCATGGCAGCTCAGTATCAGTGGGTGCCCTAGTAAGAGGAATAGGGACTGTCTCTGACATGAACTCATTGGCTGGCTCTTTGAATACCCCAACCCCCATGGGAGGAGCAACCTAGCTAGGCCACAAAGGAGAACATTGCAGCCAGTCCTGGTGAGACCTGATAAGCTAGGGACAGATGGAAGTGGAGGAGGACCTCCTCTATCAGTGGTCTTAGAAAGGGGCAGGGAGGAAATGAGAGAGAGCAGATGGGGTTGGGAGGGAATGAGGGACGGGCCTACAACTGGGATACAAAGTAAATTACTGTAATTAATAAAAAATAAAAATTTAATTAAAAATAGTAATAACAACAAGAAGAAAACATAATAAAAAGAAGAATGACACCAAGGGACATGCCAAAGTAAAGGGAGAAAAGTCCACAAGGCCTCAAGCCCAATAATTCTATGCAACTGAGTATGTCTGGGAGAGAAGAGGTGGTCCTCCCCATGGAAGACCACACCAACTGGTATTTAAGTGTCGAGTGGTCCCCTCTGAAAGCATACAAGCAAGCAAAATTATATGCACTCAGTAAGTTACACTTAGGGCAAAACATGTATATGGAATTATATGTATGCATCAATAACAAGGAAGAAAGAGGCCATGAACCTAAAGAATTTCAGGAGGAGTTTATGGGAGGGTTTGAAAGGAGGGAAGGGGAGGGAGAAATGTAATTAAATTACAATCTCAAAAACAAAAACAAAAACATATGTTTCATCTGAAAAGTAGGAATAGCTAAAGCATATAAGTTTTTAAAGGTAACTTTGAAAATGCATGTTTCCGATTAAATTTTATGTAAGCAATTAAATTCCCCTCTGAACCACCTGGTTGATTGAGTTTGGATTTTCCAACTTGTCATTGCAATTTATTCATTGTGAGGCTAGATTTCTTCCTTCTCTCCTTCCTTCTTTCCTTCCTTCCTTCCTTCCTTCCTTTCATTCTTATTTTTTTCAGTTCATTTACTTCATGAATTCTTTGCACAGGGCCTGGCCAGTAACATGTTTACTGATATGATGGTAACATGGTTCATGCTGTTAAAGTTACAAATTCAGACATTTAATGGCTCAGCAGGACCTACACATACCGGTTCTACCACAATAAGTACACAGGGCACTTCAGAGCTTGCAAGCAAGGGGTCCTTGCCAGAAGGGTTTGATTTTGACTTTGAAATCTCTCTGACTCTCTCTTTCCTTCTCTCCCTCCGTCCTCCTCCATTATATTGTCTGGTAAAAATTCCTCAGCATTTATTTTATAGATAGTCTTTGGTTATGCTTTAAATGTCAAGTAAATTACTTTTATTCACACAAAGAACCATTTTTGAATGGAGAAAGAAACTTTAAAGATCCTGTATATTCTCCAACATTTTATTTTAGAAGTTTATTTAGTTTTTTTAAACTGAACAAAACACCCAAATCTAAGAAAAATAAATGCTTTTGAATTTATAATCATGTATATGTTTGAACAATATGATAGAGAGTTATTTTATATAATTTATGTTAAAAGGAAACTAACTGGCTGTACATACTAGTAAAACCTTATTGGAAACAATTTCATTAAAAATAATTTCAGATTTTGTGTTTGTACCATCTAATTTAAATAAAACATCAGTATTGTATAATTTCAGCCTTTAAATATATTATGATTGATCATTTCAACATTTTTACACTGGAAATTAAACATGCACACTTATTTCTAATACTTTAAACTCTTGGTTATGATACATATGTCTGTATCTATACACATGCATTGTATATGTTTTTTATATCTGCAATATATAAAGTTTGATTTTGTGTTACATATTGCATATATTAAGTATAACATGTGTAACATATATATTCACAAAATAGATGTATATAGAAAGTTTCATAAATGATTATCAATAATTTTAATAACTGGTGACCCTGCTAGGCAACAGGGCTACACTGGGAAAAAATGTAGAATAAAATCCTTTTCCATTTTGGACTTTAAGTGAAAGGAGGCTGCGGTTGAATATTATCTTTTAGTTAAACAGTGGTTAATCCTAAACCAGCTGTGTACCCAAATCACCACATAGACACTAGGATGTATTTAGTTTACCTGGAGCACAATGCTGGGCAAGGATTACTCCATCCTAAACTTCCAAGCCAACACTGTTTCTTCCCATTCAGATTTCCCCCATTATACTTGCTTTTAGTCATATCTAGGTCCGGTTCTTCTCTACTCATGGGTTCAAGTCCTGTTTTGCTGATCTCTGCTCTCCCACTCCTCCCACTTGCTTCTTTCTCCTCACCTCAAGACCAGGATGTCCCACCCTATTCTCACCATTGCTCAGCAATGGCTGGTTGTTTTATTCACACACAGGAAACAAATGGTGGCCTGTTTCCACAAACTTGAGACAGGTGATGCTTAGAATAAACATCACAATGCAATGTCCATATTGAAACCAGATATTGGGGTAGAGAAATCAGCATTTGAATGAAGAAGGGTAAATTATATACATTCCATAAGAACATTACACCATCATGGGGCAGAAAAAGTGATAATGAAAATTAATATAGAAAATATAAAGTTTCTATAAGGATATGCATTTTCTCAGAAATAAATAAGACAGATTGAGCATGTCAAGTGATATATTATTTTTTCTATTTTAAATGTTATGAGAAGTTCATGTAGAAGCCAGAGAAAATCTAAGAGCTATATTCATGATAGCAAAAAGATTCTGTATAGAACAGAGACACTGAAGGGTCTGAGTGGGGACATCATGGAGACCAGGATGTAGTTAGCGTCTGAAGAGGAGTTCTGCAGCAGTGGAGAGATACATTATACAGATGGATTAGCTACTTTATTTCTCACCAGTTCTGACAGAAGCAATTTAATTCTGACCAAAGAGTTTAATTTGACTCATGGTTCAGGGAACATGGTCCTTTGTGGCAAAGGAGGCATGAGAACGGTGAGTTCCATGTACCGTGGTAGAAATTTCTGGCAAGCCTGTGCCTCACACTTTTATAGAAGAGGAATCAGATCATTTGAGGCAGAAGTCGGGCAAGTGGAGGCCCTCCATATCAGTTTCATACTCAGCATCTTACTCCAGCTAGGCCCTACACAACAAAGATTTCCAAACCTCCCAAAAGATTGCCGCCATGTCAATCATGTGAGCCTGTGCAGATGTGTAAATCAAATATAAAAGGGTCTACTACAGTAAAAAAAAAAAAAAAGGCGGGCTTTAGTGATGACTTTGGACTTTAATCTTTTAAAAGCATTATTTATTTTTCTTACTGGATTTTAACATCATTCCCCTTGCTTCTCACCCATCCAGTGCGTACTTCTTCCTTGTAGCACATAATAATAGTTAATTGAATGAGTTTGTGTGCCTCTCTTTTCTAGTTAAAAATTATGCAATTTTATTTTTTCATAACAAACAAGTAAATTGCACACATTTGAGTTGCTCAGTGTGCTAGCTTTTGACAAATGTACATGGAATGAGACTATGAAAACCATTGTTGACAGTTTTCTGGCCCAAAGAGGTCTTCATTCTTTGGAATCTACCACTCTCTTACACTATCCATGAATAACATTTGATCTGTTCTCTGCAACTATAGATTAAACTCACACATTCTAGAACTTTACAAACTTATTCTATGCCTTTAAAATAAATCTGGATGTCTTCAATCATGAGGATGGAATTTAGGGATTTGTTCATGTTTTGTATGTCTCAGTATTATATTCTTCTTTATTGTGAATACTATCCTATTGCATGGATGCAGTTAACTGTTGGTGGACCTTCACCTATTGATAAATACTTGGGTTTCTCCTACTTTGGCGTACTAAAAGGAGGAACTATGAATACTGTATAAAAATTTTCATGGGAATGTGGACTTTCACTCATCATGAGCACACAGCTAGAAATTAAATGGCTGGAACATATGTTGTTGGTTTTTTTTTTTTTACATTTTAAGACTGCTAAACCATTTTTCAGAGATGATTAATTCTACATTCCCACTGGCACAGTGTTTCCCAACATTTATGTCAGGTTTTATTTGATTATTTATGTTATTGAGGTACATTTGATAAGCATTAAGTATTCAACCTGAAATTTTGAGAAAGAAAAACATAGTAAGAGTTTACCTATATCCAACTAATATTTTTTAAAAAAATTCAAGGATAATCTATAATATTGATATAGTTAACATCCTGTTTATGATATCTCTATAGTTAATTCATCATACACAAGCAAAGTGCTTCTCACTTTGATGAATATCTCTCCAATTTTCCTGCCCTTACATAGATATTCTGCTTATGTGTATTCAAGGGTTTTTGTTTCTTTTCTTTTCTTTTCATGGGAGAAGTACCTTTACTGGTTCTCATTTCTGGTTTTGGAACAAGAAGTCCTATATTTCTATTTTGTTCAAGGAACCACAAATGACATACTTTGTTATGGGCATGAGTGGTAAATTTCAAGCATGGTTCTATACTGAGTATATTTTCTTTCTTTTTTAAAATTTCAAAATTTTTAATTATTTTTTCTTTTTTTACCTTTTATTAATTACACTTTATTCATTTTGTATCCCCCCATAAGCCCCTCCCTTCTCCCCTCCCGGTCCCACCCTCCTTTCTGCATGCATGCCCCTCCCCATGTCCACTGATTGGGGAGGTCCACCTCTCCTTCTTTCTGATCTTAGTCTATCAGTTCTCATCAGAACTGGCTGCATTGTCAGGGTTCTAGGTTATACTCCTTGGCTGGAGTATGAGTCTCTGGGAAGTTCCCTGTGTTCAAATTTTCTTGTTCTGTTGCTCTCCTTGTGGAGTTCCTGTCCTCTCCAGCTCTTACTATTTCCCACTTCTTACATAAAATTCCATTCACTCTGCCCATCAGTTGGCCATCAGGCTCAGCATCTGCTTTTTGTAGCAGCTTTATTTGTAATAGCCAGAAGCTGGAAACAGCCCAGATGCCCCTCAACTGAAGAATGGATGCAGAAACTGTGGTACATCTATACAATGGAATATTACACAGCAATGAAAAATAAGGAAATCATGAAATTTGCAGATAAATGGTGGGACCTGGAAAGGATCATACTGAGTGAGTTGTCCCAGAAGCAAAAAGACACACATAGTATATACTCACTCATATAAACATACAACATAGAATAAACCCACTAAAATCTGTACATCTAAACATACTAAGCAAAAGAGAGGACCCTAACTAAAATGTTCAATCCCCATCCTGAAAGGCAAAGAGGATGGACATCAGAAGAAAAAGAAAACAGGAAACAACCTAGGAACCTACTACAGAGGGCCTCTGAAAGCCAGAAGAAGAAAACAGGAAACAACCTCGGAACCTGCCACAGAGGGCCTCTGAAAATTTTTAAATTTTAAAATTCACTTTAAATCCTTGTTGTAGCCCCATTCTTCCCCCCATCACAGTCCTACACTCCCTCCTTTCCTCCTCCCCTTTTCCTCGGAAATGTGGAGCTTCCTTGCTCATCAAGTTGCATTGGGACTGAGTATGTCTTCTTCCCCTGTGGCCTAGTTAGGAAGTTCCACCAGGGGAAAGTGATCTAAAAGCTAGCAACTGAGTCCATATTAGGTGCAGTCTCTGCTTCCCTTGCTAGAGGACCCACATGAGGCCTAAGCTGCACATCTGCTATATCTTTGTAGGGGCCTAAGGCCCGTTTTTGCATGGCCCTTGGTTGATGCTTCAATCTCAGAAAGCCCCTCTGGACCCTGGTTAGTTAGCACTGTTGGTCTTCTTGTGGAGCTCCTGTCACCTCTAGGTATTTTCTTTTTCCTACCACTTTTCCACAAGACTTTCTAATCATCGCCCAATTTTTAGCTGTTAGTCTCAGCATCTGTTTTGAGGCACTGCTAGGTAGAGCCTTTCAGAGGACAATTCTGTCAGGCTCCTATCTGGAAGCTTAGCAGAGCATCCTTCATAGTGTCAGGGACATAGGGTGGGGCTTTGGCAGGGCCAGTCCTTGGTGGGCATTCCCTCAATCTCTGCTCTATCTGCTCTAACTTTATCCCTGCTCATCTTGTAGATAGGGTAAATTTTGGGTGAAAGTTTTTGTGGGTAGTTTGGTGTTCCCTTCCCTCTGCTAGGAGACTAGTCTAGACAATTTTAAAAAATGGCATACAGAGCTAAACAGAATTCTTAACTGAGAATTCTAGAATGGACAAGAAATGTTCAATGCTGTTAGTCATCAGGGAAATCCAAAGCAAACAACTCTGTGATTCCATCTTACATCAATCACAATGGCTAAGATGAAAAACTCAAGTGACAGCACATGCAAGTGATGATGTGGAGAGAGGAGAACACTCCTCCATTGTTGACATCAGTGCAAACTTGTACAACCACTGTGGAAATCAAACTGGAGGTTTCTCAGAAAATTTGGAATGTATCTACCTCAAGACCCAGCCATATCACCCCTAGGCATATACCCAAAAGGTGTTCCACCATTCAATGAGGACATTTTCTCAACTATGTTCATAGCAGCTTTATTTGTAATAGCCAGAATCTTGAAACAACCTACATGTCTCTCAACTTAAGAATGGATAGATAAATTTTGGTTCATTTACACAGTGTAATACTGCTCAGCTATTAAAAACAAAGATATGCAATTTTCAAGCAAATGGGTGGAACTAGAAAGGATCATCCTGAGTGAGGTACCCAGATGCAGAAAGACAAACATGGTATGTACTTGCTTATAAGTGAATCTTAGCCATAAAATACAGGATAACTATGCAGGATAACAACCCAGAGACACAAAGAAGATGGGGGCACTGAGGGGCCAAGGAGGATGCTTGAATCTCTCTAAGAGGAAATAAAACAGACATTTAAAGTAGATTGAGGGAGGGGCCAGGTGGGAGAGGGGGTGGGTATTAGGTGTGGGGGAAGAGAGGAAGGAATGGGAGAGAGAACAGAAGTTGGTGGAGAGCATCTCTGAAACAGGCTTAGCTCCCAGGCATCTGTGGGGATTACCCTACCAGAGACTCCTAGCAGCAGGGATTATGAACCCTGAAGTCTTTACCTCCAATAGCCACCTGGGACTTCCAATGAAGGGAGGAGGATACCAATCCATCCATAAAACTTTTGACCCAAATTTGTCCTTCCTACAAGAAGTGTAGGGATTAAGATGGAGCAGAGATTAAGGGAATGGCAAATCAATAACTGCACCACCTTGAGACACACCCAGTAGGAGAGAGCCCACACCTCCATCACTTTTAATGATAGTTTGCTCTGCTTGCGGGCAGGAACCTAGCGTAACTGACTTCTGAGAGGCTCCATCCAGTAGTTCATGGACATAGATGCAGAGACCCACAGCTAAACAATAGGTGGAGCTCTGTAAGTCCTATGGAAGAATGGAAGAAAAATTTGGGGAGCTGGAGGGATCAAGGACAGCACAATAAGATCCACAGGAAAACTAACCTGGGCCTGTGGTGGATCAAAGAGACTGAAGGATCAACCAAAGAGCTTGGCTGGACCTAGGCGCCTTACACACATGTATGGGGAGATGTGCAGCTTGTTCTTCATATGTGCCCCCTAACTAAGAGTGGAGGCTGTCTCTGACTGCTGCCTGCCTTTGGATCCCTTTCACATATCTGGGCTGCCTTGTCTGGCCTCAGTGGGAGAGGATGTGCGTAGTATTGCCGTGACTTGAGGTGCCATGCCATGGCGCAGTGTGTCGGCACCCCCTGGGTGTCTCTTGTTCTCTGAGAAGGAGAGGCACGAATTGGGGAGTGGGAGATTTTCACCCAGCCCTGGCTCCGTAGTCTTTATTGGCAAAATAGCACGGTTGTGATTTTCATTCATTTATAACAACATGAAGTGCTGGCAATGTCTTCCTCCTCACTGTTGCAGTTTGAAAATAAAATGCCATTTCTACTCCCACCCAGGCGTGCATAGCGTGTGTTTGAACACCTGGTCCCCAGTTGTTGGTCTTGCTCAGGAAGGCTATGCCACCTTTAAGAGGAGCATCGAGCTAGAGGAAGAAAATCACTAGAAACTGGCTTTGAGGTCTTGTAGCCTGCCTCCATTTGCTGTACTCTCTCATTTCAGCTTCCGGAGTGTGAATACAGTATGACACCCAACTCCATGCTACTGCCACCACTGCTCCCCTGCCTGCAACTGTGCCTTTCTAATTGTTTTGGATTCTGTTTCTGGAGTTTTAAGTCTAGATAAAATCATTCTCTCCAAAGTTATTTTTGTCAGGGTATTTTATTACAGAAGAAGAAATGGAACAAATATATTCATGAAATTTTCCGTGAGTGTTTAGACATGACTAGGTGTCTTGTCTATTACATAAAGTCCTACAGTGGCCAATTGCCAAGTAGATATCCCTTTGACATATTGTGTTTTTTTCCCTTTGGCTAGATACCTAGAAGTGTGATGGTCCCTGTATCCTTCAGTTTTTGAAGAATATTTACACTGTTTTCTGCAGTGGCAAAGACACTTTGTATCTCCTGACTACTCTACATTCTTAAACTTTCCTCTACGTTTGCATCGGCAGTGGTTAGCCATTATAACTCCGATACAGTCATTCTAAGAGGAGTTAAATGGTGCACTTCACTGTGGTTGTGATTTGCATTTCCCTGATGCTTACTGATGTGAACACATGTTCATATACTTGTTAGCTACTTGTACTTTTTTTTTTTTTGATAAATTGCCTATTCAGATCTTTGCTCATCTTTTAATTGGGTTATTTGTTTGCTTCCTGTTGAATTGTTTGGGCTCCTTATATACTTTGGATTCGAATTGCTTATCAGATCAATGACTAACAAATATTTATTTTATTCTGTTCTGTTGAGTATTTCTTTAGTGTGTAATAGCTTATTGTTTGATTCATTCAATTCCCTCTTGTCTACTTTGAATTTTGATATGTAGATTTTCACATTAATAGGAGACTATTGTGAACAATTATACCCAAGCAATGTAGCTGGCCAAGACCAAATACATAAACAGAATGTACCACACAGAGTCACGGAGAATGAATAGATAAATATGAAGTAAGGAGAAAGAACTAGGAATTCAAACCTGACGAAACAGAACAAAAGAAAACAAAAAACCCTCCTACCTACCATTTTACTGTGCGGGTATCCCAGCGTCTGCACACAATCATTTGTGTGCAGTCTTAAATACCTATAATTAACGAGTTTGTGAAGAAGTGTTAAGGCAGTGTTTTAGTGTAGTTAAGATTTTATCTTTCAGTGGAATATTCATATGTCCAACATTGAAATGCTGTGTTACTTGTGCTATGGTTGAAGTGCTTTAAACTGCATCATTTTCATTTAAAAGGTGTTTTATTTAATTGATTTCACAACCCATATATATAATATATGTCGTGTGTGCGTGTGTGAGTGTGTATGTATGTGCATTCATGCATATCAGGTGCTATTTTGCCACATGGAAGCTTGTGCAATATTTAAATCATAATAAATATATCTATAAACTAAATATCATTTCTATATGGTTAGGACATAGGAATTATGTCTTCTGGTTTTTTTTTTTTGTTTTTTGTTTTTTGTTTTTTTTTTGCTTTTTCTTTTAGTCTTGGTGTTTGGATGTTAGCCTCAATTTTGCTAGGCAAATGCTCTACAGCTAAGGTGTATATATGGCCTTCTCTTTAGTTTCTCCTTTTGAGACAAGCTCAAAATAATTCACTCCATTGACCATGAAAGCACTATATTAAGCTAAGGAAGAGCCTGAGCGTATGCTCCTCTAGCCTCAGCCTACAAAGTAGCTGAGATCACAGTTCTGAAGCAGCAGTTATGGCTCTTTTATAGCTTTTTGAAATATACAATGTATTGTTGCTGTTGTTGTCATCATTATTATTATAGTTGCCCTAGTGTGAAAAAGCACTACAAAACTTTTGGCTTCTGTCTAGGTATAATTTAGCAGCTATCGACATATCTTTACATGTCTGTCTTTCACATTCTGGTAGCCATGATATGATTCTGAATTCCTATGAGAACAACTCTTAAATTCTTTATAAGGACGAGTTAATTAGCTTACTAATAATATCTGTGGTGGTTTGAATAGATATAGCTCCCATAGACTCGTGTGTGAATGCTGGGCGATATTGGGAGGTGTGGCCTTGTTGAAGAAAATATGGCCTTTTTGGAGGAGACATGTCACTAGGGGGTAGGTTTTGAGGGCTAAAAGGATTAAGCCACTCCCAGTGTAGAATTCCGTTCCTGCTGCCTATGATCCAGATGTAGAATGCTAAGCTCCTCCTTCAGCACCATGTCATGCCTTCTATTATGTTCCCCACCACGATGATAATGTACTGAACCTCTGAACTGTAATCTGTCTCAGTTAAATGTTTGCCCTTCTAAGAGTTGCCACGGTGTCTCTTCACAGAAATAGAACTCTAACTATAGACAATATCCAATACCATACATTTTGCTCATAATCTTTAGGACTGTTTTATAGGGTGTATGTCCCATGATATATCTTCCAATCATGAGTTGATTCACATTTTGAAAGTTCCATTTACTTGTTACAATGAGGAAGGCTACAGTTTAACATGGAAGCACATATCTCTGATATACTGATATCATGCTTTAAAAATATACCAGCTAGTGAGACTTACTGAAAATTTTTATTTTAGACTTTATAATAGAGTTAGTATGTATACGCAATGCAAGCATTAAGGTTTTCATTGTTAATAATACTATTTGCTCGTCTTTATTATAGTAAAAATTAGGTTTTCTTTTTTTAATTTTTACATTTGCTAGCCTTTGTGTGTATGAGGAAGGGAGAAGAGAGGAGAGAAGAAGAGAGAGAGAAGTCATATATACCACTTGTGGAATTCACAGAATGATTATAGGATCATTTTTCTCCTTTCATTGAGGAGCCAACTCAAGCCATCAAGCATGTTGGCCAGTGCCTTTACTATTTGAGCAATTTAGTGAAAAAAAATAAATTTTCTATTTTAAAAGTTACTGTCTACTTCTGTTGGGATATGGCTTTTCTTTTTACCCTGTTTGTGAATAGTTTTGAGCCAGTTCCTTCATATATGTTTGATTTTTCTGTTATTTATTGAAAGTCTCAGTGTATCTTTACATGCACATTCTCTTTTAGTCACAGGTTGTTGTTATAATCCTCTTTTTTTTTCCTCAACTAAATCAAGGTATTGTTGTAATAATATAGCTGCCATTTTCTTGATTTGATCATTTATTATCTTGAGATACTGGCTTTGATAAATTTTGATTTATCTATTTTGTATTTGAACTATTAAACTATTAACAAAACCAAAGATTATATAAATATTTATTTATTTATTTAGTTAGTTAGTTAATATTAGCTACAGTTTATTAACTTTGTATCACAGCTGTATCCTGCTCCCTCATTTCCTCCCAATCCTACCCTCTCTCCCTCATCTCCTCCCTGCCCCTTTCCAAGTCCACTGATAGGGGAGGACCTCCTCCCCTTTCATCTGACCCTGGTTTATCAGGTACCTTACAAAGTCCTCCTCTGTGGCCTGGTAGGGCTGCTCCTCCCTCGGAGGGGGAGAAGGTCAAAGAGCCTGACATTGAGTTCATGTCAGAAGTAGTCCCTGTTTCCCTTACGAGGGTACCCACTTGGATACTGAGCTACCATGGGCTACATCCAAGCAGAGGTTCTAGGTTACATCCATACATGGTCCTTGTTTTGGAGTATCAATCAGTCTCATAAAAGACGCCTGTTCGTTGATCACCTCCCCCTGAGGGGGAAGCAGCCTTACCAGACCACAGTAGAGGACAATGCAGCCACTTTTGATGAGAACTGATAGACTAAGATCAAAAAGGAGAGGAGAACCTCCCCTATCAGTGGACTTGGGGAGTGGCATGCATGCAGAAAGGGGAGGGAGGGTGGGATCAGGAGGGGAGGAGGGAGGGGCTTATGGGGGGATACAAAATGAATAAAGTGTAATTAATAAAAAATTTTAAAAAAAAGAAAAAAAAAGACCACTGTGCCCAGATATATTTGGTCCTTGTAGAGCTCCTGTCCTCTCCAAGTCATATTAACTCCCCCTTCTTTCTTATTTTTTTTTGAAAATTTTAATTTTATTCTTTTCTTAGGTATTTGTTGGGGATTTATTTCATATTTTCTATGATGTTTACAGCTGATTTGCTGTGCTAGTCATTGCAGAGTCCTCTTCTCTTTGACTTTTCATGCCATCACTTATTTTTCAAGGTGTTATTTTGTATATCATCATTCCTTTAATTTACAATTTTGTTTACAGAATATATATTTATTCATCTTTGTGCTTGTACTAATTGCCATGAACTAGTTTTCCATCAAATATTTTAGGAAGAGATGTCATTGGAACTGGAGTTTTTCATAGAGCCTGTAGATTAACCGTAATTTATATCTTCATTACATTTGGTTTAATCAATGTGCCTGAACATAAATACAAAAATGAAAACACCTTTCAACTACTATTCATTCCATGTTAACAATGGCTAGATTTTACAATTAACTAACTATTGTATAGCTACTAACTAGGTAACATTAAAATTAGTTTTGTATATATTTTCTTTAAACAAAATTACAGGAGAATTGAGTATCTGATGACAACAGGCATCATGCAAAACACAAACCAGTTATGTCATATTTCCTGGCCTCCAGAAGTTCATGGTTCATTCAGAAGTCTGGTAAGCACATTGTAATTAAGAGATGAGGAGGACTGAGTGAGAAGGGACAGGACAAAGCAACCAGAGAAGGAAGCACAGGGTGATCAGAACTGAGCTGAATCTCAATAAGAAAATTTAAAGTTCACCAGCCTGAGAACAGAAATGCATTTTCTTAGCAGTGGGAATGACAGGCACAAAGGCACAGAGGCATGATGGAGCATGGCTTGCTAGGGAAATAACAGCTGACCTTTCAGAGCAGAAGCAGAAACGTCAGGGGTGGAGAAAGGACTTGGAGATTAGTCTGGAAAAATAGATTGGGGTCAGATTTTGAAGACATTTGTACTGTGAGGCTATACATAACTCTGTAGGCAACAGGCCACCATTGAAATTTGAAATGGGCAAGTCGCATGTTCAAAGTTGTATTTCAGAAAACAACTGATGTCAAGATGATGGATGGACTGAAAGCTGTAAAGACCAGGAGGTACTGAAGTTTGTTTTTATCAGAAAAACAAGAAACAGATTTTGAGATGTCTGGAATAAACTCAACAAGCCTTGTGCTTCCGCTGTTGCCTCCTGTAGTGTAGTTCCAGAAAGGCTTGACATTGGTCATGTTCTGGAACACAATTTTGGACATGCGATTTGCCCATTTCACAATTTCAATGGTGGCCTGTTGCCTACAAAATTATGTAAGTCTCTCAGTACAGATGTCTTCAAAATCTGACCCCAATCCATTTCTCAAAGTGAAAGAGCAAGTCCCTTCAAATCTACATCACACAATACTCTGTCACCTGCCTGACTTCGTCCTTGCTGCTCTATGAACTGCTTCTCTCCTTCATCCCATTGTCCTCTCTGCTGATTCTCTTCTCCTACTTTACTGACTTTGTCTTAGGTTAGTTCCCGCACCATTGTAAAATCTTGGTTCGAATGTCATCTTTCCATGAAGAACTGTGCTGGTCACTCTAATCTTGCAAATCTCTCTTCATCTGTCTTTTCTGGTCCACTGCACCTGCTCTGTTTTCTATCCTAAAGTGCCACCAACGCAATCATCATTTCATGTTTTGTGCCACTTCTTTCCTCTTGCTAATTTAAGGCAGAAATGTTACATTTTGTCAAATGATATATGCAGAATTGTGTAGGACATAGTCTGGCACATTGCAAACACGTGATAATCACTGTGTTTAATGAATAATAAGATAAAGTTCTGAATATGGTAACATACTGACTAAGAGAATGGCTGATTTGCAAAGATTTAAGATGACTCAGGGGAGTTGTAGGCAGGACTTAGTATGGATGATAAGTGAGATAAAGCAATGAGTTCTTTACTATTTGCCTTTGCTGTATTGTCAGGAAACTGGAGTGTTTTACACAGTTTTATAAATATTGGCTGATGCTTAGTATCTAGTAGATACTTTATATATTTTCCTTATAAGAGAAGAACCTACAGAAATGAATAGAGAAAGAAAAGAGACACAGAAAGAGAAAAGTTTAGAGAAGGGTTTCTCAACCTTCTTATTTTTGCAACACTTTAATACAGTTCCTCAAGTTGTGGTGACCTCCAACCATAAAATAATTTTCATTCCTACTCAATCACTGTAATATTGTTATTGCTATGAATTATAATATAAACATTTGTGTTTTCTGATGGTCTTAGTAAACCCCTGTAAAAGAGACTTTAGAATCTAAAAGGGTTGTTACCCACAAGTTGAGAACCACTGGGTTAGACAGAATCTCTCAGAATTCTTTCAATTCCAATAAATATTATTAGTTGGCTAAACAGAACACTCATTATTTTCTGATTTGTGTGTAGTTCAAACCATCATCTACTGTTTTTATTTTACTTACTATGGACTCCCATCCTTGTGGCGTGGTTTCTGAGTCCTCAGCTGTTTCTTGGTGTCCTTGGAACTTTTGGTCCAAAGGCCATCCATACAGAGCTGCTAGGTTGTCACTAATAGACAGTCAGAGATGGAAGGGTCATTATTTGTAATTTTGTTCCTTGAATGACTGGGTGGGATTCTGCTTACCCCTACATTGGAACAAACCAGGATATTTCATGGTGACTATTAGAAATCAGAATCTGAGGCACTCAAGTTCCTCATCAGAAGATGTTTAGTCAAAGCTCACCCTTTACCAAGTATTTTCAAATCACATTTGAGTGAATTCACAGATGCAGAACCCATGGCACAGAGGGCTGGCTACAGTTATCTTACAGCAGTTACAACTTTTCCACAAGAGCCAGGCTTCTAAACTGTGTACTCCGAAATGTCCCTCCAAGAAGAAAAAGCAAACTTTTTCAGCTTTGGACTCAGTAGAACTATTGTCAACTTGAGTTTGTACCTTAATCCAGTTATTTAACTCTACCAGGAATCAGTTTCTTTATTTGCAAAATGAGGCCACTATGCAAAACATTGTAATGACAAAATGCACTCACACTGATTATTGTAAGTTACAATCAAGGACTAAGATACTATCACTGATCTGTTAAAAAAAAAAAAAGGAAGAATAGAGGACAGAGACTCTAGTGAGGAAACTGTTGCTATTTTATCCTCAGAAAACTGTACTCACTGATCCAAGAATAATTAGTTTTATAAGCTTTAAAGCAAATATTTTTGTTTCGCTGATAGTGAATGGATTGCCACACTTTCATTTTTGTAACACGAATTACCTTGAGTCATAAACACTCGAAGATTCCATTCAGCTCTATGCTGGACAATATCTAGGTATTTCTTGATTAGAGATGCCACCGATTTTTGCCATTCTAAAGAAGCTGTGTGTTAAAGATTTGTTGATAAGTCTAATTTCAACTTTATGGTACTTCCCAGAATATGCAATGTGAAGCCTCTGGGGAAGCAATATTGATGATATTCTTTTTATTTCAGACTTAAATTTGATTTCTATTTTGATTACACGTTTGGAAATTTTCATAAGCAACAGTATATTTATTTTCATATGATACCCACTTTGGTAGTATCAAAGTAAATTAGGAATAGACACAAGCAATAACTTACAGAGACTATGTTTCAGCATTTTGGTAAAGCCATGCACCCCTTAATTTAATGAAAAAAATAAAATTAAAATGTTCTAACATGTGAACTTTGGAAAACATGCTAAACACAGGTTATACTTCACCATTAGAAGCTTTCAAACCTTTCATAGACAATAGACTGCACCTACTTGTACAAAATTGCCTTGAGTATTGAAGTTTGAAAATCTCAAATCAATCACATCAAAGCTAAGATTTATCCTGATTTAAATGTTTTACTGTGGTTAAATCCAAATTAACCCTTTGTAGTAAGAATGCTGTGAATTTGGTGCTGGATCTGCTTCGCATTTTTCACTCAAAGTTACATCTCTTCTTGATAGTGGTGTGTGTGTGTGTAAAAATATTTCAGTCCTTTTGTAATTATTTTTAATTACACAAAGTTGGGTCTATCTATATTTTTAAAACAAATTTGTACAGGTTCTTAAAAGAGACTGGAGAGGTTTATGGTGATCAGTAAGATGGATATATTTACATTTATTCCTCTTGTGGTAGATAGTTAGTATCTCAATATCCATTTTTCTCTCATGACTCTACCAAGAACTACATTAATTTTCAGGCATGAACTATGACATAGTTTTGAGGACTTGATCTAATAAAATATTTGTATAATGATCATATCAGTTTGGTAAAATAAAGCCAAAAAACAAAAAAACAAGAAACAAACAAACAAAAAGTGGTTCGCTCTTCAGTTACATGAGTCAGGAATATAGCAGATACAACGATATTAACTAATCCACTTGCTACTCAACGTGAAACTTTAGCATGTTTTTCAAGGATACAAGGCACATACATAAACATAGTAAAGGCAACATACAACAAACCTATAGCCAACATCAAACTAAATGGAAAGAAACTTAAATCAATCCCACTGATATCAGGGACAAGGTAAGGCTGCCCAAGCTCTCCACATCTCTTCAACATAGTACTGAAAGTCCTAGCTAGAGCAAAAAGACAACTCAAGGAGATCAAGGAGATACAAATCACAAAGGAAGAAGTCAAAGTATCACTGTTTGCAGATGATATGATAGTATACATGAGTGACCCCAAAATTTCAATCAGAGAACTCCTTCAGCTGACAAATACCTTCAGCAAAGTGGCTGGATAGAAAATTAACTCAAAAAATCAGAAGCCCTCTTGTATACAAAAGAAAAAAAGGGCTGAAAAAGAAATTAGGGAAACAACATATCACAATAGCCACAAATAATATAAAGTACATTGGTGTAACTCTAACCAAGCAAGTGAAAGAAAGACCTGTATGAGAAGAACTTCAAGTCTCTGAAGAAAGAAATTGAAGAAGATCTCAGAAGATGGAAAGATCTCTCTATGCTCACGGATTGGTAGGATAAACATAGTGAAAATGGCCATTTTACCAATTCCCATCAAATTACAACACAATTCTTTACAGACCTTGAAAGAACAATTCTCAATTTCATATAGAAAGACAAAACAAACAAACAAACAAACAAACAAACAAACAAACAAAAAATCCAGAAAAGCTAAAACAACCCTGAACAATAAAAGGTCTTCTGGAGGTATCTCCATTCCTGATCTCAAGCTGCACTATAGAACAACAGTAATAGAAACTTCAGCATGTTTTTCAACATATTTTTGTAAGGATTCAAATCTCTATAAATTAGCAAATTCTGGCTATTGTCTTTTAAAGATATTTAACAGATGCTGTTAAATAAGCCATTCATAGTAATGTATGCTATTTTAATAAACCATATTGTTTTTCTGCAGTGTGGAGTCTTTAGAGTTGAAGAACTCAAGCATACCTTTAGGAAGTGACAGCATAGTTAAGCAGTAGGGTCTGTAAATTTTCCAGTTTTGTTTTCTTCATTTGTCTGTTTTTTTTTCTTTAGATATTAGACAACAGTGGAAACTTCAGCTTCTAACATAAATTTAAAACTTTTGTTTTCACATTCATTTATTTATATTCCAAAGGCAGACAGCTATGTGTAGTATACTCTCTTCCTAGATGAATTTTAGGATGTTACAATTTTATCCAAATGCCCAGAAGCTTACCCATTCTTTAGCACTCTAATAAAACAATGTGTGTTAGAAATGACACATTCAAAATAAAATATCACAAATATGATATTTTTTGTGATCATTGTATATTTCTCACAGCCTTCATCGGTGTTAGGAGGCATGCAACAAGAAAATTGCCAAGAACCTGTGTTCCTAAGAGGCATCCGTTTATTGTCCATAAAACTGATGAACTATTTTCATTTTCTATTTGGGATGACAGCCAAATGCCCTGCTGGGCTTCATCTTCTTTCTGGCGCCATATTGTTTGCCTTCACTGGGCACACTAACTATGGATATACCTTTTGTTTGATTAGAAACTAAAGGAAAAGGGTTTTGTAACTTTTCTTCTTTAGTTTTTAAATGAAGAACTTGCTTTATTTAAATAAAAATTGAGTAAAATGTTGACTGAATAAAGAAAGAATAAAGCAGTTTATAGATTAAGTTGTTGAAAGTAGTTTTAAGTCAAGTAGAGAACTAATGTGTGGGGTGATCAATTTGATGATTAGATTTCTCTAAACATTCTACAATATAAACCTGTACCAAAACATCATTGCACACCAATATTATACACAAGATTCTTCCTTTGATTAAAATGAAAAAATTATAGATACAAGTATATACAAGTATATATATATAATTTATATATATAAATTATATATATATATATATAATTTATAATAAAGGAGAGATATTGACCAGAAGAAATGGCCCTGGGAGATCTGAAGTTTTCTTCTGTCCTCAGGCACATGCAAATAACCCACAGAGACATTTGCTCATTCACATAATTAAAAAGAAAAAAATCTGAAAATTGGAAATAATGTTTGGTCAGTAGTTTCACTGGATGACTTATAATTTTACTTTTGATGGTTTAGACATATAATTCTGAGAAGTAACCAACTTGGCCAACTTGATCTGAATGATTTGATCTAGATACTTTTAGTTGCTTAGTATGCCAAAAAATGTAACAATTAATAAATTTTAATAATTTTTACATAAATGTTGCTTTTAATTTAAACAGCATTGTATTAATCAATTCTATGGAGTCTACTGTAACTTCCTGTCTTTTTTTTTCTCCTACCTCTGCTGCGGATGAGGAAATAATTTTTGCCTCCTGGGGAACAGCAAGATATAATAATGTGAATATTATTTTGTTTCTCTTGAAGAAAGCATCCCAATAGACTTACAGTGTTCTTTGCAGCTATTTGTGACCCAAATGTAGAAGATATTTATTCTTTTCAAAGATATGATGGTATCTGTTCTGCTCCATGAGACCTGTTAGTTGTTCAACATAAAGCCAGAGGCATTTATTTAAAGAAAAGGAAGCAGATGCCCTCAGATTATCAATTGTTCTGGCATTAGTGATCCAAAGTATTATGTAGCTTTTCTTGGGTCGTTAGGTAACCGTGTAGAAAGGAGAAGAATGTTAATGTTGGGAATAATTTGTTCCTAACTGGAAGCCTGCAAGCATGGTGGCTTCAGCGCTGCAGTGGCCAAGAAGTGCAGAATTCCCATGTGATGCATGGTGCAGCCGATGAGGGTCTACGAACATTTCTGCAGAAGGCTGCTTCATGTGTAAATTAACCTGACTCTGGAACGATCATGCCAGTCACTGGCAGCTTTAATTATAGATCAGAATAAAATCTTGCTCTACAAATTTGTTCAACCAGAGAACTGTAGCAGGAACACAAGTTTGTTTAAGTTCTTTAATTATTGACTGTCAGGATTTGTGACACATGTGTGCCTCAACCTGTGAACACTAATAAGAATGATACAGCTTCGTGTTAGTGGCATAAAACAAACAAGGTAATTAAGAAATACAAGAAAAATGAAAGCACCATGAACCCACAAAACTACATATCCATTTCCATGCAATGAATTTGCAAAGTAAAATGATAAAAAACAAACATCAGTTAGCAGGAGCATTTGATGGATCCCATTAAAAGCAAGACTGATACATCACTAGATTTTTTTTTTGTATTCTTAAAATCAAAATAAAACCAAAGATCCTCTAATTCAGTCCTTGCTAACTAGCTCAATTCAGAGCCTGCTTGAATTTCAAGGTAACTGCTGTGTGCGTATCTAACAGTAGCACATTTGCACTTAATGAGACACATATGAATCTCTAGCCTTTATTTGGAGTTTAGGAAAGCATCAACCTTGAAAGGCACATCTGTTCTCTTCTTAGAACGAGAAATTCCTCCCTCCCTGCTATCAACTGTAGAAGCAGAATTCTCTAGGGAAAAAAAAAGCCTAATGTACTTCATGAAGTATCTTTGATTATTTTCTTTTCCTTTGGATGGTAAGCTTTAATCTAGTATTTGATCAGTTAAAATAATCCTAAATAAATACTAGATAAAAAGCTAATTGAAAAGATTCTTTCACAGAGGAAAGTGCAATGAGATGAGATGCCTACTCTGCTGCCATATGCTTAAAGTGGTTCTTATTTCCTTTGATGAACTGCTGAAAAAATATTAATTAACCTCTTTCCTCAATAAGAAGGAATGCAGCTTCTTATTCCTTATACTGCCAGCTTTTGAATGAAAACTGTTGAACTATACACCCTTTCATCACATTTGTTAAGAAGTTGTGTAGAAGTTGGGGAGGTGGCTCTGTCTGTAAAGCACTTTTACGCATTATGAGGACATGAGTTCTAACCCCAGAAAGTGTGCAAAAATAATGGGCATAACTGCCGTGTTCTTACTACCCTGTGTGTATAAACCCATCACCATGCAGGTGAGAACAAGTGCATCTTTGTTGTTCTCAGACCAACTATTGTATCTGAATTGGTAAATTTCAAGTTCAGTGACCTTGAGATAGCTTATCTCAACATCAAAACCAAAAAACAGGGAAGAGTGACTGAGGAAGAACAATATGGAGCCTTGGCCTCTGCATTTGTCCTCCGCCACAAATGCATATGCATATGAACACATATATACATGCTCACAAGAGTTTCAGATATCAAGGCCTTGACTTCTGTGAGATGAAGCAATTATTAACAAAGAGGTTAACAACGTGAACCTAAAATCTCTAGTGATAAGGATTGATTCAGAAGACGTGTAAGGTGTCTCTTTCAGTTACAATATTATTAAAACATTCTGCAAAACACTACATGCCGGTGAAGAGGCCTGACTAGGGTCTCTAGAAATGCCTGCATGTATAAACAAAGCTTACCTCAATGGTATGGATGCATGAGGTAGATGAATTTGCCTTAAACTTTTCACTTTAAAGACATGAAAGCCATACTTCCAGGTCAGTGGTTCTCAACCTTCCTAACGCTGTGACCTTTTAATACAGTTCCTTATGCTTTGGTGACCGCCAACTAAAAAATTATTTTCACTGCCACTTCATAACTGTAATTTTGTTACTGTTATGAATCATAATGTAAATATCAGATATGCAGGGTATCTCTACATGATCCCTGTGAAAGGGACCTTCAACTCCCTACAGGGGTTGTGACCCACAGGCTGTGAACTGTTGATCCAGATAGATGGTGTATATACCTTCATGGTTGGTTTTGAGATGCCTGAGACCCCTTTAGAAATTTAAAGTTTACTTTTTTTCTCTCGTCGCTATATTATCAGTGTCTTTTGGTAGGCTTTGAATTTGAGTTGGTTTACCACAATGTCCTCTTTCTCATTTTTATTAATTGCTTGAGAATTTTGTACATTTTGCTAATATTCCACCTCTTCACCCACTCCTCCCAGTTCTGTGCTCCTTTCCTTATCCTCCCACATTTCTCTCCCATCTCTCTCTCTCTCCTTTCTTCCTCCATCCAATACAGTGTGTGCCGCCAATATACTGTTGAATATGTTGCCTTGTTGCCTTCACTGGAGGTTGATTGTGACCAGGAAATTACTAAAAACAGAAAGGCATGAAAAGGAACTCTGCTTCCCTAGGTACAGAGGACACACACAAATTATCATATTACATAGGGACATTTGTTATTAATTTATTTAGAGGAAAATTCTAGTTCTGTTCTGCCAATCTTAATGAGGTCTAACAAGCTTTGCTTGGATTGCATTGTTTAGTCCTTTAATTAGAAACAAGGGTAGAAAACTGAATGAAACAAACAAATGGCTGAGTGCAGATTTGTCTTGTTTTTTTGTTTTGTTTTTTATAAACAAGATTTGTCTTGTTTTTTATAAAAGCAATAAAGCAATAGAAAAGACATATTTTACTTATTTCTGCACTATATTTTTGTTTGTTTCAGGCAGGGAAAAGGATAAGCAGAGGCAATCTGACCACTCCAAATGAGCGCTAATGTTCTCAAAAGATTGAAGGATCACTGTGGCCATACTTCTGAACTTAAAAAAAAAGATTTTAAAGATTTATTCTTTTTTTGTTTATGTATTTTTGTATGTTTCTTTCTTTTTGTGTATTACCTGTGTAAGTGGGTTTCTGCAGAGGACTGAAAAAGGCCTTGGGTACCCTGTGAAAATGAAGCTACAGGCTCTTATTGAGTTGGTCCATGTTACTTGGATGCTGGGAACTAAATTCAAGTCCTCTGCAAGAGCAGTGAGCACATTTAATTTCTCAGACATTTCTTAAGTTCTGCCCTTTTACAAGACTTCCCCGAGTAATCATCCAGTTTTGAAGGTACTTTAAAAATGTTTTAAATAATAAGCATGTCAAATAAACACATCTGAATACTGGAGTTAGCTCCAAAGACATCTTTATTTATTTTAATTTAAGTTTTAAACATATTTAATCACCAACAATTATGCATTTTAAGGCCCACAGTGTAAGGATGTATTATATGTATATAATGTATACAAATCAACTCCAAATTCATGAGCATCCACTCATGTGTAAATAGATATAAAAGACATTAAAAGGTGTGCTTTTATGAGTGTAAGTGATCTGTTACTGTTAACCACAGTCATCTCCTCTACTAGATGTTGATGTACTTTAAAAAAAAACAAAAACCTCTTTTCTTTATGTTTCTTATATATTTTTCTCCATACTCCACCCCAAACCCTTCCAACACCCCAATACCAGGTAGGAGAGAGAAAGGGCTGGTAGTGGAGGAGGTGCAGCTCTTGTAGCTGCTTCCTGCTGGTGAGGGTCATTGGGTTCCTTGGATCCAGTCTAATCCTCATTTCAGGAGATCTCCAACTTCTTGTCTCACAATAGCAACCAGTAGCAGCAAGGGGGAAGCAGGAACAGCCTTGTTCTTTGTCAGCACCCCAACACTCTCTGGGCTCTGGCATTTATTCCCTCTCAGGAGACCTCAGATTTAAACTATCTGCAGCTGACAAAGAGTTTCCTCAGAGCCTGAATGAGGCAAATAATCTGCTGCCGAGGACATCTGAATCAGTCCCACATCCCGCACCTGTGACCAAAATAAAAACATGTATCTATCCACAACAATTGCATTCTCTCAGTTTAAGCTCAGACAGACAGATATGCCGTGTTTTCTTTTATTTATAGACCATAGCTATATATACGTATTTATGTGGGAGCCAGTGTGAGTACAGGCCAGCAACCTAGATTGGGGCTCATGAAAGCAAGAGGGAAGGAAAGAATTTAAAGAAAAAAAGGTTTGGAAGGTAATAGAATGTATGTTATATTGACGTAAAATGGGGATTAATGAGGATATTTAATATGCTTTGAAGGGAAAACAGGGGTATTAGGAATTGAGAGGAGGTTCAACCGATTAGAATTAAAATTTAAACAGGCAGGAGGGGGGATTCAAGATGACAGAGACCAGCATGTACTATATCTGAGGGGCACAGTATCTGAAACTCTGAAACTGGTGAGTGGAGGGGTAGCTGAAACCAGAACTTCAACACTGAGGCTTCCCGGGTGAGAGAGGACAACCCAGGAGCTGAGACCATTTGGATCCAGGTCACCTATGGACATCTCTGGGGACTGAGAGTACTACCCCCAGTACTTCCCCTTGATGGGCCTTGCTGCTTGGCAGAGGTGGCCCACAGTGCCCCATTGCTCCAAGCATGGACCTCCCTGCTCAGTAACTGAGTCAGCAGAGGCGGGCCTCCCAGTTCCCTAGCAGCAGCAGGCAGCTGTACAGTCTTCCTAGTGCCGCTCAGCGGGCAGCTGTCCCAGTCTCCCAGGTCTGCAGCAGTGGCAGCAGAGTGACAGCTGGCCCTAACAGGAGCCTCCATGCTCCTGAGACAACAGAAGTGGCTATCCCAAGTAAGAGTCTCCCTGCCCAGCGGACAAACAGTGGACACCACTGAGCTGACTGATCTCCTAGAGTCTCATTTACTCCTTCAGGCGCAAATCTGAGATTAGAAAACAGGGGGAACCCCTGTACTTTCTAATTAGGCCTGCTAGTGAGTGAGTGTGCCTTCAAGTGAGTGCATGCAGAGTCTAACTAAGATCCAGGGTACCTCTATGCTAGCAGCCAGACATCAGATCCCTCCCACTCACATATCCACTGTGGGCAACATAGGGATTCTTGGGACAGCATTCTCAACATTGAAGCCACTGTTCTGTGGGTATACCAGTGGAGTCCAGGCAAACAATTTCTGGAGCCCAGAAAGATCTGAATATTCAGAGAACCTGTGCGTGCACATTTCTCCAGCACCCACACGCCCTCCTGTGGTTAAGCCCCACATTTCAGGCATTTACAGTGTCTAGCACACTGTCCCTCAAGGCACACTTCCAAGCACGTCTATGCTTTCTATCCTGCACTTGTTCACCTGCGCCTGTGAGATTTCTCCCTTAGCTACAGCTGACAAACCAACACATACTCTCAAGCTAGTGGACCTCTCTCATCTTCCCTGAAGAATACTTCAGACACCAGAGAAAGACAGACCCAATGTAAAGCACAGACTCCAGGAACAGAGAAGTTTATGAATAAGCAGATGGCCAGAGGTTGACATAAGAACACATCCAACAGAAATCAGGACATTATGGCTTCGTCAGCAACCCCAAAATCAATGGATATTTTAATTCATTGGAAACACAGGAAAATGATTTTAAAGCTTTGCTTATCTAGTTATTAGAGGCACATAAAGAGGAAATGAACAAATCTCTCAAAGAAATAGCCACACAAATGGAGTCAAATAAAGAGGAAATGAACCAAACTCTCAAAGAAATAGAGGCAACTACAGCCAAACAAATAGTTGCACAAGTAGAGGCACAATTATTGGCATATAGAGAGGAAAGGAGAAAAAAAAATTGAGTCCATCATGGAAAGACAGGAATGCACATTCAAACAGATGAAGGAAATGGTGCAAGGCATGAAAACAGAATTAGAATCAATAAAGAAAACACAACAGAAAAAAATGTGGAGCTGGAGAACTTAGAGAAAAGATCAGGAACCACAAAGGTCTGCCTCACCAGTAGAATATGAAAGATGGAAGAGAGACTCTGAGGTGCTGAAGATGCACTTGCAGAAACTGATATTTCTCTCAAAGAAAAAGTAAAATCAGAAAGGTTCCAAATACAAACATCCAAGAAATCAAGGGTGCCATGAAAAGAGAAAATCTAAGAAAAAGAATAGAATAAAAAGAACATTCCAGGCTCCAAGGTCCAGAAAATATTTTCAAGAAAATCATAGAAGAAAATTTTCCCAATTTAAAGAAAGAGATGTCCATAAACATACAAGAGGCCTACAGAACACCAAATAGACTAAACGAGAAAAGAAATGCCTCACATCACATAATAGTCAAAATGCTAAATCTACAAAGAAAAAATATTAAAAGCAGCAAGGGAAAAAGGCTAAGTAACATATAAAAGTAGACCTATCAGAGTCACACTATAAGTCTCAATAGAAACTGAAAGCCAGAAGGTTCTGGGCAGAACTTTTAACCCAAACTCAAAAGAGTATAACTTCTTTTAAACACATCATGGAACCTTCTCAAAAATTGACCATATAGTCGGTTACAAAGTAAGCTTCAACAAATATAAGAAGATTAAAATAATCCCTTCTATCCTATCAGAATACCATGGTCTAAAACTAGACCTTAACAACCACAGAAATAACAAAAAGCCTATATACACATGGAAACTAAACAACTCTCTACTCAGTGACAGCGTGGTCAGGGAAGAAATGAAAAAAGAAATTAGAGAAAGAAAAAAAAATTAGAGACTTCCTAAAATTCAATGAAAAACAAAGGCACAGTATACCCAAATATATGGGACAAAATAAAAGCAGTGCTAAGAGGAAAGTTCATAGCACTAAGTGCCTCCAGAAAGAATTTGGAGACATTTCATACAAGTAACTTAACAGCACATCTAAAACCCTATAAAGAAAAGAAGCAGACACACCCAAGAGGAGCAGACAGTTGTAAATAATCAAACACAGAGCTGAAATCAATGAATTAGAAACAAAGAAAACAACACAAAGAATCAATGAGACCAAGCACTGGTTCTTTGAGAACATCAACAAGCTAGACCAACCCTTAGCCAAACTAACTAAAAGGCAGAGAGAAACTATCCAAATCAGCAAAATCAGAGTGAAAATACTTAACAAGAGACACTGAGAAAATCCAAACAATCATTAGATATTGCTACAAAAGCCTATATGCCACAAAATTTGACAATCTAAATGAAATGGACAACTTTCTTGATAGAGTCCATCTACCAAAATTAAGTCAAGATCAGGTAGAAAGATCGAATAGCCCTATATCCCCCAATGAAATAGAAGCAGTCATCAAAATCTCTCTTCCAATAATAGCCCAGGGCCTCTTGGTTTCAGCACAGAATTCTACCAGATCTTCAGAGAAGAGCGAACTCAATTCTCTTATAACTATTCCATAAAATAGAAACAGAAGAAACATTACCAAACTCATTCTATGAAGCCACAATCATCTTGATACCTAAACCACACAAAAACCCAACCAAAAAAGAGAACTTCAGACCTATCTCTCTTATGAACATTGAAGCAAAAATACTCAATAAAATACTTCCAAACCGAATCCAAGAATACATAAAAATAACATCCAACATGACCAAGTAGGTTACATACCAGGGGTGGTTCAATATATGGAAATCCATCAACGTGATCCACCATATAAACAAACTGAAGGAGAAAAACCAAAGACAATATACAGCAAGCTTATATAGCCAACATCAAATTAATTGGAGGGAAACTTAAATCAATCCCACTGAAATCAGGGACAAGGCAAGGTTGCCCACTCTCTCCATATCTCTTCAACATAGTACTTGAAGTCCAAGCTAGAATAATAAGACAACTAAAGGAGATCAAGGGGATACAGATCAGAAAAGAAGAAGTCAAAGTATCACTATTTTCAGATGATGTGATAGTATACATGAGTGTCCCGCAAATTTCAACCAGAGAACTACTTCAGCTGATAAACACCTTCAGCAAAGTGGCTAGATAGAAAATTAACTCAAAAAAATCAGTAGCCCTCTTAAAAAATTAGGGCTGAGAAAGAAATTAAGGAAACTACACCCTTCACAATAGCCACTAGTAACATAAAGTACCTTGGTGTGACTCTAACCAAACAAGTAAAAGACCTTTAAAAAAAAAAAAAAAAAACTTCAAGTCTCTGAAAAAAGAAATTGAAGAAGATATCAGAAGATGGAAATATCTCCCACGCTCATGGATTGGTAGGATTAACATAGTGAAAATGGCCATCTTACCAAAAGAAATCTACAGATTCAATGCAATAACCAACAAAATACCAACACAATATTTTACAGACCTTGAAAGAGCATTTTTCAACTTCATGCAGAAAAACAAAAATCCCAGAATTACCAAAACAATCCTG
Source organism: Psammomys obesus (assembly GCF_907164565.1). Taxonomy (NCBI): domain Eukaryota; kingdom Metazoa; phylum Chordata; class Mammalia; order Rodentia; family Muridae; genus Psammomys; species Psammomys obesus. Next base: position 9,317,078 of record NW_026592548.1, read on the forward strand.
TGCAACAACAGATCATCTATAGGTATCTCCATCCCTGCTCTAAAGTTGTACTACAGAGCAATAGTACTAAAAACTGCATGGTACTGACATAGAATGGTGGATCAATGGAATGGAATAGAAGACCCAGAAATAAACCTATACATACATAGATACCTGATTTTTGAGAAAGAAGCCAAAACCATACAATGGAAAAAAGACAACATCTTCAACAAATGGAGCTGATCTAACTGGATGTCTACATGTAGAAAAATGCAAATAGATCCATAGTTATCACCTTGCACAAAACTAAAGTCCAAGTGGATCAAAGAACTCAACATAAATCCAGACACACTAAATCTGTTAGAAGAAAATTTGGAGAAGAGCCTTGAACTCAATGGCACAGGAGACACCTTCCTAAACAGAACACCAACAGCATAGGCTCTAAGATCAACAATCAATAAATGGGACCCCGTGAAACTGAAAAGCTTCTGTAAAGCAAAGGACACTCTGATCAGAACAAAACAGCAGCCCACAGATTGGGAAAGTATCTTCACCAACCCTATATCTGACAGAGGGCTAATATCCAGAATATATAAAGAACTCAAGAACTTAAAAAGCAATAAATCAAGTAAACCAATTAAAAAATGGGGTATGGAGCTAAACAGAGAATTCTTGATAAAGGAATATCGAATGGCAGAGAAACACTTAAAGAAATGTTCAACGTCATTAACCATTAGGGAAATGCAAATCAAAACAGCCCTGAGATTTTACCTTACACCCATTAGAATGGCCAAGATGAAAAACTCAAGTGACAACAAATGCTGGAGAGGTTGTGGAGAAAAGGGAACCCTCCTCCACTGCTGGTGGGAATGTAAACTTGTACAACCACTATGGAAATCAATCTGGCACTTTCTCAGACAACTAGGAATAGTGCTTCCTCAAGATCCAGCTATACCACTTGTATCCAAAAGAGGCTCAAGTACACAATAAGGACATTTGCTCAACCATGTTTGTAGCAGCTTTATTTGTAATAGCCAGAAACTGGAAATAGCCCAGATGCCCCTCAACTGAAGAATGGATGCAGAAATTGTGGTACATCTATGCAATGGAGTATTGCTCAGCAATGAAAAATAAGGAAATCATGAAATTTGCAGGTAAGTGGTGGGACCTGGAAAGGATCATCCTGAGTGAGTTGTCCCAGAAGCAGAAAGACACACACGGTATATACTCACTCATATAGACATATAACATAGGATAAACCTACTAAAATCTGTACATCTAAAGAAACTAATCAAGAGAGAGGACCCTGACTAAAATGATTAATCCACATCCTGAAAGGCAAAGAGAATGGACATCAGAAGAATTGGAAAAGAAAACAGGAAACAACCTAGGAACCTGCCACAGAGCGCCTCTGAAAAACTCTGCCCTGCAGACTATCAAAGCAGACGCTGAGACTTATGGCCAACTGTTGGGCAGAGTTCATGGAATCTTATGTAAAAAGTGGGAAACAGTAAGATCTGGAGAGGACAGGAACCCCACAAGGAGAGCAACAGAACCAGAAAATTTGAACACAGGGGTCTTTCCAGAGACTCATACTCCAACCAAGTACCAGGCATGGAGATAACCTAGAACCCCTGCACAGATGTAGCCCATGGCAGTTTAGTGTCCAAGTGGGTTCCATAATAATGGGAAGAGGGACTGCCTCTGACATAATCTGATTGGTCTGCTCTTTGATCACCTCCCCCTGAGGGGAGAGTAGCCTTACCAGGCCACAGAAGATGACAATGCAGCCACTCCTGATGTGATCTGATAGACTAAGATCAGAAGGAAGGAGAGGAGGACCTCCCTTATCAGTGGACTTGGGGAGGGGCATGTGCAAAGAAGAGGAGGAGGAGGGGAAGGTAGGACTGAGGGGGAGGAGGGGGGCTTATGGGAGCTTATGGGGACTTATGAATAAAGTGTAATTAATAAGATAAAATTAAATTAAAAAAGTAAAAAAAAAAAGAAATGCTCAACTTCACTGACATCAGGAGATGCAAATCAAACCAACTCTGAGATTTCACCTTACACCCATCAGAATTGCTAAAGTCAAAAAACTCAAGGGACAATACATGCTGGAGAGGATTTGGAGAAAGAGGAATCTTCCTCCATTGTTGGTGGGAATGTAAACTTTTACAACCTCTTGGAAATCAATCTGGTGCTTTCTCAGACAATTAGGAATAGCGCTTCCTCAACATCCAGCTATACCACTGCTAGGCATATATCCAAAAGATACTCAAGTATACAACAAGGACATCTGTTCAACCATGTTTGTAGCAGCCTTATTTGTAATAGCCAGAAGCTTGAAACAGCCCAGTTGCCCCTCAGTTGAGGAATGGATACAGAATTTTGGTACCTTTATACAATGGAATACTACTCAGTAATTAAAACAAGGAAATACTGAAATTTGCAGGCAAATGGTAATATCTGTAAAAGGTCATCCTGAATGAGGTATCCCAGAAGCAGAAAGGCACACATGGTATATAGTCACTTATATTAGACATTTAATATAGGATAAACATAGTAAAATCTGTATACCTAAAGAAGATAAGCAAGAAGGAGAACCCAGGTTAAGATGAACCTGGAAGATGGCAGAAACAGGGAACAGGATGAAAGCATACCACAGGGGGCCGCTGAAAACTCTACCAAGCAAGACATTAAAGCAGATGCTGAGGCTCATAACCAAACTTTGGGGATTGTGCAGGGATTCTTATGAACGTAAGGGGAGAGAGTAAAACCGGGAGGAGACAGGAGCTCTACAAGGAAAGTTATAGAACAAAAAGATCTGGACACAGGGTTCTTTTTTGAGACTGATACTCCAACCAAGGATCATGCATGGAGATAACCTAGAACCCCTGCACAGATATAGCCCATGGCAGCTCTATCTCCAAGTGGGTTTCCTAGTAAGGGGAACGGGGACCATCTCTGACATGAACTCAGCGGCTGGCTCTTGATCACCTCCCCCTGAGGGGTGAGCAGCCTTACTAGACCCCAGAGGAGGACATTGCAGCCAGGTGGTGAGACCTGATAAGCTAGGGTCAGATGGATGGGGATGAGGTCCTCCCCTATTGGTGGACTTGGAGAGGGGCATGGGAGGACAAAGGAGGGATGGTGTGATTGGGAGGGAATGGACTACAGGTGGGATACAAAATGAATATATTTGTAATTAATTTAAAAAAGAAAATAACAATTAAAAAAATTGCAGAGGCTGTAAACTCAATGACTGTCATCAAAGGTCCCCCAAAGATGAAATAACTGAGATTTTCCAAAATTTCAAACAAGTTTTGTGTATTCAAACTTGAAGTTACCAATTCTTAAAATGGTAATAACCTCCATTCCATAGAAAATACATTTAGTGTCTCATACAAAATCTTGTTTAGTGTTTCAGTGTGTGTCTATATGGTCAGATTCCTGTTTGCTGAGCAGGTTGAAAACTCCTTGTGACATATGTACACTGCTTAGTCTTTTCTTGATGCGTACTAGGAAGCAAATTGAGGGTTAAGGTCAACAGTTTGGTTTAGAAAGGATGCATACTTTACAGACACTACTCTAAGCTGGAAACTTAAATGTGAGTGCTGGAATGCTTTACAATAGGACTATGATATAGATATTGCTATGTTTTCCCAAACCAAACCATTCAAGAAGTTTAGATGACAATAAAGTGAGTTTTATGTTTTGGCTCATCTATTTTTACTCAGCCATCTTCTAGGACATCCCCAGTGTGATTTGCTATTGTAGATTGGCATGAGTCCATCATACAGGTACACTCTTTTAATCTGTTATCTTGTGTCTTAAGTTTTTATCTACGCAGTCTCTGCACTAACTATGGTTTTGTCTCCTATGTTATCATGAAGCCTACCTACTCTATAAATAATGTGTTTGACCATTTTTAAAAGATGAAGGCTATAATGGTCTAAAACTACAAACAATACACAGAGAAAGTGCTAACAGTTGTGGAGGTTTTTTTTTTTTTACTATTATGTGAACTTTTATATATTTTTTAATTTTCAAAATTTTATTCATTTGTAAAGTGCTCCAACTTAATTAAAACTCTCACATTTTAAGCAATGTGAAAAAAAAAGCTTACAGAGAATAATGATTTTGTAGAGCAATAATTCTCCAAAAGAATCCAGTACTTGTTTCTCCATTACCATATTCTATCTCCGTTTGCATGATACAAATGAAGATCATCATATTTTAATATATTTATGTATAGTTATTTGGCCAATAGTTTAATGGATTGTGAATTGAGATTATTTAGCATTAATTTCTATGTACCCAATCTTTTGGGAAATATTTCATTTGTGAGTTTTAATGTAATATGTTTAACAAAGGAATGAATCTTTGGGGGTTTTATGTCCTTTTGCATTAATTTATTGATTGATTTATTAGTTTGTGTGTGTGTGTGTGTATGTGTGTGTGTGTGTGTGTGACATGAGACAGCATTTGACTGATTTGGTGCTAGACACACAGGCTGTTGTGAACTTTCCATATTGGTGCTGGAACCTGAACTCATTTTCTTTTGAAGAGCAACAAATGGACTCATATGCTCCCTATGCCCTGCTGAAATCTTACTGGTATTTTTTTCTCTGGTATGCATACAGGCTTTGATTTAAAAATTGTAAACTTTATGTATAATGGAGAACAAAGAGAAAATTTATCTGTAACAATATATAGACGGGGCAGTGGTCATTCGAGGTGACAAACTTGAGAAAAAGCGAAAAACACAACTTTCAGTTTCCTTAGGAGGGAAGGACGTAGGATTTTAAATAGATGAACCATTCCAGATAACGTCAAATGTGAAACAAAACAAGTCCCAAGAAGAGAAAATTGAGAATTAAACTATATCATAGAGACTCATTTATCAAAGTGTAAAATCTGAGAACACGGAGGGAGAAGCAATCCAGTTTCACCAAACATAGCTTGTAAAATGAGTAAGTAGGAGGGAATAAAAGAAGCTAGAAAGAAAAAAAAAAGAAAAAGAAAAAAAAACCTAAGGGAGAAAATGGGCTCAGTTGGGATGCTTTAGCATACTTACCTGTGTATAAAAATAATATGTCAGGAAGTAAGAACTCTTTATAATGCTCTTAGAGATTAAATGTCTTCATCTGAACTGTGATAGACACATAGTGACTATTTTTGTGGCTAGTCTTGCTTTAGAAACATGCATAGATATATTTATGGTAGTAAGATCCCTGAATTGGTGGGAAAAGAGAAAGAGATTACATGATAGTTAGATGGATAGACAGACAAACAGATAGATAGATAGATAGATAGATAGATAGATAGATAATAGATGATAGAAAATAGATAAATATAAACAGATAGAAAATAGATGATAGAGAGATAGATGATAGATATATAGTATATAGATAATAAATGGTAGATGAATGATAGACAGACAGATAGATGATAGAAAGACAGAGAGATGATAGATGAGTCCATAATTGAAATCTCATTATGGTTGTGAAGCTTTATCATAATAATTTTTATATGTTTAATTTTTCCCACAATGAGTTCACTTAAAAATAAAGTTTAAATATTTTAAAACAAACCAAATGTCCTAGAAAATTTAGCATGTGTGAGTAGCCACTGCCTGATTGCCTGGGCAGTAAAGCATTTCATTGTCCTGTCCATGGTTGTTTAACACAGTTTCATTGGAGGCCTTTGATTTGCGTTTATAATAATAATTTCCTGATGAACATGCAAAACATAAATAACAATTCTGTGGGATAGTGGGAACAGCGAAGGAGCTTCTGGATAAGGATTTGGGGGAGGTGCTATCCTCTTAAACCAGTTCATATTTTTTTCAAGTAGTTAAAATTTGATTATGTCACATGAAAAAATTGTAGCAGGTAAGAAAGACATAATACGTCTCAAATAATAGTTGTAATTTACAGCTTTTTAGAATTAATAAATGCAATTTATTTAGAGACCATTACAGCTATCTTAGTCAGTTCAGGTTGTTAACATACACTATCATACCAAATTTTTATATGCTTAAAATATTCCTCACAGCTCTGAAGTAAATAATTCAAGCTCTAGGTCATGAAAGATGCATGTCAATGATGGGCCTGTTCAGACACTGGAGGTTGTGTGCTCTACTTCAGCAGAGCCTTTATTTAATCCTACCTTTAGGGCTTTTCCTTCAGGACTTAACCTAATTATTCTCCAGAGACATCACCTCAGAGTACTGGATTTAGGACTTCAAAGTAAGAAGTTCGGGGTATTTATTTGGAAATATCCAGTCCATAACAGAAGCAAAGAATTCTAGGCATCCAAGATGGCTCAGTAAATGCACTCCTAAATCCTCACTAGTGGTCTGGAGAGAGGGTCCGCTCTTATTACTCTTGCAGAAGACCTGGGTTCTGATTCCAGTGCTCACAGAGCAGCTTAGAGCATCCTGAAACTCAAGTTCCAGGTTACTGATACCCTCTTCTGGTCTCTGTAGGCTCCTGCACACACATAGTTGCTTACACATATACACTAAATAAACAAATAAATAAATAGATAGATAGGTAGATAGATAAATAAATCTTAAGTATACATTATTATACTTACTCTTAGACTGAAAACTCGGTTAATGGTAGCAAAGTGAATCTATATTTGTATTTAGCACAGACATGTAGCCATTCACTAGTAATGATGGAGATATAATCTGAGATATATGTCATCAGATAATATGCCATTTAGCAAAAATCATAAAGAGTATCCACCAAATGTGAGATAATTCAGATCAGTTTTCCATGTGACTTTTGATGCAACCAAGATGAGTGAACAGGAGCCTTAGAATTCCGCCCCTGGTTTAACAGGCCATACGGTTTGACAGTAAAGAGTCTGGTTGGTAAGAAAAAAAAAAAACTTTAGAATGATTACTATGGTAAATTCAAGTACTCATGATGTTACTTAGCCTTTTCAAGTATTATGTACTATATTTGATGCAATGTGACACACTCTACAATGCTGGAATGAATAATGCTTGTTCCAGTGTGACTACCAACAAGGGAATATCACAGTTTTTGTTGTTTAACATATATAAACAACTACTTTGTCGATAGACAATATACAATTTCCATGCCACTTTAATCATATGAAACCATAGGCACATGTGTATATCTGGATCTATGTATGTGTATATGATGTGTATGTATATATGATGCATATACATGTGTATGTACATATGTATGTGTACATATATATTTATAAACATACAAAATTCTATTAACTGAAACTGCCTTAAATATGTGTATATGAATTTTATATTGCTATATATCCATCATCCATTGTTTCCATACATTATTATGAACAGACTATGCTTGCAAGAAATAGTTTAACTCTATAAAGTCAGTCATAATGACGAACTATGTTTTCATAGGTAATGGAAAAATGACATTAGTATTTAGGTTGAGAGATTTTAGATCACATATGCAATATTAAATGTTCTAGAATTTATGTTAAGCATTTTCTACATGTTGCATGGAATTAAGTATCTTTGACATTTATAATTTTTCCCTAACCTTATAAATGAGTAAATTGAAGCACTGGCGGCAGAAAGAGCTTACAGTGCCCACAGTTGGCTGCCATAGATGTATGTAAGAAAGCATCTTGTTTCACTTAGCATGTATGCTAAACCCAAGGGAGTTATAAACCAGGGCTTCCCGCTTCCCTGATCATGGTCTCAGGAGCATCTTCATTCCTAGGAAGCTAATGACTTTGGATTTGATGGCCAGTTCCACAGAAATACAGAGACCTTTTCTAGGCCTAACTATCACGGTGCCATACATTTCCTAATTTGAAACTTCCGGTATATTGTTCTAATCATGTGTTCTCATTTTCTTGTTTTTCTTTATGAAAGTTACTCTCTACTATGATTTAAACTAACATACAAAGCTTCAGTGAAGTACAATTCTTTATAATGTTTATGAACCCACAGTAGAGTTGAAACACGAAAGGTCTTTCCTCAGGCCAGAACAGGGCAAGACTGTGTTCACACATCTCTGTCACTCCATAAGGAATGTCCTATCCTTCAACATCTGACCTCTGTCAATCTTTGTTTTGGCAAATAATCAGTGTCACTTCCTCTCCATGTCTCTCAACTCCAGTCTCTGCTCACACATGAGATCCAACATCTTTACTTGCCCTGTGAGTGCTTGCCATTCTCACACATGTTCCCATGGGGTACTTTAAATTCTTACTTCCTCTGGTTAAGAAAGAGTTGCTTTTATAAGTAGAACTCTGACACTAGCTATTGAGATTTAAACTAAATATCACATCATCACTCTAACAGTAGCAGAAGTGCTTCTCTCATAGGACAGTGGTGAGTACTTTTTAATGAGGGATGCTCGTAAGAAAATTAGTGCTATGATTGTGATGGAGTCAGCTCTTGGTCCATATCAATCACATTTCTGTTGGTATTGTTACATTATGGAAAAATAAATTTGACTAAATAGTAAAAATAAAAACAGGAAACATACACACACACAAAGAGGAGTGAGAGATAATAAATTAATTATAAGAAATTAAGTCAAAGAAAGCAGATGGAGGGGCGGAGCCAAGATGGCAACTAGCACACACAGTTTCTGAGCTGTGGAAGTGCTAACCATCTGAGTTGGTGCATGGAAGGACCTCTAAGCCAGGAAAACAACGGTGAGGCTTCCTAAACAACAGGGAACATCGCAGGAGGTGAAAACTTTGGTCTCGGGTCACCCGGAGACTTGTTTGGGGAAGAAACGATCCTTTGATCTCGCGGCACTCCCCTCCCCCAGACTTCCTTCCTCCTCGGCACAGCAGAATCATCTTTCTCTGCACAGACGTAACTGTCTGGGGTCTGCAGCCGCTGAGACAGAGCTCAAAGCCCTTTAGCAGCAAGTGCCAGCAGTACCCGTCTCGGAGTCTCAGATCCGCGCGATGGCTGCAACATTTTCCCAGGGCCCGAGTCTGCTAGACGCCATACTAGCTCCACAGGATCTTGATCACTGACAGTACGGCCTGCCCAATCCCACAGTGACAGAAAATACGTTATATGCTCACCAAAACCAGGCAGAAACACCACACTAGCTAGGCACACCAGGCACTGGGAGAGCACAGTGAAGAGACCCCAGGACTTCCCAGAAAACATCTGGACTAGCAACCCAGTCTCCAGTTACAACGGGACTTTCTAACCTGGCAGCAGAGCAGCACTGAGCTGGCGGGGCACATCAGCCCTACAGTTAAAGACTAACCAGGGCCAAACCAGAGAACAGAAAGCCTGCTTACCCCGATCCCTACTGACGTGACCACCTTGAAATCTCCAGCTGCAGCAAGACCTCATAACCTGGCAGTGACAGCAGCATGGAGCTGGCAGAGCACATCAAAGAAGCAGGGCCAAACCAGATTGCAGAGAGCCCAGATACCCTGATCTCTGCCAAGTGACCTGCCTGTAAGTGAGTGCACCCTTGAGAATCTGCAGATCCCCAGATCCTGGGTCCTTCTAAAACAGAAGGCAGGCATCGAACCCCCTCCCACCCATATACCCACTTTGGGAAACAGATGGGCACTTGGGACATTGAAGTTCCTGCTCTGTGGGTCTAATTGAGGAGTTAAGGCAGTTAATGCCAGAAATTGTGCTGCAATCATCACTAGCGCCTGCGACATATACAGTGCAGAGCCTCTCCCACACACTCAAGGGTTCAAAATTAGCCATCACTCTGTCCCTTGAGATACATGTCCAAGCACACCTACAGACACACACACACACACACACACACACACACACACACACACACACACTTGCATTTGCCCCGTCTGCGCCTGCGTACTTTTCTCCCACAAGTACAGCTAGTCCTCAGCACATGCTAAGGACACGGGACCTCTCTCAGCTTGCTGGAGAACTCTCCAGACACCAGAGAGAGACAGTACCAGTCTGATCTGCAGAATCCAAAAACAAACAGGGAATGTTTCAGATAAGCCAATGGCCAGGGGTAGGCGAAAGAACACTTCCAACATAAATCAGGACATCATGACTTCACCAGAAAACCCCAAAATTGATGGCTACACCAATTCATCAGAAGCACAGGAAAATGACCTTAAAGCCATGCTTACCCAATTATTTGAGGCTCATAAGGAGGAAATGAACAAATCTTTCAAAGAGTTGGCCAGTCAATTGGAGGTAAAGAAAGAAGAAATAGACAAAACCCTTAAAGAAACACAGGCAAACATAGCCAAACAAATAGAGGCACAAGTAGAGAAAAAATTAGTGGCATATAAAAAGGAAATGAACAAGGAAATAGAGACCATCGTAGAGAAACAGGAATCCAAATTCAAACAAATGAAAGAAATGGTGCAAGGCATGAAAACAGAATTAGAATCAATAAAGAAAACACAAAATGAGAAAACTCTTGAGCTGGAGAACTTGGAGAAAAGATCAGGAACCGCAAAAGTAAGAATCACCAACAGAATATAAGAGATGGAAGAGAGAATCTCTGGAGCTGAAGACACAATGGCAGAAATTGATACTTCTCTCAAAGAAAAAGTAAAATCAGAAAAATTCCAATCACAAAATATCCAAGAAATCAAGGACTCTATGAAAAGACAAAATCTAAGAATAATAGGAATTGATGAAAAAGAAGACTCCAGGTTCCAAGGTCCAGAAAATATTTTCAAGAAAATCATAGAAGAAAATTTTCCCAACTTAAAGAAAGAGATGTTCATAAATATACAAGAGGCCTACAGAACTCCAAATAGACTAGACCAGAAAAGAAACACATCACGTCACGTCATAGTCAAAACACTAAATCTACAGAACAAAGAAAAGATATTAAAAGCAGCCAGGGAAAAAGGCCAAGTAACATATGAAGGTAGGCCTATCAGAATCACACCGGACTTCTCATCAGAAACTATGAAAGCCAGAAGGGCCTGGGCAAGTATCATGGAGACTCTAAAAGATCACAAATGTCAACCCAGACTACTATACCCTGCAAAGCATTCAATCAACATAGATGGAGAAAACAAAATATTCCATGATAAAACTAAATTTACGCAATATCTACACAGCATACCAACCCTACAGAAGATACTAGAAGGAAAACTCCAATCCAAAGAAAACAACTTCACCCAAGAAAACAGGGCATACAGATAATATCCCAACAAAAACGAAAGGAAAACAAGCAATGAAACAGGGTAAGATCACCGACTCCATTACAAAAGGAACTAACATGCATTGGTCACTACTATCTATCAATATCAATGGACTCAACTTACCAATAAAAAGACACAGGCTAACAGAATGGTTGCGGAACCAGGATCCAACATTCTGTTGCATCCAAGAAACACACCTATGCAACAAAGATAAACACCACCTCAGAGTAAAGGGCTGGAAAAATGTTTTTCAAGGAAATGGTTCCAGAAAACAAGCTGGAGTAGCCATCCTAATATCTAATAAAATAGACTTTCATCCAAAGTTAATCAAAAAAGATAAGGAGGGCCACTATATTCTCATCAAAGGAAAACTCCACCAAGAGGACATCACAATCTTTAATATCTATGCCCCAAATACAAGAGCACCTACATTTGTAAATGAAACATTATTAAAGTTTAAATCATACATTGATCCTAAGACCTTAATAGTGGGAGACTTCAACACCCCACTCTCATCAAGTGACAGATCAACTAAACAGACACCAAATAGGGAAATAAAAGCACTCACAGAATCCCTAAATCAAATGGACCTAATAGATGTCTACAGATCTTTTCACCCAAACTCAAAAGAGTACACCTTCTTTTCAGCACCACATGGAAACTTCTCCAAAATAGACCATATAGTGGGTCACCAAGCAAGCCTCAACATATACAAAAGAACTGAAATAATCCCTTGTATACTATCTGACCACCATGGACTAAAGCTGGACATCAAGAACAACAGAAATAACAAAAAGTCGACACGCACATGGAAACTGCACAACTTACTACTCAATGAGAGCTGGGTCAAGGAAGAAATAAAGAAAGAAATTAAAGACTTCCTAGAATTCAATGAAAATGAAGGCACAACATACCCAAATTTATGGGACACATTGAAAGCAGTGCTCAGAGGAAAGTTTATAGCACGAAGTGCCTGCAAGAAGAAATTCGTAACATCACATACAAACAACTTAATGGCCCAACTGAAAACCCTAGAAAAAAAAAAGAAGCAGATACACCCAAGAGGAGCAGATGGCTGGAAATCAAACTAAGGGCAGAAATCAATCAATTAGAAACAAATAAAACTATTCAAAGAATCAATGAAACAAAAAGCTGGTTCTTTGAGAAAATCAACAAGATAGACAAACCCTTAGCCAAACTAACTAAAAAGCAGAGAGAAACTATCCAAATCAGCAAAATCAGAAAGGAAAATGGGGACATAACTACAGACACTGAGGAAATCCAAACGATTATTAGGTCATACTACAAAAGCCTATATGGCACAAAATTTGAAAATCTAAATGAAATGGATAACTTTCTTGACAGATTCCATCTACCAAAATTAAGTCAAGATCAGGTAGAAAGACTGAATAGTCCTATATCTCCCAAGGAAATTGAAGCAGTCATTAACAGTCTCCCCTCCAAAAAAAGCCCTGGACCAGATGGCTTCAGCGCAGAATTCGACAAGACCTTCAAAGAAGTGCTAACACCAATTCTCCTCAAACTATTCCACAAAATAGAAACAGAAAGAACACTACCAAACTCATTCTATGAAGCCACAGTCACCTTGATACCTAAACCACACAAAGATCCAACAAAAAAAGAGAACTTCAGACCTATCTCTTTTATGAACATTGATGCAAAAATACTCAATAGAATACTTGCAAACCGAATCCAAGAACACATCAAAGATATCATCCACCATGACCAAGTAGGCTTCATCCCAGGCATGCAAGGGTGGTTCAACATATGGAAATCCATCAATGTAATCCACCACATAAACAAAATGAAGGAGAAAAACCACATGATCATCTCCGTAGATGCTGAAAAAACATTTGACAAAGTCCAACACCTATTCATGTTTAAAGTCTTGGAGAGATCAGGGATACAAGGCACATACCTAAAGATAGTAAAGGCAATATACAGCAAGCCTATAGCCAACATCAAACTCAATGGAGAGAAACTTAAATCAATCCCACTGAAATCAGGGACAAGACAAGGCTGCCCACTGTTTCCATATCTCTTCAACATAGTACTTGAAGTCCTAGCCAGAGCAATAAGACAACTAAAGGAGATCAAGGGGATACAAATAGGAAAGGAAGAGGTCAAAGTGTCACTATTTGCAGATGATATGATAGTATACATGAGCGACCCCAAAAATTCAACCAGAGAACTCCTTCAGCTGATAAACACCTTCAGCAAAGTGGCAGGATACAAAATCAACTCAAAAATTAAGAAGCACACCAAAGACACCAAAGACAAAAAGGCTGAGAAAGAAATTAGGGAAACAACACCCTTCACAATAGCCACTAATAACATAAAGTACCTTGGTGTGATTCTAACCAAGGAAGTGAAAGACCTGTTTGAGAAAAACTTCAAGTCTCTGAAGAAAGAAATTGAAGAAGATCTCAGAAGATGGAAAGATCTCCCGTGCTCATGGATTGGTAGGATTAACATTGTGAAAATGGCCATCCTGCCAAAAGCAATCTACAGATTCAATGCAATTCCCATCAAAATACCAACTCAATTCTTTACAGACCTTGAAAAAAAGATTCTCAGCTTCATATGGAGAAACAAAAAACCCAGAATCTCCAAAACAATCCTGTACAACAACAGATCCTCTGAAGGTATCTCCATCCCCGATCTCAAGCTGTACTACAGGGCAACAGTAATAAAAACTGCATGGTATTGGCATAGAAACAGAAAGGAGGATCAATGGAACCACATAGAAGACCCAGAAATAAACCCACACACCTATGAATACTCGGTATTTGACAAAGAAGCCAAATCCATTCAATGGAAAAAAGACAGTATATTCAACAAATGGTGCTGGTCCAGCTGGATGTCTACATGCAGAAAAATGAAAATAGATCCATATTTATCACCCTGCACAAAACTAAAGTCAAAGTGGATCAAGGACCTCAACATAAAACCAGATACTCTAAATCAGTTGGAAAAAAAGTGTGGGGAACAGCCTAGAACTCATTGGCACAGGAGACAACTTCCTGAACAGAACACCAACAGCACAGGCTCTAAGAGCAACAATCAATAAATGGGACCTCATGAAACTGAAAAGCTTCTGTAAAGCAAAAGACACAGTCATCAAAACAAAACGACTGCCTACAGATTGGGAAAGAATCTTCACCAACCCTTTATCTGACAGAGGGCTAATATCCACTATATATAAAGAACTAAAGAAGCAGAAAAGCAACAAACCAAGTAATCCAATTAAAAAATGGGGAATGGAGCTAAACAGAGAATTCTCAAAAGAGGAACATCAAATGGCAGAGAAACACTTAAAGAAATGCTCAACCTCATTAGCCATTAGTGAAATTCAAATCAAAACAACCCTGAGATTTCACCTTACACCCATCAGAATGGCCAAGATGAAAAACTCAAGTGACAACACATGCTGGAGAGGTTGTGGAGAAAAAGAATCTCTCCTCCATTGCTGGTGGGAATGTAAACTGGTTCAACCACTTTGGAAGTCAATCTGGCGCTTTTCTCAGACAATTAGGAGTAGTGCTACCTCAAGACCCAGCTATACCACTCCTATGTATATACCCAAAATTTGCTCAAGTACACAACAAGGACATTTGTTCAACCATGTTTGTAGCAGCTTTATTTGTAATAGCCAGAACTTGGAAACAACCCAGATGTCCATCAACAGAGGAATGGATACAGAAATTGTGGTATTTTTACACAATGGAATACTACTCAGCAATCAAAAGGGAGGAAATCATGAAATTTGCAGGCAAATGGTGGGATCTAGAAAAGATCATTTTGAGTGAAGTATCCCAGAAGGAGAAAGACAAACTTGGTATATACTCGTTTATATAGACCTACAAGATATGATAAACATAATGAAATCTACACACCTAAAGAAGGTAATCAAGTAAGGGAACATGGGTGAAGATGATCAATCCTCATTTAGAAAGACAAATGGGATGTGCATTGAATGTATGACAGGAGTCTACCGCAAAAGGCATCTGAAAGACTCTAACTAGCAGTGTTTCAAAGCAGACACTAAAACTCATAACCAAATCCTCGGCAGAGTGCAGGGAATCACATGAAAGAAGGGGAGTTAGTATGATATGGAAAGGATAGGAGCTCTACAAGGACCAAATATATCCGGGCACAGGGTCTTTTCTGAGACTGACACTCAACCAAGGACCATCTATGGATATAACCTAGAACTTCTGTTCGGATGTGGCCCGTGGTAGCTCAGTAACCAAGTAGTTTTCCAAAGTAAGGGGAACAAGGACTATTGCTAACAGGATCTCAAGGGCAGGCTCTTTGACCTCCCCCCCCCCAGGGGAGGAGCAGTCCTGTTAGGCCACAGAGGAGGACTTTGCAGCCAGCCTTGAAGATACCTGATAAAACAGGGTCAAAAGAAAGGGGAGGAGGTCCTCCCCTATCAGTGGACTTGGAAAGGGGCAGGGAGGAGACCAGGGAGGAGTTGGGGAGGGGGAGGGAATGAGGGAGCGGGATACAGCTGGGACAGAGTTAACAAATTGTATCTAAAAAGAAAAATAAAAATTAAAAAAAAAAACAGTTGAGTGACTTCACTCTTTGTGTCTTAAACAGAAATTTCATTAGTCTATATTTTGGAATATTAATGACAGAAAAATATTTTCAGTTGTCCCAGCAGTTCTTTGGTTCATACTCATTGGTTAGAGCATCTCTCAGCACTCATTAAAGAAGCTTCTTTTGGTGGTGCACGATAACTCACATAGCTGTCCATTGTGCCGAGAATAGGATGTTATTTAATGATCGGCACTAGTTTGGAACGCCGGTATCACACCTTCTCCTCCAAGTGCTCAGGGGCCATTGTATGAGAGAAGTTAGAAATATTTAAAGATTCAGAGGTGGAGGACATCTGTAGCGTCCCAGCAAAGCAAATACAGGAACAATATGGAAGAAACAACGGTAGTCAACATGAAATTACATAATTAAAAACTAGTGACACATATTTGAAATATTTAGCCACGTGACTATTCTACCCATTCAATAAATAGCTAAAAAAACAAACAAACAAACAAAAACAAATTCTAATTTTTTAGTTTAATTAAATGCTAACTTCCAAGTAATTTTCCCTCTGGAATTCAACAGAAAGTCTTTCTTATTAATATTGAAACATTTTTTCTGTCATTGTACTGCTGTAATTGGCTTTATGGGAAGCATTTCTGATCACTTTTTTGATGACCTTCAGACTCATGGACAGTTTTTCCTACTTTTCTGGTCTTCAAATTTGCAAGTTTCTTAATTCTGCTTTGCCCAATCTTTCACTGGGTCTAAGGCTTTCAGGGATCAGTTTCACTCTGAGTGTTCCCTCCTCATGTCCTCTGCTCCCTGGGATTCCCAGACACCGAGAAATGGGATGCTGAATAGTCTTTATGCTCCCAGTTATAGCCCTTCTTGCATTCCACACAGGCAGTTGTCTTGTCTTTTGCCTTTTCTTTCCTCTTTGTTTTCCTTTTCTTTTCTCTTTCTTTTCCTTTTCCCTTTCCTTTCCTTTCCTTTCCTTTTCTTTTCTTTCCCCCTTTTCGAGTTTTTGAGACTTTTTTTTTTTTTACCAATTTCAGTAGTAATCCAGAAACTTATGTGAATTTAACTCGTGACATTATTTCATGGAGATTTCCACTTTTCCTGCTAATTTCTGCTATTTGTTGTTTTCTACCCACTGTATTTTATCATCAATTTAATAAAACTTATGGTGGAACAGTCCTGCTAGGCCACAGAGGAGGACTTTGCAGCCAGTTCTGAAGATAACCTCACAAAACAGGGTCAGAAAAAAGGGGAGGGGGTCCTCTCCAATCAGTGGACTTGGAAAGAGGCAGGGAGGAGATGAGGGAGCAGGATACAGCTGGGATACAGAGTTAATAAAATGTAACTAATAATAAAAATTAAAAAAATAAAAAAACCTTATGGTTAAACTAAACTAGAAATTAACTAAATTTTCAACACTTAAGTTTTGTGGTAACTTTACTCTTACTTTTCCTTCCCTTCCTCCTAACTCAGGGATTCTTCCTTATATTGTTTCTGTAAGGTTTAGTTATAAGCTGTCCATGGAATACTATTGTAGCCCATGAAGATATGTTTACAGGGCTTTTCACTGTGGTAGAACCTTAGTTTATTTTGGTGGAGTTTCCTAGATTTTCTACTTTTAGACTAATTTGCAGGTAGCTCTCAGAGTCAACTATCTTACAAGTATAACAGCACCTGCCACAAGAAGTTTCTCTGCTGATGAGAGTGAAATCACCCCTTTAGACAATCATTAGGTTATGTTGAGCATTTCAAAGGCTTCTGTAATACCTAAAATGTTTGTATTTTATTTCAGTAGCCCCATAGTGAACAGGAATTCTGATAGGCATAAAAAGTAAAGGAAAAGATATAAATTACATTTGCCTCATACCATAGTACCTTGTTAAACAAACACAGTATATGGTATATTAAAATATGAGAAATACTCATGCACTCAGGTAATTTCTCCCACTTCTGGGAAACTGAAAAAAAAATGTAGCATTTACTGGGAAAATAGCAGAATAAGTTTTCTTCAGAGTTGGTATCAGCATGGATTTTGGCAAACATAAAAATTAAAGTATGGGAAAGGCTATTCCAGGAGGTGGAAATTGACAGTAGCCTGTGGAATTTGAATTGTGTCTTTTAAGTGAAGAAAACCATTGAGCCTGGTAGCTGAGGCTGTAACTCCATCCACTCAGAAGGCTGAATTACAAGAACCACAAATTCAAGGTCTGTATGGACTAAGGTGAGTTAACGGCCAGCTTGGAGAGCTTAATGAGGCCATATTTTTTTAAAAATTGAAAAGTTCCATCCTTTGGCCTGAAAATTTCATGAATTCCTTGTTTTTAAAAGCTGAATAGTATTCCATTATGTTAATGTACCACAAATTTTGTATCCATTCATCGGTTGAGGGACTTCTTCATTGTATCCAGACTCTGGCTATTATGAAAAAAGCTACTTTGAACATAGTTGAGCAAATGTCCTTGTGGTATGGTCGAACATCTTTTGGTTATATGCCCAAGAGTGGTATAGCTGAATATTGAGGTAGCGCTATTCCCAGTTTTCAGAGAAAGGGCCAGATTGATTTCCAAAGTGGTTTTACAAGTTTACATTCCCACCAGTACTTGAGGAGGGTTCCCCTTTCTCCACACCCTCTCCAATATGTGTTGTCCCTTGAGTTTTTGATCTTAGCCATTCTGATGGGTGTCTCCCTGATGACTAAAGATGTGCAACATTTCTTCAAATGAGTCTCCATTATTAGGTATTCTTCTGTTGAGAATTCTCTGTTTAGCTCTGTACCACATTTTTTAATTGAATTATTTGAGGTTTTGGTGTTTAATTTCTTGAATTCTTTGTATACTCTGGATATTAGACCTCTGTCAGATGTGGGGTTGGTGAAGATATTTTCCCAGTCTGTAGGCTGTCACTTTGTTTTATTGACCAAATCAGTAGCCATCTTTTATACAAAAGACAAAAGGGATGAGAAAGAAATTAGGGAAACAACACCCTACACAATAGCCACAAATAACATAAAGTACCTTGGTATAACTCTAATCAAGCAAGTGAAAGACTTGTATGGAAAAATTTCAAGTCCTTGAAGAAAAAAATTGAAGAAGATATTAGAATATAGAAAGATCTCCCATGCTCATGGATTGATAGGACTAACACAGTAAAATTGACCATCGTACCAAAAGCAACCTACAGACTCAATGCAATTCCCAACAAAATGCCAACACGATTCTTTACAGACCTTGAAAGAACAATTCTCAACTTCATATGGAATAACAAAAAAAAAAAAAAAAAAAAAACAGAATAACTAAAACCATCCTGTATAATAAAAGAACTAAGAACTTCTGGAGGTATGTCATCCCTGATTTTAAGTTGTACTATAGAGCAACAGTAATAAAAACATCATGGTACTAGCATAGAAACATACTGAAGAATCAATGGAATTGAATCAAAGATCCAGAAATAAAGTGACACAGCTATAGACACCTGATTTTTAACAAAGAAGCCAAGACCATGCAATTGAAAAAAGACAGCATCTTCAATAAATGGTGCTGGTCTAACTGGATGTCTATGTGTAGAAAAATGCTAATCATTTCATCCTTACCACTCTGTAAAAAAGTAAAGTGTAAGTGGATCAAACACCTCAACATAAAACCAGACACACTAAATCTGTTAGAAGAAAAATTGAGATAGAGCCTTGAACTCATTGGCACAGGAGACAACATCCTGGATACAACACCAAGAGCTCAGGCTCTAAGAGCAACAAAAAATAAATGGGACCTCATGAAACTGAAAAGCTTCTGTAGAACAACTGTCTCTAAAGCAAATAGAACTTGTACTCTCCTTACCTGCTGCTGTCCAGGAGAAGGAGCTTTCCAAATATCTCTCAAAGGTTTCTCCTGATGAACATCAACTCTGATGGCAAAAGGTCCTAAGCATAGAAGCTCTTGGAAGTTTCCACCCTCTAAGATACATGGTGGTAAGGGTCAACAGAACATTTATTATGTCGTTGTATATTACAATACCACTGTGGATATTTGCCTGAATATTCATGGTACTAGTAAAAATTATGAAACACTCAGAGTATTGGCGGACAGCTTTAATCATTTTGGTAAATATGATTGAGCAAAAGATGTAGAAAATCAATTTTATGTAAAAGCTTTGGCTTCTTTAACACCCAACAAATAGCAGTGAAGAATGTGAAGTGTTTACCTTTGTGTACGTATTTTTCTCCTGTGTTTGACTGCTCATCATATTTCTAACGCTATATATTACAAATAATGAAAAGAGGACATTATAGAAATGTGTTACAATTAGTCCTTTGTTTTAGGATGTAAGTAACTTGAACATTTTAAGTATAATCTGTAGCACCTGTAATAAAGCATGTTTAGTCAAGTGCATTGAAGAATACAACGTCACTTGCACAACAAAGTGTGCAATGTAAATTTCCTACATAATTTATTCAAATGGAATAAAACCAGCAGATGAATATAAGTACTATCTATTTTGCAAAGTTGGTAAACATTTTCCAAAGCCACATTCTCTCTCTCTCTCTCTCTCTCTCTCTCTCTCTCCCTCTCTCTTTCTCTCTCTGTGTGTGTGGTGTGGGGGGTGTTGTCCTGTGCACATGTGTTGTTGTTCGTATATATTCATGTGTGAAGGCTAGATGTTGACTGGCTGACTCTCCACTGTTCTCCAACCTACTGTATGAGTCAGCTCTGGAGCTCACTGTTTAAACTTGCCTGGCAAGTGAGAGTCCTTCTGTCTTTGTTCAACATTGGGTCTCCATATTCACCAGTTTATTATATTGATGCCTACTATCTGAACTCAGGTCTTGTGCATCAAGAACGTCGCCAACTGAGCCACATTCCCATCCCTCTCCTGTCCTTTTAATGCACTCTCATCTGCTATCAGGAGTCTCTTTAAGTATATAAATTTAAGTATCATGTGAATAAGAGACCTTAAGAGAAAATGTATTTTACCTTATTAATTCAGGATTTTTGACTAAACATGCTTTATTACAGATACAAGAAGAAATATATGTTTAATTACTTTTTAAAGACACAGGTTGATATAACCCTATTTCTATGCTAAAATTATATATGTTTCATTTTTATGCTCTTGCTTATTACACAAGTCACTTTGTAGCTCTGGTTTCACTTTCTGTGGTTTCAGCTACCTATGATCAATTACAGACTGAAAATGATAAATGGAAAATTACAGAAATAAATAATTCATAAGTTTAAGTTGTGCAGTCTTCTGAGTAGTGTGCAGAAATATTGTATGCTCTGGCTGTGGATCACCCTTTATGAAGCACACAAACACTGTGTGCTACACCTGCCAATTGTCTCCCTGTAGCATTTCTGTTATCAGATAAGCTATCAAGAATCACCCTCACAGAGACGTTTCGCCAGTCACATTCTGTCTGCTGATGTGGGCCTTAGGTCACCTCACTCTTCCTCACAAGACAAAGAGTGAATATAGAGGAGTATTTTGAGAGAGACCATATCCACTTAGCTTCTATCACAACAGTGTCATAATTGCTAGTGTAACAATTGCTTTTTTGTTAATTGTTGGTGTTTCTTGCCTAGCATATAAATTAATCTTCATAATAACTCTAGATTGAAAAATATTATATATACAGTGTACAGGATATGATTCTGTATGGGTAGCCACTGATATCTTGGATTGTGTTCCCTATATATAAGTAGGATGTACATTACATTATCTTAATTATTGTGGATAAAGTGATTTCTTAAACTATAAAGTTGGTGGGAAAGGAGATTCAGTATTAGGTGGACACCTATCTATCAATGAATGTTGAAATCAGAATAAAATATTTACCACTTTACCACATATTACAGTACTTTAGGGATATTATGGGCTATGCATCCCAAGGAGGAAAATATTACAGTAAAGGAAATCTCAGTTCGCCTCTGCTTTCCAGGGTTCTGTGAGGTGATCCAAGACCTGCATTACAGTCTTGCCTATTTTAAGCTTTACTTAAATGTGCTGAATGCGTTAGGTCAAAATGAAAGACAGCAATGTGCCTGCCTTCATTTAACAAAAGACTGTCATGCAATGAGAGTAACCACACAAGCTGTTGAGAAAACGGTGCTGGCAGACACAGTAGAAGAGAGCACAGTAAGTGAGATGGGCCTTCCATGTCGTACATGCCTGGGGTATGGAATGGAGCAGCTACCCCTCCATGAATTTAGCTCATTTGTTAATGTCAGCTGAATTTCAGACAGACACAACTGGATACAGCATAACTGAGAGACTGAAGAGTAAATAATAATTCAATAAGAGCATATCAAAGCACCAGAGATTATATGTTTGCATCATGGTGCTTGATCTCTTTCCCCCTCTCCAATATTCCTACAATCTCAAAGTAAGTGCAAAATGAATATATTCATTTCATTATCTGACTGACTACCTGACCTCAATTTATAACTGCATCCAAATTTGTGATCCATAAAACCATTTTTAAGAGACACAAGCCAAGCATTTCTTTTGATAGGTTAATGCAAGCAGTCCATTTATACAAAGAGAACTTTACAGGACTTAAAAGAAACACATTAAAGAGGTTCAGGGATATTACTCAGAGGTTTTCATTTAAAAAGTTTCTAGAATACCTCATGCCGCTCCAAACATTTCAAAAAATGTAATAAAGGAGTGAAATAATGGATACAAGGTTTTAACTAAATAAAATGAAACTTTTTACTTACTGACAATAATCTACAATTCCAGGAGTGAATGGAAAATGTGACCAAATCCCCCCCTCTGCTTCAATGGTACCTTGGTTTCCCCATAAATTTCAATAAGAAGAATGTTCTTCACATTTAAGCCTTGCAGCCTCACCTCTGAGGCTCACAGAAATAGTTATTTATGTAAGATCAAGGAGGATGTGCACTAGTAATTCTGTCTCAAGAGCTTTTGAAGTTTAGTTATGTTTTTATGCACCTCTTTCTGCTCTTGAAATTGATGTTTCCAACAGGATATTGCACAGGACACTTCTCAGAGCTGTGTGATTTACTTTCCTTTTAAGAAAAGTGATGCTCAGTGTCTCTGCTTTCATTCATGAAGGGAAACTGAAATGCTACATCTTCAGAACAAATAAATTAAGAAATGAGAGAATCTTCTAGAGAGTTAAAATTTCAATATTTCACCTTTCCAAGGTTAAGAGCTGTATAGAAATGTGTGTGTGTGTGTGTGTGTGTGTGTGTGTGTGTGTGTGTATGTTCTCATTGGTATGACAAAATACATGACAACATCAACTTAAACAGGAAGGGCTTCTTTGACTCACACTTCTTGAGGACAGTGCATCGCAACAGAGACGGCATGGCAACATGAGTGTGTGGCCACCGCTCATATTACACCTGGTTGCAAGAAGCAGAGGTGACTGATGCTGAGCCCAGCTCATTTTATCTGCTTTAGATAGATATCTGAGGATCCCAATCCACCCTACACTGGCTCCCACAATTAGTCCAGGGACCGTTTCCTGGATGATTCTACATTCTATCAGACAGTCAACATTAACCATGCTGGTGTGTAAAGGAAAGCTGAAGAACTGTCTTAAACATTCTCCTCACAAAGAATTATTCTCATTTTCCTCCATCAGTAATCTGAGAAGCCCAAAAAAGGAACAAATAATGCCGTTAGTTCTTGACAAGAAATGGTCTCATCACTATTTCTAATTTGGTAAAATTTTGCTTTTGGGGGATAGAAGATGGCTGTAAAGTGCCTACTGTGTAAGCATAAAGACTGAGTTTGGTCTTGAGAATGCCCATGAAGTTACATGCTGTAGCACGTCTGTAATCTTAGCATCCCTACTGTGAGTTGAAGGTTCAAACAGAAGAATCTTTGGAAACTCTCAGGGTGGCTAGCTTGTCCGAAGAAGCTGGGAACAAAAGACATGGCACCAAACTTGGTAGAAATTTGGGAACAATATTGAGGGTTATCTGTGTATACCCACATTCTCTTACAATAATATTCTTACACACACACACACACACACACACACACACACACACACACACACACATTATTTTTTCTTGTAATATAGAACCTGTCACAAGAAACATGATATTTAGGGGCTATAAGATGGGTTACACGTTTTAAGTTAAGTCCTGGCCAATTCTAGTTTGCTTTATAAAACTGTGATAAGATGCTATTATTTCAGCTTACTCTTGTATAAATGACAGATGCTGTGCCAGACTGTTATCAGTACCTGCAAAGACCATAAGAGGCCCAGGCAAAAATTAATGTCTATTGAAATATGAATTCAGCTCACTTTCTGAATACATAGAGGAAATAGGTTCAGAGTTTTCTTAGGTTGAAAAGCATATAAACAGTTGTCAGAAGCAAGCCCAAAATGCCCAAGTCTTTTCTTTAGAACATTTTCAAAGACTTTTCATATTTCATTTTCTTGAAGATCAAAAAGAACTCCACCAGATAAATTATTTTTTTGTACTTCTGATTTAATTGCTATTTGCTTTAATCCACAGAGTTTAAAGAAAGAAAGCATGATCTCAAATCACATATCTATTACCTTCTGTAAGTACTTCCTTGGGTACTTCTTGAGGTTTTTTAGTAGATGGCACAATAGCAAATGGATATGGATATGAAAGAAATACTTTATTAATATATTAAAACAATTTTGAAATGAACATAGATATTCAGATCTGAAATATTTCTTAGAAAAGTATCCAAGAGTATACTTATCTAAAAGAGTAGTTATATCTTTGACCATGATAGAACTTCTAAAAAATTCTAATCCTAAAACAAATCATTTGAACTCAGTGGCTGACTCTTTGATCACCTCCGCCTGTGGGAGGGGGGCAGCCTTACGAGGCCACAGAGGAAGATAGTACAGTCAGTCCTGATAAGACCTGATAGGCTAAGGTCAGATGGAAGGGGAGGCAGACCTCCCCTCTCAGTGGACTGGGGGAGAGAGATGGGAGGAGAAGAGGGAGGAAGGGTGGGATTGGGAGGAGAGTAGGGAGGGGCTACAGCTGTGAACAAGTTGTAATAAATTAAAAATACTAAAAATATATACCTATATATTTTTCACACCGACTATCGCAACATATAGTATTGTAGTTTGGAATTTTAGAAAGACTCACTGAGATCTATTTTTCTATTTTTGCTTTATCTTTGATAAAGGCCTATGGATCATCAATGTTGGTAATTACTGTATGCTGTTGACTGAGTAAGCATGTGAAAATACAAACTCTGGGAAGGTATTTATACATAGAAACACGGGAGTTGATGTCATTTATCAGTATGAAGCTAGAGAGCTTCCGGAGGGAGTAAATTAACACCAATGAGAATACTTGCCCGGTGCCTGTCCACTCACCGCCTCTTTAATTTCCATCCACTCCTTGCTCCTTTGGGATAATGGTGCTTCCCCCTCTTGTCATTTCTCCTTTGACAGTTACAAAAATTAACTTTAGGCCAGGGTGTAATGGACAGACCCTGGAAGGGGGAGAGGCATGTCTGTGGTAGGCAAAGTCAGGACAGCACACTGCGTGCATACACAATAGCTTCCTAACATTTTCCTGCCACCGAGGTGGGTAGATTCTCAGTGAGTCAGGCTGGCAGCATAGAAGTCAGCTCCACCTTTGGCACTTCTGTCAATCTTCTCACATCCATGTAGCATACAGGATCTCTGTCCACAGCGAACCTTACATGTGGAACTGAAGGTGTTCTCTTCAATGGGCTTCCTCTCGAGAGTTCTTCCCTAACCCTGGCTGACTTTTGCTGTCATCTTTGAAGATGAATCCATCATCACTATTATTCCCCTCTCCAAATAATCAGTGTAGTTTACTTCCCTGAAATTGTTCCTAAATGGGACATGTCTTCTCTGCTCTGTTTGTTTTTGTAATGGAAAGATCTCATTATATCTTCAAATACTTCATATACTGAAAAAAAAAATTAGTTCTTACATATCACTATTTCATTTAAAAGTCACCACTTTGACAATGTACTTAGTAAAATTTTAAATTCTGCTAAAGATAAGTGGGGAAGAAGATACATAGCTATATATTCAAAGACAGTGAGTTGGGAAGCTTAGTACATGCTCCGTAAAAACGGCTCAGTTAGTAAATCATTTGCGGAGGTGGGACTTCTGGTGGATTTTCTTAGATGGCCTTAGGAGCAAGCTCCACCCTTAGTTGAGGAGTGACTGGCAAGTCATAGCTGCTGGGAGAGGGAGAGTCAGTTATCTTGAATAGTCTATGCCTGGGTAGATAAACTATGCTTCATTGACAGCACCCAAATATAAGAATAAATGGAGGCATAACTTGGACTCGGTGGTTTTTCCACACTAGAGTAAGAAAAGAAAAGAGAAAAGAGACAAAGTAGGGCAGTTAGAAAAGAGTGGTAGATCTCGGAGGAGTGGTGGGATGAGTGTAAATAATATCAAAACACTTTGTGTGAAATTCTCACATCACTAATATAAGAGAAAGAATGGATCTCTCGTTTACTCTGCCCTCCCCCAACTCCCACCTCCTCTCTCTCCTAACACAAATCACTAGCACTACAAACTTTGTGAGCAAGTATTTCTGCAAGTGTGTCTACAGACACTCTTTAAACAGGAGATGAAATTAAGTTATTTGAAGCTTGAATGACCCATGAAAATGAAAATAATTTCCCATTTCACTTTTGCATGAGGAGAATCTTCAACCTGTTTGATTTTTAAAGGTTAAATGTGCAATTTTTTCTTCAAAGCTAATGTTTTTAACAACTTAAAGGTATAGAAAGAGCAAGCCATTTTAAATGCATCTATTATGTTTTGAACTATCTAAAAATGTTAAATGATTTAGTCATTTTTCATGATCTAATTGTATACTCAGGAATGCAAGTCATTGCAAGGCTTTGGTCTATTTTTAGAACTTTTTCCTTCACATTAGAAATTGAGAACAAAAGGGACAGCAGGTGAACAGTGTCTGCTAATCTAGATAGTGGCCACTCAGCCTTGACATAATGGTTCAGTATAGGAGGCTGAATATTTGAGTAGCTTAGCATACAGAAGCTGAGCTGGGGTCAGGACATCTCTATTTTTCATCAAGGCAGCTGGGCAGAAAATTAGCCAATTGAACTCCATCTGTCTCTATCTTTTCTCATTATATTTTGAGGTTATGAATGCATAGATATGCGCACACACATATGTATATGTGTGTGCATCTGCATGTGTGTCTGTGAATTTCTTTTGTTGTTTTTACAAACTAGATGAATTTTATTGAGGCATATAATGTTTTTTTAAATGTTATAAATAACATTATCACATCAGGAGACCTGTACACTTTCCCCTAATACTGGAATTGGATCGCTATCTGCCATTATAGCAAAGAAATGCCACTCTGAACAATAATATTTCTTATAATACGATAACTATAGCGTCAGTCAAGACCGCAAACAGGCAAAATGTTAACCATTGAGGCTGTATCTCAAATATGCTCTGTAGGAAGCAAATCACCACCAAACAGACAAAGAGCCCTGCCTCTTTCCACTAGGACTGAAAAACATATGGCTGAGAAATTTCAATCCATTTTAGATGATGGTAATCTTTATAATAAAAGAAAAAATAAACTGTTAGGTACCACATAGCAAAGTTTTCCAGATCCCTCCAAGGATGCAGGGAAGTGGTATGAAAGTTATTTCATCTGGACAAGGTGGAAGTTTAATAACCCATTAAAAGGAAATCACCTACAAAAAGGGTAGAGTATTTATAGACAGGCATTGATGTATTTAAAAATCAACCAAGTAAGCAAAGAGCAAACCACCTCATACACTTTGCTGGTGATCTGAGATTTCACTGCTGGTAAATGATGTTTACAGTTTTCCTGCTTCCAAGTAATCCTGAATTCTTATTTATGCCCTTTTTAAAAATTTTATTTTTAGTTTGTTTACACAGTAACAGGTTTCCTATTTCTTATGTGGCTTTGGTTGTGTGTCCCTTCTTTTTACCTTCTCCTCTATTTCTCAGCCCTTTATTTCCTTCCATATCTAATACCCCTTTCTTTTTCCTTTTTTTTTTTTTTTTTTTTTTTTCTTTTTCTTTTTTTTTTTTTTTTTTTGCCTTCTTGACCATCTAGTTCTATCTATATTTAAAAAGAATAAAGCCTGCAATGTTTAAAGTGTATTTGGAGCTAGGACATCTCCGTCCCTGGGAGGTTAGAGAAGAGGCTCTTGTATTATAACTGAGGCCTTTCACACATTAGGTTCTTAAATGGCAGGAAGTGTGAGGACTGAGAATTAGAGAACAAACTCCAAAAACTTTCAAAGTCAAACTCGAGCAGACTTGGTTGGATGGATGTAGAAGGTCAGTACAGGTCACAGTAAAAGATGGCTTGAGTTTGTTGGCCTGTGTGACTGGGAGGAGCCTGGCCCCATTATTGGAGCAAGGGACCAGAGAGTTGCCGCACTAGGGCGGGAGTGGAAACATAATGAGTCCAATTTGGATCGTCTTGGGTTTTGAGTGTCTGTGGGCCAGGCATGCTTTATATTTTCTAAAAATAAAAGGGCACTGGGGTCAATCGTCTAAAATAATTGTAATATTAAAATATAATTTATAAATGTCATGCCAATGTAAAAATATTTAGCCACGCACATCATTAGCTCAAAGCATGCTATTTTCAAGAGGCCTGGGTATACACATTAGGTCTAAGGTGTAAAAGTCTGTCCATTAGAGAATGCAGTGCAGACAATTACATTTGATTTGACCTACCTCCTTGTCCATTTTGGAGACATAGATTAAAGAAAGAAATGATTTTTGCCCTATTTTACTAACAAATATTTTTGATAACTCTTGCATACAGATAATTGGATTTTTAATGTAAGAATTAGTCAATCAGAAATTGAAGGGAAGAATAAAGAGGCATGAAGTAATGAAAATAGAAAGTTCTACTTATTATTTTTAATCAGGTCTTTTTCTGTTAAAATGTCTAAATCAAACAAAAGGGCTCATTTATTCTTTCCATTGAATTAATATATTAAAATTTCTTATTTTGACTGCTAAGTATTTGCATTGGATTTTGGGAGTAAGAATAATACTAAATTTGGATTGTATTTTACATTAAACCATTAAATTTGATTAAAAAGGGACTTCATAAATTAGAAGGGTCTGTAAAATGTTATTATGTAAACAGTCTGCAAGTCATTGTAGCAGGCTTTTAAAACTCAGGCAATGACAGGAAGTATTGGCTGATAATATTTTAGGTGTTTCCTCATATTTTCTCCTATCCAAGTACAAAATTCTGTAGAATACTCAACCGGTTTTATAGAATATGAATCAGTTCTTTGTCCTAGTTGATCAGGTCATTCGGCTCTTTTTGTTAATATATTCAGTAGAATGCTGGGAGTGTGCACTTTCCCTACCACTGAGCTGCATGGGACACTTTGACATGGTTGAGTCTTTTTTCTAAAACTGAATTCTCCAGCTTATAGCTCAGTTCTCATCTTATAGTTTTCAGGATAGTACTCCGATTTTAGCTGCATGGATTGTTCACAGGTCACAAGGGAGAGAAGAGATACAGAAACTGAAACTCACCTGTGAGTTGGCTCTAGATAGCTACCCTCACATTTTAACACCTATGTATAGTGGTGACATATTAAGGAATATTTCATTTTTTTTTCTCATTTGTTATTTGCAGTGACCATAGAAATAATGGTACAGTACAGTCTGGTGACTTTTCCCCAAAAGGAAATGGGATCAATTGTTCATCTAAATTTACCTTAGTGGTAAATAATTTTAAAAAATGCAAGATTAGGAATCCATAGTATTTGTATTTATCAAATGCGTTTTTATAGATGTATAGAGTAAGGGCTATCGTTACTCCTACCAAGAACTATTTATGGATATAACCAAGAACCCCTGCTCAGGTGTAGCCTATGACAGCTCAGTCTCCAAGTGGCTTCCCTAGTAAGGGGAACAGGGACTGTCTCTGACATGAAATCAGTGGCTGCCATTTTGATCACCTCCACATGATGGGGAGGAGCCTTGCCAAGCCACAGAGGAGAACATTGCAGCCAGTCCTGATGAGACCTATTAGGCTAGGGTCAGATGGAAGGGTAGGAGGACTTTCCCTATCAGTGGGCTTGGAGACGGGCATGAGAGGAGATGAGGGAGGGAGGGTAGGATGGGGAGAGAATGAGGGAAGGGCTACAGCTGGGATTCAAAGTAAATAAACTGAAATTGATATATAAAATATAAATATTTAGTTAAAATATAGTTTTTTCTGATTTTTAAATTTATTTTTATTTTTTAATTTAATTTCATTAATTAAACTTTATTCCCTTTTATCCCCCCATAAGCCCCTCCCTCTTCCCCTCATAGTCCCACTCTCCCTCCCCCTTCTTCACACATGTTCCTCCCCAAGTCCACTGATAAGGGAGGTCCTCCTCTCCTTCCTTCTGATCTTAGTCTATCAGATCACATCAGGAGTGGCTGCATTGTCATCTTCTTTGGCCTGGTATGGCTGCTCCCCCCTCAGGGGGAGGTGATCAAAGAGCAGGCCAATCAGATTATGTCAGAGGTAGTCCTTCTTCCTGTTACTATGTAACCCACTTGGACACTGAAGTGTCATTGCTACATTTGTGCAAAGGTTCTAGGTTATCTCCATGCCTGGTACTTGGTTGGAGTATGAGTCTCTGGGAAGACCGCTGTGGTCAAATTTTCTGGTTCTGTTGCTCTCCTTGTGGGGTTCCTGTACTCTCCAGATCTTACTATTTCCCACTTCTTATATAAGATTCCATGTACTCTGCCCAACAGATGGCCATAAAATTTGTAGGTAAATGGTGGGACTTGGAAAAGATCATCCTGAGTGAGCTGTCCCAGAAGCAGAAAGACACACACGGTATATCCTCACTCATATAGACATATAACATAGGATAAACCTACTAAAATCTTTACATCTAAAAAAATTAATCAAGAGAGAGGACCCTGACTAAAATGGTCAATCCCCATCCCGAAAGGCAAAGAAGATGGACATCAGAAGAAGAAGAAAATAGGAAACAACCTAGAAACCTGCCACATAAGGCCTCTGAGAAGCTCTACCCTGCAGACTATAAATATAGTTTTTAAAAGTTAAAATAAGAATAAAGGCTATTGAGGAGACAACAGGCAGAAAGATGGGCTTTCACTGTCTCCACTATCCTAAACAGATCCTACCACACAGCCTCAGTAAATCCAAGAATTTTTTTGTTCAATGGATAAACACATTCTAGTCCTGGAAATCATTACAAAATATAGAATTTTTGATTCATGAGCACTGCTTTTCTATCTAGCTTGTCTTGGTTACATCAAATGGTCAAACACACTGGAAATTGATTCCTTTAAATGTTTAATTTATTTTATCTGTGTGAGCGTTTTGCCTACGTGTTTGGGTAGGTAGATATGTGTGTGTGTGGTGCCTGCAAAGCACTGGATTCCCCAGAAATGGAATTATAGGCATTTGTGAGCTGCCATGTGGGTGCTGAGACTTGAACCCAGGTCCTTTGGACAGCACTCAGAGAGTGCTCTTAGCCGGACTCATCTCTCTGGGCTCTAGAAACTGACTCGAAAAAGCAATACCTGTTGTCAGAGAGAATCGGCCCATTTGTCCACAATATTATGAAGGAGCACATTGGATCAGTTCTCCAACATGAAGCTTAGTGATACAGAGAAGCACAAGATGAGAAGCAGGAATCTAAGCAACGAAAAGCAGGAGAGGCTAGTGTGGACAACCCAACAGTGTGCTCTCCCCTAGATGAACTACAGTCTTAGGAGTTTAAGAGACTGAGCTCATTTCTCTTTCTTTCCTTCTGGTTGTCTTTCCTATATGTTATTGCTTTTGTAGAAAAACAATTGTGGGGATAAAAATCAAAATGAAATTTAAAAGCAGAAGCAACATTCTGTATCACAACAGTGTTCAGTACAAACAGCCTGAACTTATGGAACATCATGTTACAGCCAACAACATAATTTCAAAAGGAAAGTGGTGTCACCGATTCAGAGCTGAGATAACCTAAGCTTCCCTGTAACTAATCATACGGAACCAGACACTCTACCAAACACTCAAACACCAGTTTTTGAAATAGTTGCGATGGCATCTCATTTTTATGCTGTTTTGTTTAGCAGACTTTGTGTAAACATGTGAGAAATTATACATTTTAAAGCTGGATTCAAATTTCAGCATCTTTTCCTTTAACTGTAAAATGTAAGCTGTTTTCGTTTTTAACCTTCAGCCTCAATTTATCATGAAAAGATGGTAAGCATGTCTTCATCACAGGATTCTGATGGGTTATCCATGAAATGAAGACTGTAAACCACTTATCACAGCTAGATGGCGCCGCTCTTTTGAACGTTCTCATTCACTGTATGAATTCCAATTACAGTTGTTGTCTGTGACATTTGGGGAACCCAGCACATATGCTAATCACTGTGCCCTTCTCAAAGCTGAGTGAAGGAGTGTTGCTGTTGGCCATGCTGCTGCATGTCACATAATTAAGT
Organism: Psammomys obesus; assembly: GCF_907164565.1. Taxonomy (NCBI): domain Eukaryota; kingdom Metazoa; phylum Chordata; class Mammalia; order Rodentia; family Muridae; genus Psammomys; species Psammomys obesus. The sequence continues at coordinate 9,349,275 of NW_026592548.1, forward strand.
GTAGTTTGAGACTCGAGGCCTGTTGAGGGAATGGCCCAGAGGTTAAGAGCACCTGCTGCTCTCTCAGAGCACAGAGGTCTTTTCTGAGACTGATACTCCAGCCAAGGACCACTCATGGAGATGGCCTGGAACCCCTGCACAGAGATGCCCATGGCAGTTCAGTGTCCAAGTGGGTTCCATAGTAATGGGGACAGTAACTGATTGGCCTGTTCTTTGATCACCTCCCCATGATGAAGAAGCAGCCTTACCAGGTCACAGAGGAAGACAATGCAGCCACTCATGATGAGACCTGATGGACTAGGATCAGAGGGAAGGGAAGGAGGACCTCCCTTATCAGTGGACTAGGGGAGGGGTGTAGGTGGGGAAGAGGGAAGGAGGGTAGGATTGGAAAGGGAGGTGGTAGGGAGCTACAAGGGGTATACAAAGTGAATAAACTGTAATTAATAAAAATAATTTAAAAAAATAAGACTCGAGGATTCTGACTATGACACTGATTCCAAAAATACTTGAGGTATCACTGAGTATAAATCCAATAAAACATAGTTTCCTTAATGAATTGTAACTATTGTAATAAGTTTCTCTGTAGTTTTACTCACATTCTTAGAAGTGTTTTATAAATATGCCACTATTAATTTTATCAAAACTGATGCATTAACAATTTATATTTACATATTAGTATAAATAGTAGATTGTAGGTGTGTAAATGTGCAACAAAGACAGAAATTATTGGATGTATGGCTGACTATTCTATGCTACATCATGTTGTCATAATTCACTCAAAATATTTACCAAGCTCTTCTGCTAAGCTAAGGGAAATTTCTCTTTTTATACTACCCTGTCCTAAATGTCTCTCTTTAAAACTTAGGACTGGAGAGCTGGCCCTACCCTTCATCAAGGCTGCCACATTCTAGAAAGCAGCCCTGCACCTTGACTGGGCAGCACAGTATAGTTGGACTCTGGTGGTATGGACACCATTGACCTACCCAGAGGTCATGAGAGATGGCTGCAGCATGGGTGAGCTAGGCTGGGATGGATGAGAAAGCTAGCCCTGGTGGTGCTATGAGTTGACCCCCCCCAATATCTACCCCATCTATGAACTGCTGGAGCACTTGAAGGGGCTGGTCCCCAAAATCCAAAGCTTCAGGATCTCCATGACACAGTGCAAACACAGGATATCTAAAGAGTCTTGGTGATGATCCAGTATTGATGGTGTAGCAGAAGCCAGAAGCCATGAACCAGACCAATGACTCAATGCAATGAACATTTGTAAGTGAAGATGTGTGGGCAAAAGGTTATACTGTGGGACACACTGTGACACACTATAGTTTCCACAATGAGATATTTTTCCCCCTGTTTTCATTGTGGTGATTTTGTTTTGTTTGGATTTTTCCTTTCTTTTTTGGAGGGGGGTTTTCAAGGGCAGAGGGTGGATATGAAGGGACAGGAAGATAAATAGAATTGGGTATGTGATGTGAAATTCATAAAGAATCAATTAAAAAAATTAAAAATCTATCAAGATTGAATGAAAGCAGTATTTATTTGTTGTCTGTTGCTCTATTTTTTTTAAAGAACTGACAATGAATTCTATTAAACAGTCATATACAAAGATTATAGAAATTTTTTAGCTTTTCCTATGCATTTATCTGTTGTTCGACTTGATCTCTTTGTAGTAAAATAAATAAATAGGTTTGTTAGACCAAGAAAAGCATTAATAGCTATAGTAACCTTCTAGTAATAAAAATATCTTCATAATTTATTAATTTTTTAGTTCTTTTAAAATCATTATTTTTATTTTTTATGTTAATTAGTTTATTCACTTTGTATCCCAGCTGTAGCTCCGTCCCTCAGTCCCTCCCAATCCCACCTTCCCCCCTTCATCTCTTCCCAGGCCCCTCTCCAAGTCCACTGATAGGGGAGGTCCTCCTCCCCTTACATATGACCCTAGCCTATCAGGTCTCATTAGGACTGGCTGTATTCTCTTCCTCTGTGGCCTGGTAAGGCTGGTCCACCCTCAGGGGGGACGTGATCAAAGAGCCAGACACTGATTTTATGTAAGAGACAGTCCCTGTTCCCCTTATTAGGGAACCCACTTGGATTCTGAGCTGCCATGGGTTACATCTGAGCAGGGGTTCTAGGTTATATCCATGAATGGTCCTTGGTTGGAGTATCAGTCTCACAAAAACAAAACAAAACAAAACAAAACAAAACAAAAAAACACTGTTCCCAGATTTTTTTTGGTTCTTTTGCTCTCCTTGTGGAGCTCCTGTTCTCTCCAGGTCTTACTCTCTCCCCCTTCTTTCATAAGTTTCCAAGCACTCTGCCCAAAGTTTGGTTATGTGTCTCAGCATCTGCTTTGATACACTGCTGGGTAGAGTCTTTCAGAGGCCTTCTCTGGTAGGCTCCTGTCCTATTTCCTGTTTCTCCTTCTTCCAATGTCCATCCCATTTCTCTTTCTGAGTGAGGACTGATCATTTACCCAGGGTCTTCCTTCTTGTTTAGGTTCTTTAGGTGTACAGATTTTAATATTTTATTGTATATTATTTGTCTAGAATCCACTTATAAGTGAGTATATACCATGTGTGTCTTTCTGCTTCTGGGATACCTCACTCAGGATTATCTTATCTAGATCTCACCATTTGCCTGCAAATTTCATGATTTCCTTTTTTAAAAAAGATTTATTTATTGGCTTAGATGTAGCCAATATATGCAATTGGCTCAGATGTAGCCAATGGCAGCTCATTATCCAAGTGAGTTCCCTAGTAATGGGAACATGGGCTATCTCTGATACGAACTCGGTGGCTGGCTCTTTGACCACCTCCCCCTGAAGGTGGGAGCAGCCATAGCAGGCCACAGAGGAGGTCTTAGTTTTTGCACTTAGTCTTTACATGGCTTTAAGTACAGGGCCGAATCGTCTAAGTCGACTTATTACGACCTGCATAAGTGGATCCTAATGGTACCTTTCTAGACTGAGTTATTGTGAAAGAAGACTAGGAAGGGGGAGAAGAAAGAGAGAAAGAGGAGAGAGATCCATAAACTTAGTACTGAGCTTGACATGTTGTTGTCATCCATTCAGTATGAAGTGCGATTTTCCATGTAGGTGTCTTAGGAACTCGGTCTGCAGTGGTTAGTCCTCTTCAGTGGATTTTATTCATATAGGAACCAAGTTCCAAAAGTTGCTCACTCTTTGTGGTAATCCATAAATATTAGTGGCAATAAAAATGCAAAAGTGACCATTTGCATCTCCATATATTCATTCTTAAATTTGGTCTCATTTGTGTGGAAACATGTCTCATTTTACCCACAGGACAAAGAAGAGAGAGCAAGGAAGAAAAAGGAAGGAAAGACAAGAGGTTATTTCTCTGTGCTTTACTATTGAACTGTCTTACTATCTGCTCATTTTAGCACTTTAGAAAAGAATTTCAAAGCCCATGTAAGAACAATATTTTAGAGTTGTTGTATGAATACAGGTTGTAACAAGCAAACTGCCTACATATATGAGTATTAGATTAGTGTATTTGGGATGCTAAAATACATAGAAGGCAAATTCAAGGTCTGCCTGGGAATCAAAAGAAGTCAGAAGAACTTAGAACATCTCATTATAACATAAAGGGCTACAGTATGGCTCAATGGTAGAGGTACACAGCATATCTGAGGCTGTAGGTTGGCTTGACAGTACTCCAAAATAATAGAAAAATAAAGAATTAACAAATGAAAAAGTTATAATTAAACTATCTGCAACATTCTTGAGTGTAGAGCACATACACTTTTAAATATGTACTTTGTTATCTCTAGAGACATTTTATATAGGAAGATTTGTTCTATGAATCTAGAGGAAGCATGTGACTTTAAACTGAACATAGAGAGGAATCCATGCAAGTGGAGAGGGTGTCGCTCATTTTGAAAAGCTCTACACATAAAGTGCTTACTCTCCTCAAGTGTTGTCTAGAGTTAATTTTCCTCCCAGAACCCATGCCTTCCACACTTGCATTTTATTTATCAGATTTAATATATGCCTATTTCTCAGGGTTGGGAAAAGAGAGAGAGAGTAATTTGTTCAAATCAGTTCTTATCCCCTCCCTAGGTCTTCTTTAGCATTCTTTGGTTCTTGTTTAGTTCTGTTTTTATTGGTGGTGGTGGTGGTGGTGGTGGTGGTGGTGGTGGTGGTGGTGGTGGTGGTAGTGTTTTCTCTGTTTTCTGAGTACAGGAGTGATGTCTTTCAAGACCACTATGAGGTACTTTCAGAGAAACCCTTGGGAGAGGTTCATCTTGCCAAGGATAGATATTATTATTTTTTTGTTCTGACCCTACTGGGCCTCTCTTGTTCCTCAATACATGTCAGATATGCTGTATTTCCAGAGGTTAAGAGACATCTTTGATCTAACAAGATGACCTACCAAATAAAATTGCTTGCTACACAAACCAGATGACCAGAGTTATATCCTCGGAAGCCACATAGATGTAATGGCCTAAGCGCCCACAGAGAGATGGGTGTTAGAGAAAGGATAAGCACCTGGAAGCTACATGGTAAACTAACCTAAACTCAGTGGTGGCAGAAACAAGCAAAGAGACACTGCTTCAATAAGGTGGAAGGACAGAACCAACTCCTGAAATTTTCCACTGAACTTCACCACACACACACACACACACACACACACACACACACACACACACACACCACTGATGATAATAAAATAAAAATAGTAAAAGAAGCGTTTGTGTTTCATCCTGCCGGGTATTCTTGTTACTCCATGTATGGCCAAAGGTAGGGTGAAGGAAAGGAAGAGCACACACTCAACAGGTTCATCAAAGAATGATCATTTACGGCCTCAAAGAGCAAGGCTTAAGGTCTTAGGGGGCATCCCAGCTGAGAATTCCACTGTTTCCTCTAAAGACTGTTTATTTGACATCTGGAAGAAACTCATAAATGCACCTGGGGGGGGTGCATTCATGGAGACACAGTTCTGATTTATAAATTCTATGATCCAAACTTCTACCCATAAGGTCATGAAACAAAAATCCAACATGGCTATATTAAACACTCTGGTTTTATTTATTCAAAGAATTATTTTATCCCTTCTTTCATAGAGAGCAGGAATACTTCTCAGTTCTACTTATCTGAGGTATTTAATACACAATAAGTACTCTCTTGTACTCAAGTAAGAGACAAATTAATTCTCTCTGTAGCCTCCAGTTGTTTCTGCCACAAAAATAGGACCCTTGGCTGTTTTTGCTTCTTTTTTTAACAAGTATTTGTTAATTTTGATAATTTGCAGAGTTTAAAGAACAGCGGTTCTGTTTGTGTAAATCACAAGATTTAATTAGAGAAGAGGAATCCAAATGGTGCAAATAAAAGTCTTTGCATAATAAAATATTAATTTCCTTTAAAAATACAACAGTGATCCAGTATTCTATTACACTCCAGTGGAAAGTACTGAAAGCAGCAGTTTGCATGGCTCCACTGTAATCATGGCTGCCTTGGAAGAGACTAGAAAGGTAGAACAATGGCTTTGCTGCACTGATGATGTGGGGCTTCAAGTCTCTTTGTGCAGCACTTGGACATTTTCCATGAGCCCCTTAGCCATGCTTCTGAGCCTTGTGTTCTTTTCATTCATACTGTTAAGGTCTAGACTGTGGTGAAGATGAGGATGTCTCAGCTTTTGTAGTAGGCAAGAGTTTATTTGGGTCAGATAAGAGTTGTCTTGTCCTGCTGTCAAAAACACTGACACACGAGCCACACTCCTTCGCATATAGCACTACATGTGAGACTTCTCTGCAGAATACACCAGGGCAAACTGCTCAAGTCTGAGTGGATCTCTTTGATTTCCAATCATTCAAGTGGTTCAGTGTCTATTTTCAAATCAAATTTTATGGAGAAATTCAGTTAGAAGTGAACATTGTACCATGTTATTTGTTAATACAATGTACTTTCCAAGCATAGAGTGAAAAATGAATGCATATAAGTTTTCAAGTAAAACCTTGTAATTTTGTGTAGTGTTTTATAGCATGAAAAATATACATCACCTGTATTATGTATTTGATTATAGCAATTGCCCCAAGAAACTTGCAGAAGCAAGTAGTATTTGGCCTTAGAAAGGAATTCATAAAGCTTAATGCTGAACAATTACTGTCAGCACTATTATCAAAATTGATAGATTTAACTTTCATAAATTAAATAAATATAAAATAAACAAATTGAAATTAAAATCTGTGTTAGATACTTATGCTATCCCACAGCTTTATTAAACTTGAATTTTCATTTTAAGATCAGCTATCATCCAGTTATATGCACATCATTTTACCAATAAAATACAAGGGGAAAAGTATTCATTGTCTCAAATTGCTATGCCAGTCATAGAACATGGGGCAAAGAGCAAAGGAGTCATTAGTACCAAATTCCCGGATCATTCCGCCAGTCAAACAGGTCAGGCAGGTATTTCAAAATGTAATTTTACTAAAATGCAGTTATTATAATGTTAGGGATGAAGGCAGATAGCTTTTAGAATATATGTATACACACATACGTGATTAACAGACTTTAACATACCACCTAAAATAACTAATTGTCATTTATTGATAGTAAACAACAATTATTCCTTTCATGGAAAAAAATAAAAAGCTTTATAAGTCTTACTGAAATGTCTAAGAACTTGTATCAGATTTGAAGGCTTTGGATACATACTTTATACATTTTACATCATTAAATACAAGTATAGGAGAGTCATTCAGGGGGAAGAAAAATATGAAGCCATGCCTCCTACTCTAGTTGACATTACTCCTACAGCAGATGTTTATTTGTAATAGGGTTTATTTTTAATCATATTTATTCCTCCATAGATACAACTGATGCATGCTCTGGATCACGTGATCACACTTGCTTCAAGGTGCTGCTGAGAATAACTGTAATTAAACCTAAAACTGAGAAATGAAAAGAAGGCACAGTAAAGAGCACAAGTGTCAGATGAGACTGGACTCATTGAGGGCTGAGTAATTAACTCAAAGTTTGACAAAGGGGACATTAGAAAACCAAAGAACTTCTGCACAGCAAAGGGAACAATTGATCCAATAAAGAGGACATTCACAAATTGGAAGAGAATCTTTGCTGGCCATGTAGCTGAGAGAGGATTAATATCCACAACATACAAAAACTCAAAAAAAATCAAGAAGACAAAAAACCCAATTAAGATCATAGGAAATGTGACTGAACAGTGAGTTCTCAATATCCTTAGTACCCAACGAAATATTTATCAAAATCACTTAGAGCTTTCTGGGAATTTCTTTTTGTGCCCTTTTCTTTCTCCATGGCCCCCTAACTCTCCTTCATTTGCTCCTCCCTCTCCCTTCTTCACTCAATCCTTTCTTTCCTTATTGATTTGTCACTTCCTTTTATTCTTTATATTTTTTTTCCTCCTGTGTCTTCTTTTATTCTTGTTTCATTGTGTTCGGCCTCCTCTTCTGTTCATGGGTGGAACCATTTGATTTCACATGTACATGGGCAGTGGTGTGCTCTTTCAAATCCATCACCTTACACCAGGATGTATGTCTGTGGTAAGTATATCCCAAATCTTCTCTGTCGTATTGGTGTGAAGAGACAACAGGACCACCACAATTCTTCATACTTAATTGGGGCTGGCTTACAGTTCAGACATTTAGTCTGTTATTGTCATGGCAGAAAACATGGCAGCTTGCAGGCAGACATGCTGCTGCGCAAGGAGCTGACAGTTCTAGATCTGGATTGGCAGGCAGCAAAACAGGAACTGTGTTACACTTTCTCCACCAAAGCCATACCTACTCCAACCAGGCCACACCTCCTAATAGTGGCACTCCCTGGGAGACTGTGGGGACCATTTTCTTTCAAACCATCACACTACCTTTTAATAATGTTGAAATGTTCAGTGCAATTTGCTAATCATGGTCACTCAATCATATCACTCCTCTATAGTGCACAGCCCTGGATGTGTTCTGTTTAACTCTAAGTTATTGATGATGTTCTTTAAGCACCCACTTTCTCTTTGAGCTTCTGATGACCACTTTCCTGTTCTCTACTTCAGTAAAATCCACTTCACATCTGATATATAAGAAATATTTATCATTCTATGACCTTGTTTGATTATACTCAATGTCTTCTACGTTTAACCATGTTACCTGGACAAAATTTCATTTTATCATATGTGGGTGACTGCTCCTCATGTATGTATTACGCAGTTTAGATCCGTTTGATATCTCGACCGTTGTGAATGACGCTGCAGTGGACACCGCAGATGGGAGCATAGAAATACCCTGTTTTAATTCTTCACTTTAATATCATATGTTCTCTTAATACTTCCAGATACTAGCCAGTTCCTCTAGTCTTTGAATGTTATAAAAGGCATTGATTCTGATCATACATATATTTGATTTTGTGATTTATTATAAAACCTGAATTGTAGAAACATTGAACCTAGAATTTAAGACTTTTGCTTCCTGTACGTAATAGAATTGGAAAGAAGCTCCAATACTTCTCTGATTTTCAGTAATTAGCCATTGAACATTTTGTCTCTTCTACACTTAGGGAAACTATTAAAATATTTTCTATATCCATGTCTTGAAGAAGGTGAGGGTATGGAGAGAGGGAAAAAACATTTTTAAAAATATGTCCATTTAGCAGATGATCATAATTCACAACCGAAGCCTGTAACCTCCCTATTCTCTAATCTATTTCTGCCATATTTATACAGCATGTGTGTCACCTTGTGGAGCATGCCTTAAATCCAATCAGAAAGTGGTTACCTCCATACCAGTAGTGCCCCTATAGCACCCATGGGCATGTCTTGCCACACCGATCATTTTTGCAATTCACAGAGCTGACAGGTAAGTAGCCGATGCGTTCTCTCCAGAAGCCTGCATAATACCTTCCCGTATGAGGAAAGCTAACTAGTAGGGAGGAAACTTCCCAGTCAGTCCCAGCTGACCACAGTTGGGACTTCCTCTACCATCCCAAGTTGTGGAGGAATTTTAACTCAGCAACATGGCTGCACTGGCAAGAGTGATCATCCAAAACCTTCTAGGTCTATCTGTGTGATCCAGCTGGAGTGCAGACACACCTTTAGTCCCAGGATACAATAGCAAGCAGATCTCGGAGTTCAAGGACAGTCTGGTATAGACAAGTTTCAAATAAAGAAAATTTAGGTTCAGACATGATACTGCCTTTGGAGTCACTTGAGAGGGCAGTGCAGGCAGAAAGATAGGGAGGAAGCAATTTTTTCAGGACAGTTTTACAGACTGTAGAAAGAACAAGCGAGGCACAAGTGAAGACAGAACAAGCCAGAGAATGAGGAGCCAGAAGATTTGAACAGGTTAGGTTAAGTTTGAGGCCAAGCCGAGCAACTAAGAAGAAGCTGAGAGATGTCAGTTTGAGTCAGTCTGCTTGAAGAGGTTGAGCTAGAAGAGCTGAGTTGAACCAGCCAGCCAGAGCTCAGAAAAAACTAGAAAGGGTGAGCTTATCCAGCAGTAAGTCTCAAAGGCTGAAAATATTCTAGGCCTAGATTAGTTTATATGGTGACTAGAAGCTACACCTAGGTCAGCCGGTAGAGTCAGTAAGCCTCAGAGACAACAATTACATCAGGCAAATAAAAGATACATTCACATTAATTAGATTTCTCTATATACTATGGCCAATTCGTGCAGTATCTTCAGCAATAAACTCTTATCAAGTTCTGATCAAAAGCAAGGTCAATAGCGTGTGTTGTTTGGGGTTCTTAGAGGTATCCCTGACCAATAGTTTGAGGGAAAGTATCACACAACTGACACTGGACTTTTTATTTGCCAACCTATAGATTATGTGATGAGTGTAATCATCCTGTATAATATGACTCCAATTGAACTCTTTTATATTGGTATATATACATACATGCATATATATGAAGATCACAAAATAATAGGTTTTCACTTCCTCATAAAGACACTTAAGATTCAAAACCCTGACTACAGACAGGAAAAGTACAGCATGTACAAGGCTCAGGTTCAGCATATATATAAAAAAATCAAATACAATTGTCAAATATGTTGCAGAAAAAAATTAGGAGCCTTGTATACCATAAGGAAGACCACTCTTTAATGAGGCTTTTCAGAGATTTAAAGAAAGATGTAAAACAATATTTTCTCTGGTTAGACAAGACAGAAGGCAACATCAAGACAGAAGTCATGAAATTTTATTTATACTGTTACAGTTTCCCTTGGTAATGACTTAGGATTTACTGAGACTTCACAGATGTTCTAATCACAACCCTGGCTCCGAGCTATTTTCTGTCTGTTTTTCTCTAAAAGGCTTCATGGAGATGACCAGATACCAGACATTGGAATATAAGAGCTCACACAAATTGCTTCTGAAAAAGCTGGGTCACAGTGGTTACCTGGAACTGGAAACTAGGCACCTGTCACCAAAAACATTTTTAGTTGGATCTCTAGCTAAAAATGGCCTTTGACATCTGGCCTCCATTTTCATTTGATATTTACCATCCTATTTCCAAAAACTAGCTAATAAGGTTGTTTTTCCCAAGCCTTTTGCCTGGAGCTTCTTACTCAACAGGTAAGCTATGTCTTCCCATTACGTTAGACAAATCTTTTCCAACATGTTTTACTTGGCCCAGGGTTTCCAGTCTTCCAATCTTCAAAGTTGCTACTGGTTATGTGACTAATGTTTGCTGTTTTCTGCCACATACTTTCAGGTAACACCTTCTTTAATCTACTAGAGCCCAGTAAGCATAATTCCCTTTCCATTTAGGAGCACAACTCTCTCAGGTCAGTGTGTCCTTGGAGCCATACCTTAATACTTTTGTGTTCTTGCCACCATAAATCCACACCATCTCATGACACATGATCATTCCAAGTCATTAGATGGTTGGTAAATACAGTATAGCTGTGTGTTAGGGAGAAGAAAACACCAATTCAACCATCCAGCTATAATTCTCCAAGGCAAACAGCCATGATTCTGTGATAGATTTATAATGCCTGCCATATATGGTAGGTTGTCAGCAAGCATTTGTCCTACATATCTGCCATACAGTTTACTTACAATGCACTCGGGGTCAATAGATAGCTGGTCCTCTAAAGTCTTAAATGTTCCTAGTCTTCAAATAGACAGTCCCCAATATATTCACTTTTATCTCTTTTTACCAATCTTTTTCTTAACAATTCTTTACAAACAATTTTGCCTTAAATGAAAGTTAAAGAATTAGAGCAGGCACCAGCACATGGTTGGTATAATGCCTCGTTTTAGAGCACCTCCCACCTTCCAATTCTATCTCGTCTCTAATTCCATATTGCCAGAGTATTTCAAAGGCAATATAATCTTAGGTTCATTTCAAATTTCTAAGCTTCCCTAGGGCACCCATTTCTCCACAGGGTGAAAGTACCTAGGAACTTTGGTCCAATGCCATCCGCACAGTTAAAGTTCACAGAGGGAGAAATTGCCCATGTAGAAACCACACTTCCAGTACTGGTTGCTGAACATAAAATAGCTTGGGCCTTCAGGGTTAATGGTAACATTAGAATCACTTGAGGCTCAGGTAAGAAAATTGTAATTAAAAAGGAAATAGAGTTTGAGATATAGCTGAATGTTATTCTAGAAAAGCACAGTGCTATATTTCCTTCTTAGCCTTGGAGCCAACTCTCTGAATGTGCTGGAGTTTTTGATACCTAGAAAACATCTTGATGAGGGAAAGGGGAACGGGAAGGGGCATAAAACAGACCATTGTAGGAAATCTACCCTGACTTTCGTAAAATAACTACAGCTTATTTGTCACCTATTTTATTTTCTCTGCTTTTGTTTCACCTTATCCAGGCTTTCCTCCCCTCAGTTCTTGGGTCAAGGAGATCTTGGCCTTAGTGTTTTCCACAGCAGATCAGTCCTCCTTCTACTACATCTTATGGATCTCCCTCTTCCATTTCTAAATCTATCTTGGAGCTCAGCTACTCAGGAAGTATATATCTTCCATTTTTAAAATTCTTTTAATAACTAAAATTTTGTGGCCTAGTCTTGGTGTTTTTTTTTTAATTTCTTCTCTGTAACAGACAGAAATAAACATGTTGCCATCTGATAAAGGTCAGCTTTGAAACACAGGTGCCTGTTGAGCTCTGTGCAGACTACAGTGCATTCAACCCTTTCCTGACTACTAATACAATTTAAAATGCACTTAAAACCCTCACCCTCTTCTTTATTTTTATTATTTATTATACTTGATTTACTTTGTATCCCTACTTTGCCCCCTCCCTAGTCTCCTCCTAGTCCCACCCTCCCTCCCTCTCCTCCCACTGTGCAGCTCCCCTAGTCCACTGATAGGGGAGGTCCTCCTCCCCTTCTATCTGACCCTAGCCTATCAGGTCTCAACAGGACTGCCTGCATTTTCTTCCTCTGTTCCTGGGCAAGGCTGCATCCCCCATGGGGGGTGATCAAAGAGCCAGCCATTGAGTCCATGTTCTCAGAGATAGACCCTGCTCCCTTTACCGGGAACCCACTTAGAGACTGAGATGATTATGGGCTACATCTGAACAGGACGTCTAGATGCTCTCCATGCATGGTTCTTGGTTGGAACATCAGTTTCTGCAGGCCCCCCTGCGCCCAAATTTTTGTGTCTGTTGGTCTCCTTGTGGAGCTCCTGTCCCTTCCAGATCTGTCTACTCCCCCTTCTTCCATAAGATTCCCTACACACTGCCCAATGTTTGGCTATGAGTCTCAGCATCTGATTTGATACACTGCTGAGGAGAGTCTGAGGGCAAACAGGATAGACATTGTAAATGGGAGAAGACAGGGAACAGGAAAGGAGCCTACCACAGAAGGCCTCTGAAAGACTCACCCTCATTAATTCAGCAAAGGCTTAGGGATCTTGCCTCTTCAGAAACAGCCTGCTGAAGTCAACCTGCAACCAAAACTTGCTGTCTGCCATTGTTTGTTTCTAGGTTTAAATCGAAAAAAAACCTGAATAAAATCATTTGGGGAATGAAAACGCAAGAGCATAGACCTCATGCCTCTCACTTACCCATGGAGGCTTTCTCTACTAATTCACAGCACAGCACAGCACAGCACAGCACAGCACAGCACAGCACAGCACAGCACAGCACAGCACAGGAAACATCCTTCCTGAATGTACGCACTAGTACAGAATCCTAAGTCTTCCAACATTCATTTTCCCCTACTTGCATTATATAGTTTAAATGAAGTAGAAAACTTGACCTGCCCCTGTTGCTAATGCCCACACGTTTCTCTGATCATATGGCTATGCTGAGTGCCTTGTAAGATGCTAATTTTAATAAACAACTCACAGGTCTCTCTTGGTTGCTGCAACTGAGAAAGACAGGCACCTTCTGTGACAGAAACACAAGGACATTTGGGAACTCACACCTGCAATAGGAGATCAGGTGATAAGCCTTTAACCCAAGAACTTAATTTCAGAATGGTTTGCATTTCTCTTGTTTAATTGTTGTCCCTCTTGATAATGCAGCTCTGCCAAATACTCACTGGTCCTGAACCAGTCATTCTCTGAGTTTGTGTTAAGAAACAGGGAGGAATATTTACCCTTTAGAAAGGTAAGTCCTAAAAGAGGATCCTAGTACCAAGAAGCATTCAAGTGCTGATGGAGGGCGGAGGGTTCTTATTCAGATGGTTTGGCAGATGGAAAATCACGAGTGTAGCCCAGACCCTTGACTGTGAACCTATTGCTACATCTGCTCTCTGTGTGCTATTGTTTGCTGGCTGATATATAGAGCAATCCCTTTGCAGAAAGTTTACGTGTCAGGAAATTTTGTGAAGCACCAGGAGGAGTTTCAAGTCCTTTCACCAAGTCCACAGGGTTCAGTGAAAATAGAATCTAATCAACGTGGAAAAATTGAAATCCCACATCTATTGCATGATTTGATTTGATTTGAGGTATCTTCATTTTGATCCCCAAGCAATAAAATGAATTGACTCTCTTTCCAGGAACATTATTTGCATCTGTGCCTGCCTATTGCAGCTTCTATCTCCTCCTCTTTCTGCTTTCTTCCTTTAGATTTCAGTTTCCAGACATCACCTAATTGCTCCTTATCGAAGTAGAATCTAGAATCTGCCTTTGCTCTGGTTACAAATTCTTTCCACATTAAATACAAAAGAAATATTTCTCCTCTCATAAATGTTATTTGGATTTCTTTGCCCATCCTTTCAGAATATTCTTGCCCTTGAGTTTTGTGATATTCGACCTAGTTTCCATGGTTTTACTTAGTCTTTGTGAAGAACCATTAACCATTACTTCAATTAACTTGGAGTCAGAACATTTTCTGAATTCTTCACAGTATCTGGCCAAGGTTCTCCTGAGCTGGAAACACTCCAGCACAACAGGAAAACTGATTTTCAGTTGTCGTTGTCAGCACCATCTCCATATGTGAAAATGCTTCAAATCAGTGCAGTCAGTACTTTACATTTGGATGAAAGTATAAACAATACGTAATTTTAGCCTTAGAACATAACCAGAGAAAGGAATGACACATTTCATTACTTAGGAAGCTTAATTCAAAAGATTCCAGGGACTAGAATTGGGGTTTGTGCTTAGACAATTTAGTATGTGTTTCCGATTTCTCAAATAACATGTAGTTCATAAAACTATCTTGGAAGTATATAAATTAACCGTGAGTATTATTTGATTATATCATACAAAGGAATAAAGATTTATTTTGGAGATAAGTACTTTGAGGAATTGGGTTACCATAGGAAGGTTATGCGCCTTGTCCTTATAGGAGATGTTTGTACATGACTCAGATGTAAAGGTAGCTGTTGAAGATGCCCTTGAAGAATTTAAGTTCCTGCACCATGATATTCATTTAAATTTCTGCGTATATTTATGTATATATAAATGTAAGTGTATATACATATATAATATATGCAACAAATATTTGTAAAATATTTGAACATATTCTATTCATGTAATTGTGCAAGAGATTACAAATAGGGTAATTTGTCCTACTTTGCTATGAAAATCATATCTTTATTAAGACAGTATATGTTTCTTAACATGCTAATGCAAATGTTTCTAAGTTCTAAGGAAATCTGAGGCTACACATCATGTACAAATTTATTACAGGAAAAAAATAAAATCTTTCTCTAGTGACATATATGACTACAATCTAGTATTCATGGCATTTCTTCTCAGGAAATCCTGACTTGCTAAACTGCTGTAAAAGAACCTCATGGGGATATATAATTTATTGTCACTTTCTGGTGACAATATGCAAAGGAAGCATGTTCTCTAGCATTACTGTAGCACACAGGTTTATGTATGAGGAGAGCATCAGGGAACCTGCACCCCACACAGTGTTGCTCTTGCTTTCTGCATCACCTCTTTCCTGGGTTTTGTGAGTTTAACTGCTACTCACTAATGTGATCACAGGCAAAGTGGGAAGCTTCATTTGGGTTTGATCTCCTCACTTGGCAAGAGAGGAGCGAGAGAAGAGGTGGGCAATGCTTAACATGGAAGAATTTTAGTTGTAAGTCCACAAAAAGGAATAGTAAAATCATCTCTATCTATCATCTATCTATCTACCATCTATCTATCTATCTATCTATCTATCTATCTATCTATCTATCTATCTATCTATCTCAATGTATTTGGATGTTGTAGTGTATTTTGGTGCTATGTAAATAGGGATGTTTCATTTTGCCCAGGTCTGGAATATATTTTTAAGCACATTATTTCTTTTCTAATTTACTCCTAGTATTGTGTTCCTATATACCAGTATTCTTCACATTTCCTATATTTTGAGACTGCATCACAGGAGATGATTTCAGTGTTATTTATCCTACCTTAATTGCAACATACTGCATGAGAGACATTACTTTTGAGTGATTTTGTTTGTGGTCTTGTTTCTCATCCTAGAGCAAATATTTGCTTAAGTGGTATAAACCATCTGTTGCTTATAAAACACCTTTAAGCTATTGTTTTAAAGTTTCGTGCCTTTTAATGTTTTTCTGTTTATTTCCTGCTGATATCAACATGTACTCTGGCAGGAAATATCTTTGGTGGATACTAACATACTCTTGGTGAATGTTTGATCCAGAAAACATGCAGGTAATAAGCAGAATGAACATCTGTGAGGGCCAGATAGTTTCTCAATATTTATGGAGACTTCACTTTTGGGCTATAATCCTCCTGACGATTCAGCTATTCCCAGTTCAGTACCATGTGAGTCTTTGAAGTCGATTTTATTATGGGAGAGGTCTGAAGATGGAACATTAGACTATTTATTCGTTTGTATGTCAGATGTGTGGGAAAATATTACTTGTGAGAATTTCAGCACCATGCAAGGTATTCATGGAAAAGAGATGATCTTGTATGCTTTGAAGTTGATACTCATCAAGTGCCTTGTGGGAACAATGTTCCCACCTCAGAAGTGTCCACATATAGAATTTTAACTGATACTTTATTGTTTTTTGTTAGTGCTTAGTTAACAGTTACTAGAAACTGATCGCCGTGAAATACTTGGTGTCACATTCATCCCCTAGAAATAAGTAGACACTGCCTCACGTTTCCTCTGAATATATCCAGTGGGCAGGAAGCTGGCTGAAGTGTTTGCTTGTTTGTTTGTTTATCATTTAAGAATGTTCAGTTGCCCTATTCCAGGCAGTTACCTTAAGATCAGAAAAGGCTGGTTCAGAAAGATGCCAAAATAATTCATGTTAACATAAATTGGTAAATAAATTATGGACAAGATTTAGATGTAAACCTCTGAAAGTGTCTTGGAGGTCATATGGTTTCATCCTTCCTTACTCTGGAAACTTAATTCATTTTTAAAATCTAGTGATAGAATCTAATGCTTTCACTGCTCCAAATTCACAATAGTCCTAGGTTCAGCTCATACCACCACTAAACAAATATGTCAGAAGGTCAAGTATTCATAAAATAATGTACTGAGGCATATTCAGTACCAAGCCCCTTGTTCATAAATTGTCCAGAGCAGAAGGTAAGCTTGAATAATGGCCAAATATTCAGAAGCTAAACCGTGTGATGATGCCTCTTTAAGAATGCCTAACAGGGACTGTCTCTGGCTGCAGAGAAGGACAATGCAGCCTGTCCTAAGTAGACTTAGAGAGGGGCAGAGAGGAGGTGAGAGAGGGAATGAAGGAGGGGGCTACAGCTGGGATACAAAGTAGATAAACTATAATTAATATAAAAAATAAGAATGCCTAATAAGAGTTTCCAATTCTTACAGCACTCTAGGAGGCAAAGGCAGGCCATCACTGTAAGTTCGAGGCCAGTCTGGTCTATAAAGGGAGTAAAGGACAGCCAAGGCTACACAGAGAAACTTTGTCTCAAAAAACCAAAGTGGGAAAAAGTTGCCAATTCTTCCAACTCTTCTTATGAACAATACCAGTTTTAAGTGAGTCATTATCTGTGAGATGTTTTAATTTGTTAGCAAAAGTGTGTGCATAAAAAGTTTGTAGGAAGAGAGGCTTTAGGCTCTTTAAAATCTATGTTATGATGGGTTCATATGAATAAACAATGTAATGTGATTATATTCATCCTGTTACACTCTGGTATTCTCCCTCTTTTCCCTCTGAATTCCCTTTTCCTGCTTTGTTTCCAGTGGGTAAACTATTACAGAAATGAGCACCTGTCGGCCTTCTGCAGGGTGCTGTGGCCTTATGGGCTCCTCCTCAGGAAGGAATGGGGCCTCATGTACCCCTCCTCCATCTGCCTTGTATTCTGTTTTCCCACATTTCTTGCTTCATAATTACATTAGGTCCTGAAATCAATATTGAAAATGTTCTGTCCTCAAGCTGACCAAGCCCTATTCTTGGACATAATTGAAGAAGGAACTGGAAGATGGTCATCTCACTACTGTTCTGTTTTGTGTTAGTTTCAGATCCTTACACGTATTTATGAGAATAATATTATAAATTTCCAGTGCATGTTTCACTTTTTTTTGCTGCACAGAAAACTCATAGTTTATTTCTTGTTGAATTAGGAGGTAATGATCCCGCTGAAAACATTAATGATACATAGCTAGAGTTACCCAGCACACAAGTGCTCTGCTGTCAAGAAAATTCCCTAAAAGAATAAATCCAATAAGCAAATAAGTAACTTACCTCATGGGACATTTTGCTTTTCCCAATACCACAGTAAAAGGTAATTTAAGATTTTATCATTCACAGACTTGCTATAAACAAGAAAAAACAAAAATATATTCAAGGAAATCATCTTTAGAATGAAACTCTATTTTCTATGGCTATATGACCACAAGAACTAGAACCTGTATAAAGATCCCCAGGAAGCAGTGAGAATGTTCTTGATCCACTCCATTATTTATGTTTATTAATTATTATTGGATTAATTAGGTGGGTAGGTAGATCATTGTTCAGTTAAACTTAGGATGCTATTTTCTAGTGTGTGTGCCAAGTCCTTGTGATTATGTGTATACACATAAGTGTGTGCAAGAGGCTGTGCCATTTTGATGTCCTGAGTTTGATGGCAGCTGTCTTCTTCTATTGCTCTTCACCTTATTTTTGGAAATAATGGCTCCCCCATAGCTGCAGCTCTCTGAGTGGCTAGATCGGATGCACAGAACACTTTTCCTCCTCCCAGGCCATCCCCACCTTTGGATCTGGGTGCTTGGAATCGAAGCCAGGTTCTCTTGCCTGTGTGACAGGTATGCTACAGGCTGAGGCATGTCTCCAGCCTCAATTTTTAATTATCTAATTGCAAAGTAGAATTATCAAAACATGATAAATGAAGAATTTAGGAACCATATTTCTAATTTTTCAAACAAATTCAGAGAAGTTGCCAAGGGCTGCTTGTCCTCTAGCTGACCATGGCGAGATTCCAAAAGTCAATGCTGTGGGCAGATAATGCTTCCAAAATCTATATAATATGTATAAATAGAAGGCTTAAATGTCATATGAAGATAACTATGTATTTTCTACTTCACTTGATTCTATGAAGAAAGTTTAATAGTGTGTAGAGTGCTTTTTATACTTTCAAGACATATAGGGTTGGGTATCAGTTTTATTTAAAATGAAAATATCCAAAGGTAAAATGTAAAACTAATTGGGCTAGACTCAAGAGTAGATGTTGCTCTCAAACAAAATGCCAGCAGCCCTGAAGCCATCCTGAGAGGTATCAGCCAGGGGGTATTTTTAATGTCAACTTTATTGTCAATGGTCCAGCTTACCTGGACCATTGAGATGTGGATGAATTCACAGCAGAAAAAGTAAATCTCAAAGAGCAGACCAATCAATTCATGGCAGAGACAGTCCCTGTTCCCATTCGGGGAACAGCCTTATCAGGCCAGAGACAATGTAGCCAGTCCTGATGAGACCTGATAGACTAGGTTCAGAAGGAAGGAAAAGAAGACCTCCCCTACTAGTGGACGTGGGGAGGGGCATGCATGGAGAAGGAGGAGGAAGGGAAGGATTGGGAGGGGCGGAAGGGAGGGAACTGCAGGGGAGATACAAAGTGAATAAAGGGTAATTAATAAAAAAATTAACTGAAATTATAATTGAAAACTTTTAAATTCTGCATTTGATTTCATGTTAGATAGTATGCTGATGGCACCCATGATGAGTAATAAACAATAGAAAAGAAAAAAAGGTAAATCTTAGGTTTAGTGGTATTGTGTCCCTTCTATGTTGAGATTTTCAAAATTCTCAGTCTAGGGTTTTGGAAATTGTCATCTTCATCTTTTTGCTCATTTTACCTTGTTTCAGTGATCATGATTTACATTTTGGTGGTGATTGTTTTTGGATTTTATCAGCTGTTTTTCTCATTGTTGTAACAAAACACCTGAGGAAAATTAGAAGGTTGTATTTTTCAGCCACCATCTGCAGTTAGGAAGCAGATGGTGTCTAATGCCTGTATTCAACTTTCTTTCCTTCCTTCCTTCCTTCCTTCCTTCCTTCCTTCCTTCCTTCCTTCCTTC
>NW_026592548.1:9369201-9432917 GCF_907164565.1 Psammomys obesus
TTCCTTCCTTCCTTCCTTCCTTCCTTCCTTCCTTCCTTCCTTCCTTCTTTCTTTCTTTCTTTCTTTCTTTCTTCCTTCCTTCTTTTCTTTTTCTTTCTTTTTTATTTAGTCTAGTAATCCACCAATGAGATAGCACTACTTACCTTCAGGGTAGATTTGAGGTCCCCAGTTAACCCTTTGTGCAAAAAGTCATAGTTACTCAGGTGTGTTTCCTAGGCTAGTCTAAATCCCTTCACTTTGACAATCAAGACTGACCATCATAGGGGTCATATAATTGTTGCAGTATGTGGGTATGGGTATAGTTTTATAAGCTTTATTCTCATGTGTATCCCATTTTAACACTATATTTGTCCTCCTATGTCTGTGTGATGACCTGATCTCATCCTGTGATACTTTTACTCATGTATGTCAACATTTGTACACATAAACATACATAAAAGCATACCCAAATACATGTACTCAGCTAATGGAGGTAGTCTTGCTAAGTTACATTATGAAGAGGGACAGGACTGCATTTATGCTGCTCCTCCTACCTTTGTATAATCATTCTTCATTTATTTTGTCTTTCAGTGATAAATGCCTCAAGTGTTGTTGAGGACATACTTGCCTTTGAATTTAGAGTCAACTCTAGTTTACATATCCACATAGGCAGGGCCTGATTTCATTATTACATTCACAGTTTATGGGATGCTGAATGACTACCTGAGCACTGTGATTTTTCAAATGCTAAAGTCTACTGACAATCCTCCTTTAATTATTTTTCCTGAGTAAGTGTGCATACATACTAATATGTGTGTTCAGCGATCAGTTTGTGTTTGTGATTGTAAGTACATGTGAATGCTGGACAGGCATGCATGTTATCCATGTCAAGGCCCTAAGCTGATATCATGTGGGTTTTTTCATTGCTTTTTTTTCTTTTTGCTATTATTAAGTCACTATATCGCCACTGACTCCAGAGCTCTTCAATTCTGAATTAACTTAGCTAATCAGCTTGTTCCACAGATCTTCTATTTCTGCCTTCTGAGTGCTGACATTACAGGCTACTATTATGACTTTTAGGGTTTTGTTTTGTTTTTCTCATGCTGGGTATCCAAACTCAGGTCCTCATGGTTGGAGAAATGATTCCTCCACTAAGTATCTCTGAACCCTCACAGTGGCTCTTCACTTGCACAGCCTTATGAAGGGAAACAGTCCCTGAACCCGCATCTCTATCAAAAGAGAGAAACAATAGGTAAACCCTGAGAAGAATGAGGACAGGTTTATTTGTGGGAAGAAATAGTCACACAGATAAAAATGTTAAACACTTCACCACCTTCGAGCCATTCATCTTCACCTTCTCTTGCCATTCATCTGTCCCATCATCATTGGAAATTGTGGTCATATGTCTGCTATTCACTCACTACTTCCACAATTTGGCAACAATTCTTCTATAGATTACTGATAATAGCTGGTAATTTCTTTCCCTTTGAAATTTATTTTTTCTCATATTTTCAGACTTCTTTCTTACTTTATTCTTTTCTGAATCTTCAACTATGCTATTAACCAGAAAAAATATGCATACCTTGGTTGACAAACTACTGATACTTTTGAAGTAACACCTTTGATTTCAGTAATTATGATTTTTTTGTAATGACCTAGGATAATTAGATCCATTCTTATGGTAAATACAGATTACAAAGTCTATATAATCTTAATTTTCTCAAGTCTTTCAAATCAAGAAAGTATCTTTCTTGGTTAGATATCTTGGTTAGATATTATATTTCACTCAATGAAGAAGTTATAGGCATAAAGTACTTGATATATGAAAATTAGTATTTCACGAAATAATTCTCTGTTTTGTATTTAGTTTATTTCTGAGATTTGTCTCAATGGGATTCCATGCTTTGATTCCTCAAGAGCTCCATTCAAAATTTCCGTATTATAAAAATCTCAAAACAGCTGTGGTTTGCATTCTGACACTAAAAGTCATGGAGGAAAGGACACACTGAAAGTATCTATTTAATCAGTGGCAAGAAAACATACAATCAACTTTAAAGGGAAGAGTAACATAATAGCATACTTTGAAGGACAAAGCCCTCCTGGCATCTCTCCTCAAGCTGAATGTGAAGTTAAATACCCACAAACATGTAGGAAGAGCTGTCTGTGAAATGCCATCTCTATAGCGGTGGAGAGAAAGGGAAACAAGGTAACGGAAACCAACATGTGGTAGATATGAGCCCAAGCTGAAGCAGGAAGGATGAAAGACTTTCACCACAGTCCCATGGTACAGACAGTAACAGCATTTGCCATTCCTCAAACAAAGGAAGCATAAAACACTTTCTTCTCATGGACATAGAACAAAAATGCATCTGACTGAATGTATTTATGTAAGGTCTGGAGAAGCAAGGCTGTTGAATGCTGCTGCAATTCCTGGGAGTGGAAAGGTTGTTTTTGTTTTCTTAGGTTATTGTAAAGTGCACGTTAGTAAGCAGAGACTGTCCCCTTAGGTAAACACTAATCTCATCATGCATGTATAAACATAGATTTAGCCATTTGTAGAAGTAAGTTTATTATCCAGCTAAATAGGGAATTTGCTGCTCCTATCAGTACAGCATGAGAAGAAGCTGATGTTTGGGAGTCTTTCAGCAAAGACAATATGCAGTGCAGAAAGGATCAATTTGTAAGATTCATTAAATGTGGGCTTTTGAAAAATAATCCTGCTCTCAATCAGGACAGAAGTGATGCCATTTTCTCTGAATTTATGGATGAACTTAATCTCACCTCTGGCTTTACAAATTCCATTTCTTACTTGTGAAAGCAAAAAAGAAAATAGTGGTACAACATTAATAATAGAACTTGATGATATGCAGTAGTTGGAAACAATTTCCGTCCATTGTTTATATTTAAGCTGTGTATTACTTGTGTTTCTATTGCTGTGAGAAATCACCATGACCAACAGAACTTATAAAAGAAAGCATAATTTGGGGCTTATATTACAGAGGGTGAGTCTATGACCACCATGATGGGGAGCATGGAAGAAGGAAAATAGGCATGGTCCTGAAGCCAAGAGAGAGAGACAGAGAGACAGACAGACAGACATAGAGACAGAGACGGGGGGGGGGGCAGAGAAACAAAGCAAATTCTATCTGTGAATGGTAGTGGCTTTTAAAATCTCAAAGTCACTCTACCTTGACACACTCCCCAAACAAAGCTACACCTCCTAATTCTTCACCAAAGTTCCACCTACTGGGGAGCAAGTATTCAAGTATATGAGACTATCCTATGCAGGTTATTTTCATTCAAGCCACCACATGCTACTCCCTGCTGCCTATAGGCTTGTGGCCATATCATAATGCAATAGGCATTTTATCAAGTTTCAAGAGTACCCATAAGTTTTTGATTATCAACTTGTTTAAAAGTAAAAAAAATCTCTTCTGAGATTCAAAGGATTCTCTTAATTATAATCCAAATTAAATACTTCCAAAATACAATGGTACAAAAAATGCAGTACCATCACAAAAGGGAGCAATGGAAGCACACTAGAGAAATACTGGACAAAGCAAGACTGAAACCCAGCAGGGTGAACTTCAAATCCTGTAGCTATATGTGCAATGTCAAAGGGCTTGATGGCTCTTCGGATGTCCCAATCCTTCCAGCTTTGCTGACTACAATAGGCTTATCTCTCTATGCCTGGCTCCACTACTTGTTTGCAGATCTCCTTGGCAGACACCCCATGGAACCGGTCCCTTCGATATCTTAGGGACTCAAAAATAATTCAGGCTTCATTTTCACAGCTTCACACAGTTTCCTTGTCAGGGTCCCATGCTGGGACTTCTCTGACACAAGGCTGGCCTCAGCCACTTTACTCATCCAAGAAGAAAGATTCCCACACCTTTTTCTTTTTCTCTTTTCTTTGTTTCTTTGTTTCTTTGTTTCTTTCTTCTCTCTCTCTCTCTATCTCTCTCTCTCTCTCTTTCTCTCTCTCTTTCTCTCTCTTTCTTTTTCTTTCTTTCAACCTGAGGGTTTCTCTGTGTAGTCTTGGCTGTTCTGGACTTGATTTGTCGACCAGGCTGCCCTCAAATTCACAGTAACCTGCCTGCCTCTGCCTTTATAACTGCTGGGATTAAAGGCATGTGGTACCACACCCCACTGATTCCATAACCCTTTTCCTCATCTTTCATGACTCTTAAAGCCAGACTACATGGCCAGTGCTGGTAAGTTCAGCCACTTGCTTGCAATGGGACCTGACCTCTCCTTGAATTACATTTGCATAAATTTTGATTTGTTGATGCTTTTAGGAACAGATAATTCCTTATGCTCTTTCTCTTCACAAGTTCCAGAAGTAGCTGAGTTGAATCTCACTCCTAGGGTTACCACACTATTCCATTTCCCTCATGTTTTTCATCAGAAACCAAGGTTCCAACATTAAATTTCCAGATGCACTCTACATTTTGCATTTCTTTTTGCCATACTTGCTGTTTTTCATTGTAGATATGAGTAAGAATGATGACTGGTAACCACATAAAAGAGTCCCAGATGCCCAGCAACTGAGGAATAGATACAGAAATTGTGGCACTTTTACACAATGGGATACTACTCAGCAATTAAAAACAAGGAATTCATGAAATTTGCAGGCAAATGGTGGGATCTAGAAAAGATCATCCCGAGTGAGGAATCCCAGAAGAAGAAAGACACACATGGTATATACTCACTTATAAGTGGGTACTAGACCTATAAGATAAGATAAACATACTGAAATCTGTACAACTAAAGAAGATAAACAAGAAAGAGGACCCTGGGTGAGAGGATCAATCCTCACTTAAAAAGACAAATGGGATGGACATTGGATGAAGGAGAAAACAAGTAACAGGACAGGAGCCTAACACTGAGGGTCTCTGAAAGTCTCTACCTAGCAGTGTATCAAAGCAGATACTGAGACTTATAACCAAACCTTCAGTAGAGTACAGGGAATCATATGAAAGAAGGAGGAGTTAGTATGACCTAGAGAGGACAGGAGCTCCACAAGGACCAAATATATCTGGGCACAGGGGTCTTTGTGAGACTGTATCTCCAACCAAGGACCATGTATAACCTAGAACCCCTGCTTCGATGTAGCCCATGGTAGCTCAGTATCCAAGTGGGTACCCTAGTAAGGGGAACAGGGATGATTTCTGACATGAACTCAATGGCAAGCTCTTTTATCCCCCCCCCCCACACACACCCAAGGGAGGAGCAGTCTTGCTAGGCCACAGAGGAGGACTTTGCAGCTAGTCCTGAAGATACCTGATAGGATTGGGAGGGAATGAGTGAGGGAGCTACAGCTGGGATAAAAAGTGAATGATCTGTAATAAATTAATTAATTAAATAAATAAATAAGTAAACACCCCCCCCCCAAAAAAAAGAGTGATATCGACATTTCCTTTGTCAAGGAAATTAGTTCAAAACTTTTCGGTTTAGCCTCAAGCAGATTCTTAGGGGCAAAAAGCAGCCACATTTTTTGGCAAAATATCGGAAGAATGGTCTCTGGCCCAGCTGTTAATATTGTTTCCCTCTGGAACCTCTTAACTCAGCCTCAGCTGTGCACGTTGATCTCAGCACTAGTGTCTTCAAATCTCCTTCTACAGTAGCTCAGAGTTCCGAAGTCTTCCACATTCCTCACAAAACACAGCCTGGTCAGAACATCAACAGCAATATTTCCACTCCTGACAGCAACTTCAGGCTTAGTTGCTTTTCTATTACCATGACAAAACACCATGCTAAAGTCAACTTAGAAAAGCACGTTTAATTTGGGGCTTATTTCAGAAGGAGTGTCCACAACCATCATGTGGGAATAGCAGGCATGGTGTTGGATCAGCAGCAGAGAGCTTATTCCTGACCCACAAGCAGGAGGAAGAGAGAGAACTAATTGGGAAGGCTGTGATCTTTTAAAACCTCAAAGCCTTCCACAAAGGAAACACCTGCTCTAACATGGCCTCCCCTTCCAAACCTTCCCCAACAGTCTAATCTGATGACTAAATATGCAAACATATGAGTGTGAATTTATCTGGCAACAAAGCAAGTGGGTTGCAAGAAGTTTTTGTATCTTCTTGAAGAAAGTGCTCATGTTCTAGATGGTTTGGGATGGATCCTACAGGTAAGATCTGGAGATAAACAAAGGAAAGAAAACACTATTTATGCTAAAACTGCATAATGAACCTGGAAGGATTTAGTGAAGAAAAGGGGAAATTCCAGGTAGATTTTCTCTTTCTAAAAAAATATTCTAAACACTTTTACAACACTGAGTTTACTCTTAACAATGAAACTAGAGACATAAAAGAATTGAAGTGTGGTGCTAAAGTTCAGAAAGACAAATTAAAAGATCTGAAAATCAGATCAAAAGTAGCTGACATTGAAAATAAAAATAAGATTCTTACATGTTCTTTGTTTGAGATGCCTTTGAAATTCAGAGTGTTGCTCTGGTGGACAAGAATATTAATAATTGGAATGCAAACTGTGTTGGTATAATAAGAAATATAAAAACTCTCATTTTGGTAATCAGAGCTGGAGTCACAGAGGACAGCCCTGCTTGAAGCCCATTAACACATCATAATAACAACCACCTGATGTAATGAAAACAAATGCATTCCAAAGAAGCAGAAAGTATTAAGAGTCAGTCATTACTGTTTCAGCTAATGAGGAGCAGAATTTCCCTGTTGTCCTAGGTTCCAAAGGAAGTTTTTAGTCCAAGGAAGGTATTGTATACCAGGAACTATTCCATTCCTGTTTGGAATTTCTCCTTGGAACAGATTATAGAATGCTTTTCTTGCCTTAAGCTTTTTTATTTCATTTGAGCAAGCAAAATATCACTGGGTTGCTCATTACTTTATTTCTAATTTCACAGAAAACACGGATGTGAGAGAGGTGGGTGGGTGAAACTAAAGCCCACACAATGACTCTTTCCTCAGTTGAATTGCTCCAACATGATCAAGAGAAACATTACAAACAGCGGCCTTTCAGCCTTATTTTATTTTATTTTTTAGTTAGACAGGGTGTTGCTATGTAACTCAGGCTGGCTACTAACTAATGATGCTCCTTCATCTTCCTGATTACTGGGATTACAGGTGGGAGCCACCACACCAGCTCATTTATCATATTCTCCTTCTTACACTTTATATAGTCACATCATTTTAACAACCATTACTGGCCATGTTGCCAAAAAGATTAACACAAACTGGAATTTATATTGTCTCTGGGATTCTGAGCTTTTTGTCTGTTTTTGTTGTTGTTGTTGCTGCTATGCAGTACAGGAGTTCAGGTTTTTAATTCCATGTTTTTTACTAGGATCCAACTGTCTTTTTAGGAATCTCTGTCCAACTCCCTATCCCAATGGTAGTTAAGAGCAGTTCAAACACTGAGCTCCAGAGACCCCTGCACTCTCTCTATACCCTTTCATTAATTCACACACCTTCCTTTGTCAGAACTCATCTGCATTCAGAATTTGAAAATTGTCTTGCTTCTCTATTCTGACCAGTTGCTCTGCTGTTTCTCGATTAAGGGAATATGCTTATTCATATAGTGGGCACCTAGCTTTTTTGTGACATGTAGACTAAGCAGGCTGCAACTAATCCACATTTCTTTACTGATTGGGATTCATTGTTTCTTTTGTAAGAATTATCGTGTCTCAATGTATAGAACCTGTCGGAAGACTAAACCCATTGCATGACAAATACAAATAGTGCCATAAAATCATGTAGAAATTCAGAAATACTTAGACTACTTTTAATATACTCTTCTCAAAACTCAGACTGTCTTTTGAGACATTAGAATTTCTTCCATTGGTGACACCTAGGAGGATCACAAGTGAGTAATTCTGATATTAACAGATATACATTCAAGTTCTAATTATTTCACTTATAAAGCTTATACTATTAGACAAATCAGGGCTTCAACTCAAACAAAAGTATTTTCCCTGTAAAATGGAGCAAAAATCATACGTACCACAAAAGGTATAATGTTAACTTTATAGGGTATGCTAAGACAAAACAATGTTACCTCTTATAGTAATAGGCTCAGAGCAAGTATCCAACACACTTTCCTTGCATGTAACATGAATCTTATGGCCAAGAATGGAATACTACAAAATCTTTCTACATGACTTTATACATAAAGTAAAATCCACAAACTTTATGTTATAGTTGTCTTGTGCATTAATATTACTTGTTACCAAATTTTATTATTATTATTATTATTATTATTTTGGTTTTCAAGACAAGGTTTTTCTGTGTACTCTTGGCTATCCTGGACTTGCTTTGTAGGCCTGGCTTGTTTCAAATTCCCAGAGATCCATCTGCCTCTCTTTCCCTAAATTTTGGAATTATAGGCACGCACCATCATGCCCAACACCCAAATTATTATTTTAAGGGATCTACACAATTTAAAGCAATACAAAACATATATGCCCGCCTGCTTAAAACAACTCCTAGTGGTATGACCCAACTAAAATTAAGGAGTCTTATAGTTGATTGTTGAGAAATCCATTATCTTGTAAATATATTCCAGAATTACGGACTATCAAACTGACACTAACACATCGATGTAACAAAATAATGCCAGAAAATCTGACTTGGGAAAGACTATACATAGAGCCAGAACATACACTTTACTTTGCTTAGTGGTCTAGATTCCTGGTCCCATCGCTAACATTTTCTCTCCTCTCTTTAATCTCTCTTTGGAGGATGAACGATATAGTCTCTCTACCTAAATATTTATGTCTAATCTCCATTTTATTATTGAATTCATTTTTTTTGGATATTCTTGTCACATTGCAATATCTTGAATCATTTTTTTTTCCTGACAGAGAACCTAGTACTACCTCCTAAGGCTACCTAACACACTCTAGTTTGTTTCTGATGGATTGTCTTTAAATAGGTAAATTAGACCTGACTTTTGCTCCCACACATTGGTCCTTATTGTACCCTCAGGTTATACAGAGCTTATCTAATTCTTTTCCCTAATGGCTGCTCCTTGAATATGTGAAGGCCACAGTCATATATGCCAGAGGGAGCTCATTCCCTGACCCTACATCCCTATCTTACTCTCACCCTTGCCTCTAAAGCTTGGTGCTAAATTTCCTCTGCATTCTAAACTCTCTCCTCTGAATGCATTGCTGTCCATCTTTGTCTATGTCTAAGAGGATTTTCCAGAACAAGATAACATGATAAAAATACAGTGGGTTGTATGACCTACTAGACATGGATCACTGTCTTTACTCAGTGTTAAGTCCAACAGCGAAGCTGAAATCCAGTAGGTGTTACTGTCACCAGCACAATATCAATTTTTAAACTGAGGAAAGCCATTCCATTTCATTTTCTCTGCAGCACAAGTTTACTATTCATTATATAAGAGAGTCGAATATTGAGGACTTAAAGCAACAAAATAGACAGAGTTGTAAAGAAGAGAGAATACTGCCCATTCAAATTCTCACCTGGAGAGGGAAGATATGAGTATTTTCAAAGGAGGTAATCCAGCGGCACAAAATTAGTCAAAAAACTCAAGCAAAAGCAAACAGTATATGATCCTAATGCTGTCTTTTGGATAGAAGATGGTGTTAGTAAAAGCTAATGCTTCTGATTTTCTCTCTATTCCTGGAACAGCAGAATATTCATCCCTTTTGTCACTGGGCAGATCCCTGGGACTAGTGATGCGAAACTGGCTTTGAGAAGAGGTGATGATCTCCACTAATACTTGGAAGCATCCAAAGTGAGCTATGCAATTTCCCACATTTTGATGTATTCTCCAACACACACACACACACACACACACACACACACACACACACACACACACAATCATGTTCTAGTACATTGTCACAAAATAAGCACAAATACTGTCTGATCAGATTTTCCCCAGTCACCTTGTAGGTAAAACTCTTTTAGTTATTAAGAACTTCACTAATGATGTGCCTATCATTGAAGAAATTTTGAGCCTAGAGCATGAAAGCCCTAGTATAGTAATATACATTTTATATAGTGATTCTTAAATAGCTCCAATTTAATAGTAAATTGAAATACAAACATGTTAAGACAGCATAGGTTTTTCTCATCTCTGTTTTCCAATGCTTTTAGGAACTACATATTGCCTATAATTCACTGACAAAGAACAAGGTGAGGTGAGTTCTAATACATTTTAAACATGGGTCTCTAGACTTTCAATATCTGCATTCTTGCTATTTCTGTATGCTGCTCTTACATATTTTTGGTGTCCTGCTGTCAAGTTAAATGTGATTATTTGAAATTGTAAAAGAGAGCACATTAATAATTCATCCAACAGTTCAATCTTTCTTTCAATAAGTTTTTACTGAGCAGTGATTTTCAACTAAGCTCAAAGCTGGATGCTACATATTAAAACAATAAAATCATGACCCCTGCTCTATCTCCTTTCTTTTCCCTTTTTTTCTTTATTGTACTGGGGGATGGTCATCCCCATTCTCAAACAGTTGAGGTCAAGTCAACTTCCGCAATTATAGGCTACTGTAAGGTCCCGTTCTTTTATTGGGAGGGATAGAATGATGTATCAATTTGAGGAAAGAACTAGAAGCATGATTCTTGGGAAGGAACCTTTCTTCTTCTGAGTTGTGTTGCTTCTTCATTCCAGTGTGGAATAATTCCATTTTAAAAGGCCTGTTGTAATCTCTATTTTTTGTGTCTTTAGAGATCAGTAATAAAAACTCATTGGTCTTTTTATTCATACGTATCATTTCTCCAGTCTATCTTATATCAATAATTTAATATTTTTACCTCTGTATTGGTTTTCCACAGGTATATAATGAATTCTTGTGAACTTAGAGGTAGAAAAAACGCAAAATTTATTTTCCTACAGTTCTTATACATGAGAAGAATGGGCATAGTGTGGCTGATTCCCATGCTCAGAATCTCACTAGGGTGACCTCAAGAAGCTAGCTAAGTTTGCAGTTCTCACTTGGGCTTGGATTTCCCCACCTATGCTAAGTGTTTCTGGAAGTACTAATTTCCTTACTGGCTGTCAGCTGGAGGCTGCTGTCAGTATTCTGTATATGACCTCTTCATCTTCAAGTTAGCAGTAGCAAATTGAATTCTTCTCATGTTTTAAATAGCTGGCTTGTGTGACCAACCCAAGAAATCTCTTGACTTAGAAAGGGCTCCTATAGTTATGCCAGACTCCTGATATGTATATCTCTTGATCTTAAGGTCAACTGTGCTATATGACAAAATCTAATCACAAGAGTGAGATCTCTCATGTTTGCAGCTGCAAAGATTATGCAATGCACACATGCTGGGAAAGTGAGGGACTTGAAGGTCAGCTTAGATTTCTGCCTACTGCTGTTTCCATATGGTTTTTTTTTTCATTCTTTTTCTTGAATTATACAGAAAGAGTGTAAGAAGGATTAGCTTTGATTGCTGAAGTGCTTTTTGTCTCCAAAAGTTTCTTCCATTTTTTTAGTTGTATAGGCCTTAATATTTCTATGTTTTGCTCATAGAAAACAAAAGGTAAGACAAATTTGATATATATTCAAAATATCCACGTTCCTGAACACACAGATTCTTCTGTGAGATTTTAATCTGAAGGCTGGAACATTCCAAATTTGAGTTATTATCAAAGTCATGATGTGTTGGTGTAGGTGAATAGGAACAAAGAAGAGCTGTAGAGCAATCCCACAGTGTTATGAGCACTGGAGTATGAGTGTGCTTGTCTTCATTCTCCTGGAAGTAGGTGCACATGCTTATTCCCCACATATACCCAAAACCTCATCTTGTAGTTGTCAACTGGAAATCTTCCACAAATGTGTAATAGAACCCACTGTTTTAAAGTGAGAATCTGCCCTCAAGTATTTATTCTAAGCTTTGTGGGAATTAAATTTCCAGTGTTCCACATCCTTGTCAGCCACTTGCACTTTCTCTGTTTGTTATATTGCTGGTATATATATATATATAGATATATGATCTTAAAATACACACACATAATATTAAAGTTATACACACATAAATGTTTGTGTGTGTGTGTCTGTGTGTGGGTACATGTAGATATTTTCCGGCTTGAAAGATAAGGAAGCCCAATGATTTATTTTTCTGTCACATGTTGTTAGTATATCTACCCATATAAACTGCTATGTACACTTTCCTATAGATTCTAGGTTTGTACAGTATAGTCTCATTATATATGGGGAAAGGTTACCAGTTGTGATGGATAAGAAAAGGAAAGAAAAAGACAATAGTGACTTGAAATATATTTTCTTTAGTCAGGGCATCCCTTTTCATTACTGAGCTCAGTACATGACTAAGTTGCTGGTAAGTAAGCTTATTATTAAGTCTATCTATCTATCTATCTATCCATCTATCTATCTATCTATCTATCTATCTATCTATCTATCTATCTATCTATCTATCTATCTCCCTATCTATCTATGAATCAATCTATCAATAGATCCACTCATTATTCTGTCTATCTATCTATCTATCTATCTATCTATCTATCTATCTATCTATCTATCTATCTATCTTCTACTATATTGTTTAGAGGCAGTCTCACATAGACACGTCTAGACTTGAGTGCCAGGTACAGTTCAAGATGACTTTAAACTCCTGATTTTTTATCTGTCTCCCAAGTGCTAAGGTTACAGGCATGCACCATCACAGCCAGCTAATACTGTCATCATTCATCAGTCATTTACTGGCTGCTGCTGGTACAACCAAGGGCTTCCCACACAGCAGACAGTTATTTTACAAGTGACCCATGTTCTCAACACAACAATTTAATTAAGAATAAAATGATCCTTTTTATTAAATACCATTTTTACACTCATATAAATCTGAACAACCAATTAGGTGCTTGTTGAAAAGATTCACTTCCATAACAGGTGGGATTTGGTTGAACAGAGATTTGACAACTGCATTGACTTTAAGGCATTATTTTTTAGCTCATGATATAATAAATGCCAACATGAAAATGATTAAAACGATTATATGAAGTTTCTGTAAAAATACTCATGCATGAAAAATTAAATGATGATGTGAAATAAAGTGTGGGTACATCAATAATATACAAAATACTGTACTTCCAGGCTGGTGATGAGCATATCTGATCTCTAAACTGCAGACGTGTGCCCAGTGGTGAGCTGTCAACAAGTTTCTGGGTTGAGTGGCAGATTTGATAACTGGAAAGAACAGAGCCATAAAATCAACACAACACTGAAGATCTTTTATTCTAGCTCTCTTAAAAACCAGAGGAGACTTGTTTTATTTTTCATGTATTTTGTGTTGATGTTTACGGACTGCAGCTATTGTAGCCAACAGGATCTTGTCAGAATTCCTGGACTGGTTCTCCATGGCTCAGAGTCCTCCTGCTGTGCCATGTCTGTCTTGCTGCAGAACGGAGTGTGACTTGACATGCTTCTCACCAGAGACTGGGCATGAAGCTCTGGCATTGCTCCAGCATTAACAAAATCGTTTCCTATACCGCCAGGAAATTTCGCCACCTCTTTATGCTGGATGGAGTATCTTAAATAGGAATTTAATTTATTCATTGTAACAGGAGTTTTTGTTCAATAAATACTAACTGCTTATTAGAAACCCATTTATTGAAGATGAGCAGCTATAACATAGACACATATCAAATTTATGGCTGCTAAATCTCACTTAATATGCTTTGAATATTCTATTGGTCTTTAGCATGCAATGTTAACATAACTGTATTTATTCCAACCCTTCAAATAAAAATAGCTGTTATTGAACAACTTCTGTACATATTTTCTATTCTCTGGTTTACTTACAGAATGTTGAAAACTATGTGATATTTACATGCTTTATTTTATGTTTAATAGTTTAAAATTTCAATAAATAAGTTTTGAATATTAATTTGGTTTATAATCACCAGATATTAAACACCTTATTAAAATGAAATTAAAACCAGAGAAATATTTATGACATTCACTGTAATATATTATCCATTCTTTTAATCTCCCCATTTCTTCCCTGGAAAGAGAGTGAGATTTTTTTTTTTATTAGAAAAAAATAGATGATTTGATTTGGTCCAGAATGAAGCACAAAAGCAAAGCCAGAGTGTATGGTCATTGAATCAGTTGAGAAAGTGGTAGCCAAGATTCTTGTCAAAGTAACCAGAAGTGGGTACTTTATGTCAAGTGTGGCGCGCTCTCTCATCCAGGAAGTCAAAGCTGTTCTACACGCCTGCACATAACTAAAGAGTGGGTCATTCCCAGTATGCCATGTCGCCATTGTAGCACTATTTTATACTTTTACTTGTCACTTGCATGCCACTACTCTCCCTGTATTGAGGTCAAAGGGACTTTATGTGGGAAGCCAGGATTTCTAGGCTTTATTCCAGGAGGATACTGCATTAAGTTCTGTTTTTCTACTAAGAAAACTATGAACTGAGATATTTGTTTTACACATTGATTTATATATTTATTGCCTCTATTTTCTGATTTTAAAAATATACCAAAGATTTATTTTTAAATTTATCTGTTGGCCTCCCTTTTATATCATAATTTTAAGAACAGCCACATAATTTATAAGTACAAAATACGGACAGACTCCAATTTTCCAAAATCATGTTTTAAATTTAGGATTTCTTTTACATTTTAATTTTTTATTTATTTTTTTAACTCTTATTAATTACACTTTATTCATTTTGTAGCCCCCCATAAGCCCCTCCCTCCTCCCCTCCTGGTCCCACCCTCCCCCCTTTCTGCATGCATGCCCCTCCCCAAGTCCACTGATGTGGGTGTCCTCCTCTTCTTCTTTCTGATCTTAGTCTATCAGTTCTCATCAGAAGTGGCTGCATTGTGAGGGTTCTAGATTATCTCCATGAATAGTCCTTGGTTGGACTCTTATTCTGGGAAGTTCCCTGTGTTCAAATTTTCTTTATTTCAGTTTATTGACTTTGCTTCCAAAAGCACCCCTCTTTCTTCTCCTCCAAGCCCTCCCTCCTCTTTCTTTCCTTTTTCCCTCTCCCTTTCCCCCAGAAAGGAGAGCACCCCTCCCCCATATTAACCCTCCCTAGCACATCAAGTCACATCAGGATTGAGCATATCCTCACCTCCTGTGGCTAGGCTAGGCAGCCCTTCCAGGTGGAAGTGATCCAAAAGCAGGCAATAGAGTTCACATTAGAAACGGTGGACCCCCTGCCACAGCTCCACTTGCCACTTAACCCACATAAAGACCAAGAACATAAGCCACATATGTGCAGGCGGCCCAAGTCCAGACCACGCATGATCCTTAGTTGATTTCTCAAATCCCTTTAAGCCCCTGTGGATCTGGGTTAAGGAGACTTTAACAGACTAGTTGGCTCTGTTGTTCTTGTGAGATTCCTGTCCCCTTCAGCGCCTTTCATTTTCCTCCAATACTTTCACAGGACCCTCCCACTCCTGAGATCCATCCCATGCATGGCTGCAAGTCCCAGCGTCTGTCTTGATTTGCTGCTGGGTGGAGCCTCCCAGATGACAGGCATGTTAGGCTCCTGTTGGCAAGCACAGCTGAGCATCACTAGCAGCATGAGGGGCTGGCTCTCTACCATGGGGTGAGTCTCAGGTTGGGCCAAACATTGGCTGGACATCCTCTCAGTCTCTTTATCCCTGCACTTCTCATAGGCAGGGTAAGTTTTGGAACAAAGGCTTTGCCAGAGGGTGGTTGTTCCCCTCCTTCCACTAGTCCTGCCTGGCTAGGAGATGATCACTTCAGTCTTCATGTCCACCCTTGTTAGGAGTCTCATCTA
The DNA here is from genome assembly GCF_907164565.1 of Psammomys obesus. Lineage (NCBI taxonomy): Eukaryota > Metazoa > Chordata > Mammalia > Rodentia > Muridae > Psammomys > Psammomys obesus. The sequence goes on from NW_026592548.1 coordinate 9,384,925, forward strand.
GTCCTTATCCTCCTGGGACCCTACCCTATTGCAGTCCTCTAGCTTAACAAAGAGATTCCCCTCCCAGTTTCCCTTCTTGTTCCCAGCCCTCTCATCTGACACCCCTCCCTGTTCTCTGATCCTCACCCTTGATTCTCTCCTGATACCATCACCTGTCCAGTTTCCTCTCTTCATCCACTTCTGTTGTCTACTCTATTTCCCCTTCTGAGTGACTTTCCAGCACCTCCCCCCCTCCAGGCCCTCCTTGTTACTTAACTCCTTTGGGTTGGTGGATTGTGGTTATCTTGTACCACAATCTGATTATAAGTTTAATATCCGATTATAAGTCATTAAATATTATGTGTGTCTTTCTGGGTCTGGATTACCTCACTCAGGGTGATCTTTTCTAGTCTCACCCATTTGTCAGCAAATTTTATGATCTCTTTGTTTTCAATAGCTGAGGAATATTCCATTGTGTAAATGCTCCACACTTTCTGTATCCATTCTTCAGTTGTTTCCAGTTTGTGGTTGCTAGGAATAAAGCCACTGTGAACATGGTTGAGCCAATGTCCTTGTTGTACGTAAGAGCATCTTTTGCGTTTATGCCTAGGAGTGGTATACTTGGGTCTTGGGGTAGAACAATTCCCAATTTTCTGAGAAAACACCATCTTAATTTCCAGAGAGGTTGTACAAGTTTTTCAGTCTTACTAGCAATGGAGGAGGGTTCCCTTTTTTCCTCATCCTTGCCAGCATGTGTTCTCAATTGAGTTTTTGATCTTGGCCATTCTTACTGGTAAGAGATAGAATCTTAGAGTTGTTTTGATTTGCATTTCTCTGATGACTAAGGACATTGAGGATTTCAAGTGCTTCTCAATCACTTGAGAGTCCTCTGTTTTGAATTCTCGGTTTAGCTCTGTACCCATTATTTAATTGGATTATTTGGGGGTTTTTTGATGTTTAATTTCTTAAATTTTTTGCATATTTTAAATATTAGCCCTCTGTCTGATGTGGGGTTGGTGAAGATCTTTTCCTAATCTGTAGGTTGCCATTTTGTTCTATTGACAGTGTCCTTTGACTTACAGAAGCTTTTCAGTTTCATGACATCCCATTTATTATTATTCTCAGAGCCTGTGCTGTTGATGTTCTGTCCAGGAAGTTGTCTTCTATACCAATGAGCTCCAGAATTTTCCCCACTTTTTCTTCTAATGGATTTAGAGTCTCTGTTTTTGTTTGTTTGTTTGTTGCTTTGTTTTTTGTTTTTGTTGTTGTTGTTATTTTTTTTGTCAAGGTCTTTGATTCACGTGGACTGCGGTTTTGTGCAGGTGATAAATATGGGTCTGTTTGCATTTTTCTTCATGCAGACATCCAGTTAGACCAGCAGCATTTTTTTGAAGTTGCTTTCATTTTTACACTTTATGCTTTTGGCTTCTTTGTCAAAAAACAAGTGCCCATAGGAGTGTGGGTTTATTTCCAGGTCTTCAGTTTTGTTCCATTGATCAATGTGTCTTTTTCTATGACAATACCATGCAGTTTTTTATTACTATTGCTCTATAGTATAGCTTGTAGTCAGAGATGTTGATACCGCAAGATCTTTTTTTATTGTACAGAACAGTTTTTGCTATCCTTAGTCTTTTATTTTTCCATATGAAGTTAATGGTTGCTCTTTCTAAGTCTGTAAAGAATTGTGTTGGCATTTTGATGGGAACTGCTTTGGATCTGTAGATGGCTTTTGGCAGAATGGCCATTTTACTCTGTTAATCCGACTGATGCACAAGCATGGGAGATCTTTTCATCTTCTAAAATCTTCTTCAAATTATTTCTTCAAACACTTGAAGTTCTTGTGTTACAGATCTTCCACTTGCTTGGTTAGAGTTACACCAAGATACTTATTATTTTTGTGGCTATTTTGAAGGGTATTACTTCCTTAATTTCTATGTCAGCTCTTCTGTCATTTGTATATAATTTTTTGAGTTAATTTTGTATCCATCCACCTTTGCTGAAGGTGTTTATCAGACATAGAAGTTCTCTGGTAGACTCTTGAGGTTCACTTATGTATTCTATCATATTATCTGGAAATAGAGATACTTTGACTTTTTCCCTTCCAATTTCTATCCACTTGATCTCTTTTAGTTGTCTTATTGCTCTACCTAGAACTTCAAGTTCTATTTTGAAGAGATATGGTGAGAGTGGGCAGCTTTGTCTCAGCCCTGATTTTAGTGGAAATGCTTTAAGTTTCTCTCCATTTAATTTGATGTTGACTATTGCTCTGCTATATATTGCTTTTATTGTGTTTAGCTTTGTTCCTTGTATCCCTGATCTTTCCAAATCTTTTTGTTTTTGTATTTTTAAATTCTTTTTTATTAATTACAGTTTATTCACTTTGTATCCCAGCTGTAGCCCTTTCCCTCATTCCTTCCTAATCATACCCTCCTTCCCTCATCTCCTCCCATGCCCCTACCCAAGTCCACTGATAGGGGAGGTCCTCCTCCTCTTCTATCTGGTGTTAGTCTATCAATTCTCATCAGGAACTACATAATCAGGAGTGGGTGCATTGTCTTCCTCTGTGGCCTGGTAAGGCTGCACCCCCATGAAGGGGAGGTGATAAAAGAGCAGCCCAATCAGTTCATGTCAGAGACAGTCCATGTTTCCATTACTAGGGAACCCACTTTGACACTGAACTGCCATGGGCTACTTCTGTTCAGGGGTTCTAGGTTATTGCCATGCATGGTCCTTGGTTGGAGTATCAGCCTCAGAAAAGACCCCTGTGCCCAGATTTTTTGATTCTGTTGCTCTCCTTGTGGAGCTCCTGACCCTTCGATGTATTACTCTCTCCACATTCTTTCATAAGATCCCTTGTACTCTGCTCCAAAGTTTGGCTATGAGCCTCAGCATCTGCTTTGTTACCCTGCAGGGTTGAGTCTTTCAGAGGTCCTCTGTGGTAGGCTCCTGTCCTGTTCCCTGTTTTCTCTCTCTTCTGATGTCTATCCTCTTTGCCGTTCTGAATGAGGATTGAGCATCTTACCCAGAGTCCTCCTTCTTAATTAGCTTCTTTAGGTTTGCAGACTTTAGTATGTTTATCCTATATTACATATCTAATATCTATTTATGAGTGAGTATATACCCTGTGTGTCTTTCTTATAAATGCCTTCAGCAAAGTGGCTGGATACAAAATTAACTAAAAAAAAAAATCTGTAGCCTTTCTGCATACAAAAGACAAAAGGACTGAGGAAGAAATTAGGGAAACAACACTCTTCACAACAGCCACAAAGGACACAAGTACTCTGGAATGACTCTAACAAAGCAAGTCAAAGACTTGTATGAAAAAAAAACCTTCAAGTTTCTGTAGAAAGAAATAGAAGAAGATATTTGAAGATGCAAAGATCTCCCATGCTTATGGCTTGGCAGGATTAACATAGTAAAAATAGCCATCTTACCAAAAGCAATCTACAGATTCAATGCAGTTCCCATAAAATTACCAACACAATTCTTCACAGACCTTGAAAGAAAAATTCTCAACTTCATATGGAATAACAAGAAACCCAGAATTGCTAAAATAATCCTCTACAATAAAAGATCTTCTAGATATATCCCCATCCTTCATCTCAAGCTGTACTATAGAGCAACAGTAATAAAAACTGCATGGTACTGGCATAAAAACAGAATGGTGGATCAATGGAATGGAATAGAAGACCCTGAAATAAACCCACACACTTATGGACACCTGATTTTTGACAAAGATGCCAAAACCACACACTTGAAAAAAGATAGCATCTTCAAAAAATGGATAAAAGATAGCATCTTCAACAAATGGTTCTGGTCTAACTGAATGTCTATATGTAGAAAAATGCAAATAGATCCATACTTATCACCCTGCACAAAACTAAAGTCTAAGTGGATCAAAGAACTCCAAGTCTTTAAACTTGAAAGACTTTTTCAACATCTAATGAGATGAGTATGTTGATTTTTTTTCTTTCAGTTTGTTTATATGATGGATTACATTGATGGATTTTCATACATTGAACCATCCCTGCATTCCTGGGATGAAGCCTACTTGATCATGGTGGATGATATTTTTTATATATTCCTGGATTCAAGTATTATATTAAGAATTTTTGCGACAGTGTTCATAAGGGAGATTGGCCTGAAATTCTCTTTCTTTGTTGGGTCTTTGTGAGGTTTATGTATCAGGGTGACTATGATCTCATAGAATGAGTTTCCCAATGTTCCTTCTGTTTCTATTTTGTGGAATAGTTTGCAGAACGTTAGTATTAGTTCTTCTTTGAAGGTCTGGTAGAATTCTGTGCTAAAACTATCTAGCCCAGGGCTCTTTTTGGTTGGGAGGCTTTCTGTTTTGTTTTGTTTTTATTAATTAAATTTTTATGTTTTTACATTAATTACATTTTATTCACTTTGTATCCCTGCTGTATCCCCCTCTCTCATTCCCTCCCAATCCCACCCTCCCTTCCTCATTTCCTCCCATACCCCTCTCTAAGTCCACTGATAGGGAAGTCCTCCTCCCCTTCCATCTGACCCTAGGTTATCAGGTCTCATCAGGACTGGAAGCAATGTCCTCCTCTGTGGCCTGGCAAGGCTATTTCTCCCTCGGGGTTGGGGGAGGGTCAAAGGGCCAGCCACTGATTTCATGTCAGAGACAGTCCCTGTTCCCCTTACCAGGGAATCCACTTGGATATTGAGCTTTTGATGAGTGTTTCTAATTCCTTAGGGGTTATGAGTTTATGTAAATTGTTAACCTGATCTTGATTTAACTTCAGTAAATTGTATCCCTCAAGAAAATCGATTATTTCATTTAGATTTTTCAATTTTGTGGCATACAGATTTTTGAAGTATGATCTAATGATTCTTTGGATTTCCTCGGTATCTGTTGTTATATCCCCCTTTTTATTTCTAATTTTGTTAATTTGGATATTCTTCCTCTGTCTTTTAGCTAGCTTGGCTAAGGTTTGTTTATCTTGTTGATTTTCTCAAAAAAACAACTCTTGGTTTTGTTGATTCTCTGTATTGTTCTCTTGTTTTTATATTATTCATCTCAGCCCTGAGTTTCATTATTTTCTGCTGTTGGCTCCTCTTGGTTGTATTTGTTTCCTTATTTTCTAGACCTTTCAGGTGAGCTGTTAAGTTTCTAGTATGAGCTCTCTCTACTTTCTTTATAAAGACAGCACTATGAACATTCCTTTTAGCAGTGCTTTGATTGTGTACCATATGGTTGGGTAAGTTGTGCCTTCATTTTCATTGAATTCTGGATAGTCTTTAATTTCTTTCTTTATTTCCTCTTTGACCCAGTGGTCATTAGGTAGAGAGTTGTTCAGTTTGCATGGGTTTGTAGGCATTCTATTTTTTCTTTCATTGTTAAAGTCTAGCTTTAATCCATGGTGGTCTGATACAATACAAGTTGTTTCAGTTTTCTTGTATTTATTGAGGCTTGCTTTGTGTCCATGAGGTGCTAAGAAGAAGCTATATTCTTTTGGGTTTGGGTGGACTGTTGTGTAGATGTTTGTTAATGTTCAATTGACTCATAACGTTGGTTAGTTTTTATATTTCTCTGTTTAGTTTCCATCTCAGTGATCTGTCCATTTGTGAGAGAGGTGTGTAGAAGTCTCCTTTTATTAATTTGTGGGGTTTGATGTGTTATTTAAGCTTTAGTAACGTTTCTTTTAGAAATGCGTGTTCCCTTGAATTTGGGGCATGTGTGTTCAGAATTGAAATGTTATCTTGGTCGATTTTTCTTTTGATGTGTATGAAGTGCCCTTCCCCATCTCTTTTGAATAATTTTTGTTGAAAGTCTATTTATTAGATATTAGAATAGCTACTCCAGCTTGTTGCTTGTGTTCATTTGCTTGGAAAATCTTTTTCAACCCAATAAAGCTTATCATCATTGCTAGGGTGTGTTTCTTGTATGCAATAAAATTATGGGTTCTGTTTAAGCATCTATTCTGTTAGTCTGTGCCTTTTTATTGGTAAGTTGAGGCAATTGATGTTGAGGGATATTAATGACCAGTGGTTGTTACTTCCTACTCTTTTGATGTTGGTAGTGATAGTGTGTGTGTGTGTGTGTGTGTGTGTGTGTGTGTGTGTTATGTTGTGTGTTCCTCCCCTCTTTTGGTTTTGCTGCTGTGGGGTTACTTATTTCATGTGTTTTCCTGAGTGTGATTAGCCTCTTGGCTAGGTTTTCCTCTAGTATCTTCTGTCTGGCTAGGTATTTGGGTTGGTATTGTTTAAATTAATTTTTGTTATGGATATATTTTTTTCTTCATGTATGGTAATTAAAAGTTTTGCTGGGTATAGTGGTCAGGGCTGACATCTGTGGTCTCCCAGTGTCTGTAATATATCTGTCCAAACCCTTCTGGCTTTTAGTTTCTGGTGAGAAGTCAGGTGTAATTCTGATAGGTCTGCCTTTATATGTGACTAGCCTTTTCCCCTTGCAGCTTTTAATATTATTTATTTGTTTTGGGTTTTGATTATTATGTGACAGGAGGATTTTCTTTTCTGGTCCAATCTATTTGGTGTTCTGTAGTTCTTGTATGTTTATAGGCATTTTTTTCTTTAGGTTGGGAAAGTTTAATTCTGTGATTTTGTTGAAAATATTGTTTGGGCCTTGGAGCTTAGAGTCTTTTCTTTCTTCTATTACTATTAATTTAGTTTTGTTTTTTTCATATTGTCCCAGATTTCTCAGATGTTCTGTGTCAGGACATTTTTAGATTTAACATTTTCTTTGACTGATGTGCTGATTTCTTCAATCATATCTTCCACACCTGAGAGTCTCTCTCCCTATCTTGTATTCTATTAGTGATACTTGTGTCTATAGTTCCTATTTTCTTCCCTCAGTTTTCCATTTCCAGGATTCCAGGATCCATTCCAGGGTTCCATTCCAGATTGTGTTTTCTTTATTGTCTCTATTTCCATTTTTAGGTCTTCGACAGTTTGATTCATTTTCTTCTCCAGTTTGGTTGTATTTTTCTGTATTTCTTTAAGGGATTTATTTAATTCCTTCACTGGTTTGATTGTAATTTCTTGCATTTCGTTGAGGGATATTTTTCTTCTTTTAAGGCCTCTATCTTTTTTATAATCTCAGATTTTAAGATCATTTTCTCATGCTTCCAGTGTGACAGGATCCTCAAGGCTTGCTGTGGTAGGATAGCTAGGGTTTAGTGGTGTCATATGTCATATGGCCCTGCTTTGTTGTTTTGCTTGTGTTCCTGCACTGACCTCTATCCATTTGGTTGTCTTTGATATTACCAGGCCTGAGGGTCTTCGATGGTATTAGGTTTCCAGGGTTGTAGGTAGAGCTTGTGGTACCAGATAGCCACAGTCCTTTGGTCTTCCTGCTGCTCCCTAATCGTGCTCTTCTCTGGGATTGCACATCTGAGTGAGAACCAGTAAATGACCCAGGCCCAGAAACTGTTGCTCCCTGGCCCCTACTGTTCTCTGGGCCACAGATAGGGTTGGGTCCTGGGAAATAGGAAATGGTACAGGCCAGGGAACTGGGGTGTGGGGTGAGCAGGACACAGACCTCACCACTGTTACCTGGTGGGCTGTGGCAGGCCAGTAGATGAGGAAGGCTCTCTGCTGCTGCTCCCTGTCCTATGCTGGTCTCTGGGCCACAGATTGAGGTGGGTCCTGGGAAATGGCCCAATTTCAGAATTTTTAAAAAGATTTTCTCTTGTATACAGGAGGACTACTGATTTTTTGGAGTTAATTTTGTATCCGGTCACTTTGCTGAAGGTGTTTATCAGCTGTAGGAGTTCCCTGGTAGAGTTTTTGGGGTCACTAGTGTATACTATCATATCATCTGCAAATAGTGATAATTTGACTTCTTCCTTTCCAATTTGTATCCCCTTGATCTCCTTCAAGTGTCTTATTGCTCTAGCAAGGACTTCAAGTACTATGTTGAAGAGATATGGAGAGAGTGGGCAGCCTTGTCTTGTCCCTGATTTCAGTGGGATTGCCTTAAGTTTCTCTCCGTTCAGTTTGATGTTGGCTGTAGGTTTGCTGTATAACGCTTTTACTATGTTTAGATATGTGCCATGAATCCCTGATCTCTCCAATACTTTAAACATAAATGGATGCTGGATTTTGTCAAATGTTTTTTCAGCACCTAGAGAGATTATCATGTGGTATTTTTTCTTTCAGTTTGTTAATATGGTAGATCACATTGATGGATTTCCGTATATTGAACCACCCCTGCATGCCTGGGATGAAGCCTACTTGGTCATAGTGGATGATATCTTTGATGGGTTCTTGGATTCCGTTTGCAAGTATTTTGTTGGGTATTTTTGCATCAATGTTCATAAGGGAAATTAGCCTAAAATTCTCTTTCTTTGTTGGGTCTTTGTGAGGTTTAGGTACCAAGGTGACTGTGGCTTCATAGAATGAGTTTGATAGTGTTCCTTCTGTTTCTATTTTGTGAAATAGTTTGGAGAGAATTGGAGTTAGCTCTTCTTTGAAGGTCTGGTAGAATTCTGCGCTGAAACCATCTGGTCCTGGGCTTCTTTTGGGTGGGAGACTTTTGATGACCACTTCTATTACCTTGGGGGATATAGTGCTATTTAATTGCTTTACCTGGTCCTGATTCAGCTTTGGTAAGTTGAATCAGTCAAGAAAATTGTCCATTTCATTTTGATTTTCAAATTTTGTGGCATATAGACTTTTGAAGTAAATCCTAATGATTGTTTGGATTTCCAGTGTGTCTGTGGTTATGTCAGGGAAACAACACCCTTCACAATAGCCACAAATGACATAAAGTACCTTGGAGTAACCCTAATCAAGCAAGTCAAAGACTTGTATGAAAAAAATTTCAAGTCTCTGAAGAAAGAAATAGAAGAAGATATCAGAAGATGGAAAGGTCTCCCATGCTCATGGCTGGGCAGAATTAACATAGTAAAAATGGCCATCTTACCAAAAGCAATCTACAGATTCAATGCAATTCCCATCAAATTACCAACACAATTCTTTACAGACCTGGAAAAAAATTCTCACCTTCATATGGAATAACAAGAAACCTAGAATTGCTAAAACAATTCTCTACAATAAAAGATCTTCTGGAGGTATCTCCATCCCTGATCTTAAGCTGTACTATAGAGCAACAGGTATAAAAACTGCATGGTACTGGCATAGAAACAGAATGGTGGATCAATGGAACCGAACAGAGGACCCAGAAATAAACCCACATATCTATGGACAACTGATCTTTGACAAAGGTGCCAAAACCATACAATGGAAAAAAGATAGCATCTTCAACAAATGGTGCTGGTCTAACTGGATGTCTACATGTAGAAAAATGAAAATAGATCCTTACTTATCACCATGCACAAAGCTGAAGTCCAAGTGGATCAAAGACCTCAACATAAAACTGGACACACTAAATCGGTTAGAAGAAAAAGTGGGAAATACCCTTGAACTCATTGGCACAGGAGACAAATTCCTAAACAGAACACCAACAGAACAGGTTCTAAGAGCAACAATCAATAAATGGGACCTCATGAAACTGAAAAGCTTCTGTAAAGCAAAGGACACTATCATCAAAACAAAACGACTGCCTACAGACTGGGAAAGAATCTTCACCAATCCTTTATCTAACAGAGGGCTAATATCCAGTATATATAAAGAACTAAAGAAGCTGAAAAACAGCAAACCAAGTAATCCACTTAAAAAATGGGGAACAGAGCTAAACAGTATTCTCTTTAGAGGAATATCGAATGGCAGAGAAACACTTAAAGAAATGCTCAACATCATTAGCCATCAGGGAAATGCAAATCAAACTGACCCTAAGATTTCCCCTTACACCCATCAGAATGGCCAAGATGAAAAACTCAAGTGACAACACATGCTGGAGAGGCTGTGGAGAATGTGGAGAAAGGGGAACCCTCCTCCACTGACGGTGGGAATCTAAACTCGTACAACCACTTTGGAAATCAATCTGGCGCTTTCTCAGACAACTAGCAATAGCACTTCCTCAAGATCCGGACATACCACTCCTAGGCATATATCCAAAAGGGGCTCAAGTACACAATAAAGGCATTTGCTCAACCATGTTTGTAGCAGCTTTATTTGTAATAGCCAGAAGCTGGAAATAGCCCAGATGCCCCTCAACTGAAGAATGGATGCAGAAATTGTTGTACATCTACACAGTGGAGTATTACTCTGCAATGAAAAATAAGGAAATCATGAAATTTGCAGGTAAATTTTGGGACTTGGAAAGGATCATCCTGAATGAGCTGTTTCAGAAGCAGAAAGACACACACGGTATATACTCATTCATATAGACTTATAGGATAAACCTACTAAAACCCTGAACATCTAAAGAAACATCTAATCAAGAGTACCGACCCTGACTAAAATGCTCAATCCTCATCCTGAAAGGCAAAGAGGATAGACATCAGAAGAAGAAGAAAACAGGAAACAACCTAAGAACCTGCCACATAGGGCCTCTGAAAGGCTCTGCCCTACAGACTATCAAAGCAGACACTGAGACTTAAGGCCAACTGATGGGCAAAGTGCATGGAATCTTAAATAAGAAGTGGGGAATAATAAGATCTGAAGAGGACAGGAACCCCACAAGGAGAGCAACAGAACCAGAAAATTTGAACACAGGGGTCTCCCCAGGGACTCATATTCCAACCAAGGAACATGTATGGAGATAACCTAGAACCCCTGCACAGATGTAGTCCATGACAGCGTAGTATCCAAGTGGGTTCCTTAGTAATGGGAAGAGGGACTGCCTCTGACATAATCTGATTGGCCTGCTTTTGACCACCTCCCCCTGAGGGGGGAGCAGCCTTACCAGGCCACAGAAGATGACAATGCAGCCATTCCTGATGGGATCTGATATACTAAGATCAGAAGGAAGGAGAGGAGGACCTCCCCTATCAGTGGACTTGGGAGGGGCAAGTGAGAAGAAGGGGGAAGGAGGATAGGGCTGGGAGGGGAGGAGGGAGGGGCTTATGGGGGAATACAAAGTGAACAAACTGTAATTAATAAAAATTTAAAAAAAATTGATAAAAAAGGAAGGGATGCTTAACAAAACTTATGAAGTAGAAGATATATGTTAATAAAGCAGAATGAATAATTCCAGAAAAAAAAAATTTTCTTCTCCCCTACCCAAACTTTCCCTCTTTTTTTTTTAGAATGTAAATTAAAATTGAATTACCAACAGGAAGTAGGACAGAGTAAAAATATTGAAGTCAGTTTAGAGTCTGTCTGCTTCCCATACTGCCCATGTGAGCTGGCACAGTGGGCAACAGATGTATGAAGAGGTCATTCAGTAATAAGACATTCTAGCTCATAGTGTTCTGTATGCTTTCCATGCAAATTATTTCATTACTGCAAAGATTGATTTCAGTCATTTTTTTTTCAAACCATCATGAAGAGCTTATTAGGATATTTTCCTTATCCCCAGGCTGATTTTTGTCTCCTCAAGACAGCAGGCAGGCATGTGAAAAGCATTGTCTGGGGAATTAAGCATTTTCCTGGCAAACCATTTTACAAAGGTCCATAGAGCAAGAGATTATCCCCTGTTGGTTAGGTAGAAGCTCTTTCAGCCACTTCAAAACAGCCAACAGCCTCCTTCGCCCTTTGTGAATCCAGTTATAATCAATGGGATGTAAAGATTACATCCCTGCCTCTAGTCACAGAAGGCTCTTTCTTTGCATTCTGATTGATCCAGCCATGAGTCTATTTAACCATTAAAGGCATTACTGTATTCCCCCACCCTGCACTTAAAGAAACCTAAAGTGTCCTTTTAAGAACTAAGAAAACAGACGGGTTTACCTCTCTTCTGCTATAGTGGGTTGAATTACAGTTGGGGAAAATCATTGAGCAGTTATTTATGCACAAGGAAAAATTACCCAAATTACTCAGCAGTGATTTTTGAATAAGCACAATTGACTATTTCAGTTCTGAGAAAATAACAATGATAACACTCATGCTAATTCTGTTGTGGATTATATGAACAGGCCTAGTGAATATGTTATGTACTTCATGTCATTTGGTTCTCATAGCAAACTGTCTGTATTCCTTTCTACTGGTAACAAAATTTACACAACCCAGTGAACTAGTTTATGTAAGGCCACACAGTTATTATGTATTAAACCTGGAGTTAGAACGTGAGTCTCTCTGCAGACAAATCCAGAGTTTACAACTGCTATAATAGTGCCAATGTAAAATATTCTAATGGGCTGCTAAAAATCCAGTTGTTTTCATGTGACTGCAAATGTTGTTGGAGGCTACTTTTTGCTTTGTCACTTACTCTCCCATATGACTTTGTCCTGAGAGATGTTCTGAGAAGCATTGATGGGATAGACAATCTACTAAATCATATTCTTTGGAAAAGCTTTTTGTACAATGACTAGAACACGTTTATCATGGTAGCTGAAGCACTGCCATCAAATTCTCCTTTTGGTTTGCATGCACCAATGCACACACCTGGGCTTCAGCAAGCCAAAATGCAATATGAGAAGGGGGAAGAAAGTGGGAAAAGGAGAAGGAAGAAATGAGAAAGGAAAGCCAATTTTTAGCAGAGAGCAAGAATGGGAAAAGAGAATAGCATAATTCCGTAATATGTTTCTCCATGGAGCTTTTCTAAACTCTTGTCATTCTTTGATATACGACTTAACTGATTATGCCTACCTGCCTTCACCAGCATGCATAAGATGAGCAGAAATACTCAGAAACATATAAATATACCATAATATCATGCTAAATGTGTCTTTGCTGTAGTTAGAGAAACATTAATAGCTAATTTTAAGAATCTGTGTATGTATTACCTTGTTGACAAATACTAATACATACAACAATGGGGTGAGCACATGTGTTAAATGAATGTGAACAGCTCCATTGTGGAAAACATTAACTGACAAAGTATCTACACAATCATCTCATCTATATTTTATAACATTGAAGAAAAATATATTGCTAACCAGACAGTGAAATACCTATATATTGACAATAAAATTTATTATTCTGAAGTAATTAAAGACAAAAACTACTAATAAGACTTCTTAAGTTTGGGGGCAAAGTGAATATTCTGAAGATAAACAGCTTAGAAATACAGGAAAACACAATTTATTTGGAAAGTACATGTGGAGTTCCTACTTTGTCAACTCTTGTAGTAAAATTTACCCTGGTTTCTCTTTTCATCATATCCAGATGGCCCCTTCATAATTAAAGTGAATGCAGGGCTCCAAGGGCTACGTTGCCATCTCCTTGTGGGCTCTGTTCTGCCACACATGACTTTCACTTCTGGGAAAATATATTGTCTTCCTGCTATAACTAGATCCTTTGCAACAACCTTCATTTCAACTCCATCTCCCTCTTTCTCTTTTTTTTAAAGTCTAATTATCTTTTTAAAATAATCAGAATTGTAATTTAAATATTACAGTACATAATTAACCACACTGGTTGACAGAGAATGAGGAATTTGTGGCTCCAGGCAAGCATCAAAATTAATATAGACCATGGGGAATGCTTCCGTTGTAAAGGTGTGTCATCTGTCTGGTGCACAGGGAAGAGAACAGAACAGCATGGTTCTCCTCTGACCAGACAGCTGCCTTGGGTAGGATACTAACCCTATGCACCTTTTGTCTGGTCTCTTCTTTGGATGTTCTGTTTATTGCTGTCTCTAAATGAAAGCTATTTGTAGCTCCCAGTAGTAACTTCTTCCATCCTCTTGGAATCATGGTCCTTCTGAACAGGAGAACTACAAGAGCTTTCCCTGTTTTGTTATACTATTTCTATTTATTTATTTATTGATTGATTGATTGATTGATTTCTGTACTAGCTTGATGTCCCATGTAGGAAGGTTCTCAGACCTACCTCTCTTGCAAGCATCCTCTCTGAAGATGACTGAGCCATGAGTCCTATGTTTTAATGCACTGGGGAGGAGTTAATAAAAAATAACTGTAATTAAGTCCTCTGTGCCACAGAGCCAGCATCATCTTAAGGCTGTTAAATTGTGAAAGAGTTAAAGTGTTGTTGACTCTTTCAGAGGGAAGGAACATGTATCCCAATCATAGCCAGGATCCTTCTTTTTTTAAATATTAGTTAGTTTATTAACTTTGTATCCCAGCTGTATCCTCCTCACTCATTCCTTCCCAATCCCACCCTCCCTCCCTCATGTCCTCCTTGCCCCTTTGCAAGGATCCTTTTAATTTTACCGAGATTTCAAGATTTGAGTTTATCTGGTCAGGGTCTGTGTGTGTGTGTGTTTCTGTGTGTGTGTTTTAGCTGGAGAGACCACAGGGGGATCCATATGAATGTATTCTATGGGCAAATAATGCTTCTTAATCAGTAATTACCAAGCATGTTCTCTAAAATTTATTTTAAAGGGGGAAACTTGTCATGTATTTCATCTTTCCAGTATGTGAAAAGCAATGCTCATCTGTTGTCCTAGCTTCCATAAAAAGTGAAAGGAATCGGCTAACGCACACCTTGAAAAAAAAAAAAAAGTAAAAGAAGGAAATGAAAAAAAGAAGAGCAAAAGAAAAGTGATGATGTGACAATCAAGTAGTGCCTTTGGTTTGGCCTTGTTAACTCCGTGAACTTCACAATGACCTTTTATCCATATTTGCAGATATCCTGCTGATGCAGCCAGCTCCCTCTCACACTTGTGATCTGTTTTGGTGGTGGTTGTTATTTTTGTTATTCCCCTGTGTTCTATTGTTGTCTTTTTAGCTCTAGAAAGGGCATAACATAATGGAACCATTCACCAACTTTTTTTAATTGGGTCCATGTTTTGCCACACCATGAGAGGAAAACCAGATGCTGATGTTTTTTGTTTTGTTTTGTTTTGTTTTTTTTCCACTAGAATCCTGTACACTGTGTTGAAAGTGAAAGAAAGATGCTAGCTCAGGAAGCTCATGCCTAATAAGCCCCCGCCCCATGACCTTGAAAGGTATATTAGTAGACTTTGCTGTACCTGGCATTTCTTCATCAGGCTCATTGCCTGTGCCTGGTTAATGCAGACGCTGCCCAGCTTTGCTCATTTAGACATCATCTCTCTACGCTTTTCCTGTACCTTTTTCTTTAAACCGCATAAAAATGTAGATGACTACATCTGAATGTACTGGAGCCTTGGCACAGGCTCAACAGATGATGGATACTGCCATTTGTTACGTGTGCCTCTGATTGAAAATGGGGGTGAATATGTTTTCTTCCATATTTTCTCAAAATGAAGATTTAGTTATTTACTACTGAGGGCTCATTCATTTATTGTTTCTTTTGCAGGAACAATTATAATAGATTACTATTTTTCCAGCATTTAGCAACCAATTTTACAGGCAATTAAATCACTCTAAAAAGATTAATCAGCTTTTAATGTGAAAATGTATTATTGATTTCACTGTATATATTCTTTATGCTATCATCAAATATGTCATCTCAAAGTTTATGTATATTAAAATACCTATACTCATTTGCACCCATGGCTATTAAACAATTAACCCACTTTTCATGGGTAATCAACCCACAATAATTTGGTTTGAGTCTTCATTACCCAGATTAATTCAAATAAAAAAGACACTGTGAGGCAAAAATTGGATAAGTGGATACTGTCTACTCCCAACTGTCTTAAATTTCCATAGGGAACTCAGAATTGGATTTTGACAAAATACCTCTCTTCATAATAACCCCTTTAATAAAATACAATATGATTTTTTCTATTTCTTAAATTATTCTTTTATGAGTTGTGTTAATATACTTTAATATTTTCAAAAATCAGGTTGCCAAATACTTTGCTTGTGTACCCAAAAAGTTACACAATTTAATTTAGGTTGCTTACATAGTAACTTAAGCTTATAATATATAAGACAATATATAGATGATATATATTAGAGTTTTCTTAAATTAATATTCATTAAATCTTGGATTTTTAACAAAATTATAAAAGCTATTTTACTTTACTTTTCTTTATAGACTTTTGATTGATAGTTCAAGAGAATTAAGTTTTACATGATTATAATTTGATGATTTTGGCTCCTTCACAGTAGTCATGTCCTAAAAAATATCTAGGTATGTGAGGTTTTGCAAATACTTTTTGCTTGCTTCTATGTTTGCAGCTAGCAGAAGGATCCATGAATATCCAGCAAAAATAAGTAGCAAATGTTTTATGACATAAAGTTATTTAAGTCAATGTTTATGGAAGCTATTTAATAACACGTGCCTTTGTTCCATTAGTGATTCCCTTTTTGGCCAGCTCTTTATTATCATCTGGGATGCACTTTAAAAAATAAGCTCAATTCAGCATACCGCTAAGGAATTTGATTTAATTGGCCTTCACTAGTATCAGAACACACGTTTCTTTTAAAATTTTGGTAGATATTATTTTTGTAAATGACAGTGATTCCAAGGTGTAAATATATAACTAAATGATATTGAAATTCCTCCATCACGCTGAAAGAAATAAAGATGTGTAGAATTCTCCACAGGACTTGAGCCTTCCACAAGGGATCTCTGAAAGACTCTACCCACCAGGGTATCGAAGGAGATACTGGGACTCATAGCCAAACTTTGAGCAGAGTGCAGGAAGCCTCATGGAAGAGGAAGAGACAGAAAGACCTGGAGGGGACAGAAGATCCACAAGGAGACCAACAGAGCCAAAAAACTTGGGCCCATTGGTCCTGCAGAGACAGATACTCTAACCAAGGACAATGCATGGAGATAACCTAGAACTCCTGCTTAGAGAAAGCCCATAGGCTTCTCAGTTTCCAAGTGGGCTGCCTAGGAAGAGGGCAGGAGCTGCCTCTGACATGAACACAGTGGCCTGCTCTTTGATAACCTCCCCTTGGGGGGGGGGGGTGTGCATCCTTTCCACTCCATAGAGGAAGATGATGCAGCCAGACTTGATGAGACCTGATGTGCTAGGGTCAGACAGAAGAAGAGGGGCCCATCCCTTATCAGGGGACTATGGAAAGGGCATAGGGGGAAAAGAGGGGGTGAGAGAAGGAGATGAGGGAGGGGGTTACAGTGGAACTAAAAAGTGCAAAAATTGAAACAAACAAATAAATAATTTTTAAAAGATATGTAGACTTAAATGTGGTCTTAACTCATTGTTGTGTTTCAGTGATGTAATTTTAGGTGATATTTGTAAATTTAGGTGATGTAAATTTAGATGAAAATATAGAGTTACTCCTTTGAGCACAGAGTCGTTCATTTTTGCTTGTCTCCTGGCTCTAGAAACCTACATACAAGAGAACATGCATGCCAAAGTATAAAACTTCTGCTGGGTCATCAAATGGATAATATTTTGGTCATATTTGCCATATCTAGGTTGAATAGCACACAGTAAGACTAGGAAAACATTCTGAGAACAATGCTAAGGAATATAAGAAGGGGCTTAGTTTTTTAGTCCAGCTAAACATTTCCTCTTCCGTGTTTTTATAAGCACATAGTTATGGAGAATTCTACAATGCAATGTGTTGCAGGAGCATTTGCTGGTATTCAGTATATTCTTGGATACCAATTAAGCTTTCCAGATTTCACATAGAGACTTATAATGTAAAGTCGTTTTTTTAATTTTTACTTTTTTATATTAATTACAGTTTATTTACTTTGTATCCCAGCTGTAGCCACCTTCCTCGTTCCCTCCCAATCCTACCCTCTTTCCCTTATCTCCTCCCATGCCCCTCTCCAAGTTCATTGATAGAGGAGGTCCTCCTCCCCTTCCATCTGACCGTAGGTTATCAGATCTCATCAGGACTGGTTGCATTGTCTTCTTCTGTGGCCTTCCAAGGCTGCTCCTCCCTCAGAGGGAGGTTATCAAAGAGCCAGCCACTGAGTTCATGTCAGAGACAGTCCCTGTTCCCATTACTAGGATCCTACTTGGATACTGAGCTGCCCTGGGCTACATCTGTGCAGGGGTTCTAGGTTTTCTCCATGCATGGTCAATGGTTGGGGTATCAGTCTCAGAAAAGACCCCTGTGCCCAGATTTTTTGGTTCTGTTGCTCTTCGTGTGGTGCTCCTATTCCCTCCATGTCTTTCTATCTCTCCCTTCTTTCATAAGATTCCCTGCACTCTGCCCAAAGGTTAGTTATGAGCATCAGCATCTGCTTTGATACCCTGCTAGGTAGAGTCTTTCAAAGTCCCTCTGTGGTACGCTCCTGTCCTGTTTCTTGTTTTCTCCCTCTTCTGATGTCCATCCTCTTGCCTGAGTATTGATCATCTTACACTAGTTCCTCTTTTTTGCTTAGCTTCTTTAGGTGGACAGATTTTAGTATGTTTATCCTATATTATAAGTCTAATATCCACTTC
Organism: Psammomys obesus; assembly: GCF_907164565.1. NCBI lineage: Eukaryota > Metazoa > Chordata > Mammalia > Rodentia > Muridae > Psammomys > Psammomys obesus. The sequence goes on from NW_026592548.1 coordinate 9,403,163, forward strand.
TAAGTGAATATATACTACATGTGTCTGTCTTTCTGCTTCTGGGATATCTCACTCAGGATGATCTTTTCTAGTTCTCACCATTTGCCTGAAAATTTAATGGTTTCCTTGTTTTTAATTACTGAATAGTATTTCATTGTGTAAATGTGCCACCATTTCTGTATCCATTCCTCAACTGAGGGGCATCTGGGTTGTTTCCAGCTTCTGGCTATTACAAATAAAGCTGCTAAAGTCTTTATGTTGAGTAATTCTGTGTTAAGCATAGTGGTTAATTCTTTGTGCTATTTGCATCCACCAGAGGGTGCTTTCAACCTTGGTCAAACTTGGTGCAAACACAGGAGAGGTTGTTTCTTTCTGGGTGAGGTGTACATGGGCATCAGTGGACTGTGTAAAGCAGATGTTCTACATCTGTCTGGGTGGGTCTCCTTCGTCTGACTGAGTACACAAATAGAGAAAAAAAGCAGAGAAATTTGGAAATCTCAGTGATGGTTTTGAGGTGGGACAGCAGACTTCTCTGGCCCCATTTAACTCAGACTGAAATAACTCTCTGCCTTCAATGTCAAGTCTTCTAGAGATTAATCCAGCTTGGATCCTTTGGTTTCTCTCTTTTCACTCACATTAGATCTATTGTTTTATATTTTTATAATTATTTTTATATTAATCACAGGTTATTTACTTTGTATCCCAACTGTAGCCCCTTCCCTCATTCCCTCCCAACCTCATCCTCCCTCCTTCATCTTCTCCCTGCCCCTTTCCAAGCCCACTGATAGGGGAGGTCCTCCTCCCCTTCCATCTGACTCTAGCTTATCAGGTATCTTTAGGACTAGCTGCAATGTTCTCCTCTGTGGCCTAGCAAGGCTGCTCCCCCCTTGGTGGGGGGAAGGTCAAAGAGCTGGCCATTGAGTTCATGTCAGAAATAGTCCTTGTTCCCCTTACTAGGGAACCACTTGGATATTGAGCTTCAGATCTATTTTTTAAAAAATATAAACACACACAAAGAGACACACACACAGAGAGAATTTAATTTTCTAAAGAATTATAAACTAATAATTAATATCATAATTATAGTCATATAAAACCTATATACTCTCTAGGCGAGTAGTATGGCTAAATGTATTTATTATGTAATAAAATGATTTTTTTCATTAAAAAACCTAAGAAAATAAAATACAAGATGAAAACAATCAAATAAAAGTTGGACAAAACAAGCCAGTAGAAAAAGAAAGGAGCCCTAAGTGACAGCACAAGAATCAGAGACCCACTCATTTGCCATTCTGAAGTCTCATAAAAGTACTAACTGAAAGTTAGAGTATACATACAGACCTGGTACAGACAAATATAGGCTCTGATACTGATATTTCAGTCTCTGAGAGCATTGCCAAGTTGTTTTAAAGAGCCTTGTTTTTTGTTTTCTGTTTTTTGTTGTTGTCCTCTATTCCCTCTCTCTCCCTCATTTCTTCTGTCTCCTCTTCTGCAGAGTTCCCAATTCAGGAAGCTCAATGTGGGGAGGGACATAATGAAGATACATCTTTTAGAACTGTGTCTCCCTCTTCTCTTTTCTCTGAGTAAGGTCTTTGTGTTTGTTCCCATATGCTTTGGGAGAAAACATCTCTGATGGTAGATGAATAAGGCACTGAAATATGAGTTTGGTAGAATATCATTAGGAGTCATTTTATTGTTACTTTAGAAAGCAAGCGAACAAACAAAAATAGTAGCATTTGGTTTCTCCCTAGGTCTCTGGGCTCTTTGGACTCTGTTTCTTGGTCACCCAAGCAGTCTCAGGTATGGGTTCCATATCATGGAGCGGGCCTTAAGTTACATCAGACAACCATTGGTTACTCATACATGGTTTGTGCCACCACTGCCACAGTGTGCAGGTAGGACAGATTATAGATTAAAGGTTTTGTTTGGATTGGTATTTATTTTTCTCTTTTGGTGGTCTGTAGCATATCATTCCATGTCATAGGCAATATGAAGTGAGGTGTGAAGGTTTCATTTGGCATAAGCTCAAACTCTCCATCTTCAATGAGTGTGAGTGTTGTCTTCAGTAACGAGGCCTTGTCTTCAGTAATGCTGTCAGTACGTGGAGATCAACTTATTGTCTTGATAGCATCCTGAGCTGTTTCAGGATTTTCATGGGACCTAGTTAGTCAACAGCTAAGTTAGATGAAACCCAGTCCCAGCACTGGATGCTTCTTTGTGGTGATAAGAGATAGACAGTAGCAGGTCTGTCTCCTTCATCATTTGGAGACTTCATTAGGATCACTTTCATATATTTTAGGAAGTTTCCAGTGCACTAGGTTTCCAAATTCCCATTCAAATGTGCTTCAATTCTAGTTGTCTCTCCCCTCATTCTCTCCCTCAATCCAATCTCCCTTCCTCCTTTACACCTGATCCTCCTGTCTTTGTCCCTTTTCCTAGCTCAACTCCACCCATAACTCTATTCTAGCTTCCCCTCCCAGTGGTTAGACTTAATTTTAATCTGTAATGTGTCATTAACTTTATGTAGCTTAGGTCTCTAATCATAAGCCACATGGAGGGCTTTTATTCCAACTGCTACAATTACGTTCCTACCTCTGCACTGGCATTCAGTTTTCCTTTTTGTTCTCCTTGCTACCCACAAGGGAAAGAGGATGTTTATGCATTTGTTTCCTTATTCATGCATTTCTGTTTGAGGTAAGATACCGTGTAGGCTAGGATAGCCTCAGATTTAGTGTGTACCCAAGGATGACTATGTATTTTTGATTCTTCAGCCTCTACTTTGCAGTGCTAGGATTAGCGGTGTCTAGCACAGTACTTGGTTTCTGCAGTGCCGGGTATCTAATAAAGACCTTCCTGTGTCATAAGCATGTACTCCACTAACGGCACTACACCCCCAAACCCTACGGCTTGTTTTATGTACTTGTACCTCCACTGAAACAAATACATCTATTGATATAGCACAAATTTGATGGGTGGAAGAGGATTCTAAATCTCTCCCCTTGCTTGGGAATGAAAGACTAACCTATTTTTCTCAAAGACTAGTGTTACTTCATTCTTCTGAGTCCTAGGATCTGTTATGGTCTTCAAGTAGTATAATGTTCATGTTTTCATCTTGCATTGGCTTCAGAATCCTGCTCTATTCTTCTGGAATTCTTAGAAAAAAAATGTCAACTTGAAGAAATTTAATGTGCTTTCTTATAAGTCATTAGCAGATAATCTTTTCCAGGTAGGTTTTATTTTAACATTAATAGCAAATCTGTGTTTTTTTTTTTTTTTTTTTTTTAATGCCTGGTCTTAGTCAAATCACCACTAAAAAAGAATTATGAACTTAAAAGTAAATCACTGTGCTCATCCTTTTGGGTGTGTGTGTGTGTGTATGTGTGTGTGTGTGTGTGTGTGTAAGTTACACATTTTCATACACTATTAAAAATTTATCAGTTGACATTTTTAAAAGTTTACCTATAGTAGAAACCCATTGTCTCCCATCATGCTTCAGTTGACTCCATCCATGGCCCAAGAAGTGAAAAACCACTGCAGGGAGATTCTGAGAAAACATCAGACCAGAGCAGATCGCCGCTTTGTGGATCTCTCCTATTGTGTAAATTGTTACTACTTAGGGTACAGAAAGTCTGTACTTCTCCTGTGGTTGTGGCCCATAACTCATGGCTTGTGCTCAGGCGTGAGTTTGTGTGTGCATGAATTTGTGAGCTCCCATGTGTTAGAAAAGCTTCATTTCACCCATGTCAGACTCTAAAGTTGGTTTTAGTAACTTGAATGCCACATCTTGATGTTTCGTCTTAGTAATCCTCATCATACTGGCTCTAACATGCTGACAGCCAGCTTTGTGAGCACAGGAACCTTATGTCTAACTTCCTTGTGATCTTACCGTATTTAAAGAGTTTACAGAATACTAAAATTCTGCCACAGTTTTTCCTTTTTTTTTCTTTTTCTTCAGTTAAATTATTGCATGTGAGTGTTAGATACTTGGTTCTGGGTTTCAATTTTCTACCACGGCAGGTCTTCTCCTTTCTGTGCATGTGTAGTCTTTTGTTCTGAGTATGGAACACAGAAGATACAACACTGAAACAAAGGGCTGATTTGCTCCTCAGAACATAGACATGTAGGAAATAAGATATCAAATAAGGTAGACACAGAAGTCTAAATAAAAATTCAAGTTGGATGTAAATTTTATAATCACAAACAAACCATGCATTAGGATGGCTGATGAAAATGTATTTAATTACGTCTATGCAACCTTGAAAGAGTCTGAAAATGTATGATACAGCACTGAGGAGGAGATGAGTAACATTTTCTTCATTTAAAACAAACTGTAAAAATGTTTCTCTGCCATTACTCTAACTTAATTGAGCAATAAACTTAGCTCATGGAAGAGTGTTTGAACTGGAACAAAATTTCCTTCTTTTACTGCTTTGACAAGATCTCACTTTATAGCCAACGGTGTCCTCACAGTTGTGGGTTCTCCTAGTTGAGTCTCACAGGCATATGCCACCAGGATCAGTTTATTTTAGATGACACATGAAGAGATTACCTTTATCAAATGAAAAAAAACATACTAATATTCTCCAATTATTCTGCTATTTATTTAGCATTTGTTATATTCTGGCTTTGTCTTAGGTGCTTTCAATGCTGCCTTAGAAGCATGTAGTACACCTCATAAACTCTTATGAGGATTTTAGCAGATAGTCCTTGAGGTGAGGGACTGTGATTTTTTTTTGGGGGGGGGCTGTGAATTTTATATTGACTGCATGTGCACTTTTCTGAAAAGGAATAACTTTCTAGTAAAGACCATGAGAAAATATACAACACACACACATATACTCACACACACACAAACACACCTTTGAAGCCTTCTATCATGAGAGTACATGGAGTATGTCTGAGAGGCTGGATGGGCTGGACAAGGAGAAGGTTGTTATGTGAATCTGTGATGGCTTGTGAACAGATTAAGCTCATAATGGAATTTAAAAAAGCCCCATGAGGTCAGGCAACTGAATGCAGAACTTCAGAGGGAAAAATATCAGAAATGAAGTGAATACTCAGTAAATGTGCATAAAATTGGAGAACACTTTTTTCTTTTTTCTGTTCAATGTATTCAGCTAAGGGAATTATGGAAGTTAGGCATGGCAGAGTTCATCTGTTAATATCAGGACTTGGGAGGCTGACACAGGAGAATTACATGTTTGAAGCATCTTCAGAAACATGGACTCTGTTTAGAAACAAACATGCAGATGGCGGCGAGCAGAGCACACCGTTTTGGAGAGGCAGAGGACATGAATCTTCAAAATTGGTGAGTGGAGAGACAATCGAAACTAGAATTTGGACTTTTGGGATTTCTAAAGGAGAGGGGACACTACAGAAGCATGACGTGCTCATAGAGATAGATCAAGTGCGGACTTCTCTGGGATCGAAGTAGGGCCCTTCCCTTGTCCGGGCCTCCCGCACTGGGAAGCCTGCACACAGCACCAGGCAGCTGAGTGCAAAGCTCACAGCCTAGGGACTAAGACAGCAGAGACAATGCTCCAGGCCCCTTACTGCAGTGGACAACTGTAACTGCCCGCTGAACAAAACCCCTTGGACACATGTCCGAGGAGCCCACATCCCGGGCCTGCCCAGGGCCCTCTTGCCAAGCTACAGACTCCTGGAGCGTCCCCCCCCCCCCCATCCTGCGGACACGATCCCACCACAAGAAGTGCAAAGGAGCCTACGTCCCTCCGGAAATCTCACGCAGCCAGAGCGCACACACCTCCTGAAAACCTACCCTGCCTGAGCGCACCCACCAGAGGAAATCCTGCGTTGCAGTAACGCACACACCTCCGGAAACCGCAGGAGCGCACCCACTGCCAGCACTGGAGCGCAGCCCAACCACAGAGTACCAACCACAGAGACTTGGTTCCGCAATATAATCCTTCCTGGATCCCAAATCCGCAAAGCTCACTGCCTGGAACCCAAGATGGCATAGGCAGGGGTTCAGGTGCCTCAGCTGCAGTGGAGAGCTGTAACCACAGCTGAACACCACCCCTCAGAGCACACATCTGAGGAGCCCACATCCCGCCTAGTGCCCTCTTGCTGAGCTCTGGACCCTCGGAACACACCCCCGCACCGCAGGAAACTCTACCCTGCGAGAGCACATGCCCAAAGAGTGCCAGACACAGAGACTCAGATCCACAGTACAATCCTTCCCAGATCCCAAGTCTGCAAGTGGCAGCACTGACTACAAAGGGGCGTCCAGCCAGTGATTGTATGGGCCATCCAACCCCTCCGTGGCAGATAACCAGATGAATAGCCACCAAAGCCTCCTGGCAGACCTGCAAAATCAATACGCACCCACAATCTTCAACAGTGCTTGCGATCCCTTAAGGGCCTGCAACACCTTCATTGCCTGCAAAGGACCCCTCTCACACTGAAGGCCTCTTCATTCTCCAACACCCTGTCCCTTAGGACACACCCACAAGCACACACTCAAACACATGCTACCCCTCATTTGTCCTTCTGCGCTAGCGAACTTTCCTTCTACAGGTATAGCTGAATCACCAATGCACACACTGAAACCACTGGACCTCCCCCATTTTCCCGAAGAATTCTCCAGACACCCAAGAAAGACCAGTCTGATCTGCAGAATCCAGGAACAAACAGTGAACACTACGGATAACCAAATGGCCAGGGGTCAGCAAAAGAACACAACCAACATAAATCAAGACATCATGGCTTCACCGGCAACCCCCAAAATTATTGGACACTCCAATTCATCAGAAATACAAGAAAATGATCTTAAAGCTATGATTATCCAGTTATTTGAGGCACATAAAGAGGAAACCAATAAATCTCTCAGAGAAATAACCATACAGATTCAAGCAGTTAAAGAGAAAAAGAATAAATCTCTCAAAGATTTGGCCTCCCAAATGGAAACAAAGAAAAGCGAAGTGAACAAAGCTCTTAAAGAAACACAGGCATGGGGGCAGAGCCAAGATGGCGACTAGCACACACAGTTTCCGAGCTGTGGAAGAGATAAAGTTCTGAGTTGATGAGTGGAAGAACTTCTGAAGCCAGGGAAACAACGGAGAGACTTTCTAAACAACAGGGAACATCGCAGGAGGTGAAAACCTTGGTCTCGGGTCACCCAGGGACTTGTTTGGGGAAGGTGAGAAACGATCCTTTGATCTCTAGGCACTCCCCTCCCCCAGACCTCCCTCCTCCTCGGCACAGCGGACTCGCCTTTCTCAGTGCAGACCTAACTGCCTGGGGCCTGCAGCCACTGAGGCGGAGCCCCAAGCCCTTTATCGGGAAAGGCCAGCAGTACTGTGTCTTGGAGCCCCAGATTCGCACAGCGGCTGCACCATCCTCCCAGGGCCCGAGTCTGCTAGACGCCATACTAGCTCCGCAGGAGCGCCATCACTGACGGTATGACCCGCCCAATCCCACAGTGACAGAGAATACGCTATATACTCACCAAAACCAGACAGAAACGCCATACAAGCTAGACACACCAGGCGCTGGGCCTCCGAAGCTTGGAGAGCACAGTGAAGAGACCCTAGGACTTCCCAGAAAGCATCTGTTCTAGCAACCCAGTCTCCAGTTACAGCAGGACTTTCTAACCTGGCGGCGGAGCACCACTGAGCTGGCAGGGCACATCAGCCCTCCAGTTTAAGACTAACCAGGGCCAAACCAGAGAACAGAAAGCCTGGTTACCCCGATTCCTACTGACGTGACCACCCTGAAATCTCCAGCTGCAGCAAGACCTCATAACCTGGCAGTGACAGCAGCACGGAACTGGCGGAGCACATCAAAGAAGCAGGGCCAAACCAGAGAACAGAGAGCCTAGATACCCCGATCTCTGCCAAGTGACCTGCCTGTACAGCTAGTCCTCAGCACACGCTAAGGACACGGGACCTCTCTCAACTTCCTGAAGAATTCTCCAGACTAAAGAGAGAGACAGTACCAGTCTGATTGGCAGAATCCAAAAACAAACAGGGAAGGTCTCAGATAAGCCAATGGCCAGGGGTAGGCGAAAGAACACTTCCAACATAAATCAGGACATCATGACTTCACCAGCAAACCCCAAAATCGATGGATACTCCAATTCATCAGAAGCACAGGAAAATGACCTTAAAGCCATGCTTGTTCAATTATTTGAGGCTCATAAGGAGGAAATGAACAAATCATTCAAAGAGTTGGCCAGTCAATTGGAGGTAAAGAAAGAAGAAATAGACAAAACCCTTAAAGAAACACAGGCAAACATAGCCAAACAAATAGAGGCACAAGTAGAGAAAAAATTAGTGGCATATAAAAAGGAAATGAACAAAGAAATAGAGTCTATCGTAGAGAGGCAGGAATCCAAATTCAAACACATGAAAGAAATGGTGCAAGGCATGAAAACAGAATTAGAATCAATAAAGAAAACACAAAATGAGAAAACTCTTGAGCTGGAGAACTTGGAGAAAGGATCAGGAACCACAAAAGTAAGAATCACCAACAGAATACAAGAGATGTAAGAGAGAATCTCTGGAGCTGAAGACACACTTGCAGAAATTGATACTTATCTCAAAGAAAAAGTAAAATCAGAAAAGTTCCAATCACAAAATATCCAAGAAATCAAGGATGCTATGAAAAGACAAAATCTAAGAATAATAGGAATTGATGAAAAAGAAGACTCCAGGCTCCAAGGTCCAGAAAATATTTTCAAGAAAATCATAGAAGAAAATTTTCCCAACTTAAAGAAAGAGATGTCCATAAATATACAAGAGGCCTACAGAACACCAAATAGACTAGACCAGAAAAGAAACACATCACGTCACACCATAGTCAAAACACTAAATCTACAGAACAAAGAAAAGATATTAAAAGCAGCCAGGGAAAAAGGCCAAGTAACATATGAAGGTAGACCTATCAGAATCACACCAGACTTCTCATCAGAAACTATGAAAGCCAGAAGGGCCTGGGCAAGCATCATGGAGACTCTAAGAGATCACAAATGTTAACCCAGACTACTATACCCTGCAAAGCTTTCAATCAACATAGATGGAGAAAACAAAATATTCCATGTCAAAAGTAAATTTACGCAATATCTATACAGCAAACCAACCCTACAGAAGATACTAGAAGGAAAACTCCAATCCAACGAAAACGAATTCACCCAAGAAAACAGGGCATACAGATAATATGCCAACAAAAATGAAAAGAAAACAAGCAATGAAACAGGGTAAGATCATCGACTCCATTACAAAAGGAACTAACATGCATTGGTCAATATTATCTATCAATATTAATGGACTCAACTCACCAATAAAAAGACACAGGCTAACAGAATGGTTACGGAAACAGGACCCAACATTATGTTGCATCCAAGAAACACACCTATGCAACAAAGATAAACACTACCTCAGAGTAAAGGGCTGGAAAAATGTTTTTCAAGCAAATGGTTCTAGAAAACAAGCTGGAGTAGCCATCCTAATATCTAATAAAATAGACTTTCATCCGAAATTAATCAAAAAAGATAAGGAGGGCCACTATATTCTCATCAAAGGAAAAATCCAACAAGAGGACATCACAATTTTGAATATCTATGCCCCAAATACAAGAACAACTACATTTGTAAATGAAACAATATTAAAGCTTAAATCATACATTGATCCTAATACCTTAATAGTGGAAGACTTCAACACCCCACTCTCATCAAGGGACAGATCAACTAGACAGACACCAAATAGGGAAATAAAAGCACTCACAGAATCCCTAAGTCAAATGGACCTAATAGACGTCTACAGATCTTTTCACCCAAACTCAAAAGAGTACACCTTCTTTTCAGCACCACATGGAACCTTCTCCAAAATAGACCATATAGTTGGTCACAAAGCAAGCCTCAACAGATACAAAAGGATTGAAATAATCCCTTGTATACTATCTGACCACCATGGACTAAAGCTGGACATCAACAACAACAGAAACAACAAAAAGCCGACATGCACATGGAAACTGAACAACTTACTACTCAATGACAGCTGGGTCAAGGAAGAAATAAAGAAAGAAATTAAAGACTTTCTAGAATTCAATGAAAATGAAGGCACAACATACCCAAATTTATGGGACACATTGAAAGCAGTGCTCAGAGGAAAATTTATAGCACTAAGTGCCTACAAGAAGAAATCCGTAACATCACATAAAAACAACTTAATGGCCCAAATGAAAAAAACTAGAAAAAAAAGAAGCAGATACACCCAAGAGGAGCAGACGGCTGGAAATCAAACTAAGGGCAGAAATCAATCAATTAGAAACAAATAAAACTATTCAAAGAATCAATGAAACAAAAAGCTGGTTCTTTGAGAAAATCAACAAGATAGACAAACCCTTAGCCAAACTAACTAAAAAGCAGAGAGAAACTATCCAAATCAGCAAAATCAGAAAGGAAAATGGGGACATAACTACAGACACTGAGGAAATCCAAACGATTATTAGTTCATACTAAAAAAGCCTATATGGCACAAAATTTGAAAATCTAAATGAAATGGATAACTTTCTTGACAGATTCCATCTACCAAAATTAAGTCAAGATCAGGTAGAAAGACTGAATAGCCCCAAATCTCCCAAGGAAATTGAAGCAGTCATTAACAGTCTCCCCTCCAAAAAAAGCACTGGACCAGATGGCTTCAGCGCGGAATTCTACCAGACCTTCAAAGAAGTACTAACACCAATTCTCCTCAAACTATTCCACAAAATAGAAATAGAAGAAACACTACCAAACTCATTCTATGAAGCCATAGTCATCTTGATACCTAAACCACACAAAGATCCAACAAAAAAAGAGAACTTCAGACCTATCTCTCTTATGAATATTGATGCAAAAATACTCAATAAAATACTTGCAAACCGAATCCAAGAACACATCAAAGATATCATCCACCATGACCAAGTAGGCTTCATCCCAGGAATGCAAGGGTGATTCAACATACGGAAATCCATCAATGTAATCCACCACATAAACAAAATGAAGGAGAAAAACCACATGATCATCTCCTTAGATGCTGAAAAAGCATTTGACAAAGTCCAACACCCATTTATATTTAAAGTCTTGGAGAGATCAGGGATACAAGGCACATACCTAAAGATAGTAAAGGCAATATACAGCAAGCCTATAGCCAACATCAAACTCAATGGAGAGAAACTTAAATCAATCCCACTGAAATCAGGGACAAGACAAGGCTGCCCACTCTCTCCCTACCTCTTCAACATAGTACTTGAAATCCTAGCCAGAGCAATAAGACAACTAAATGAGATCAAGGGGATACAAATCGGAAAGGAAGAGGTCAAAGTGTCACTATTTGCAGATGATATGATAGTATACATGAGCGACCCCAAAGATTCAACCAGAGAACTTCTTCAGCTGATAAACACCTTCAGCAAAGTGGCAGGATACAAAATCAACTCAAAAAAATCAGAAGCCCTCTTGTATACCAAAGACAAAAGGGCCGAGAAAGAAATTAGGGAAACAACACCCTTCACAATAGCCACTAATAACATAAAGTACCTTGGTGTGACTCTAACCAAGCAATGAAAGACCTATTTGAGAAAAACTTCAAGTCTTTGAAGAAAGAAATTGAAGAAGATCTCAGAAGATGGAAAGATCTCACGTGCTCATGGATTGGTAGAATTAACATTGTGAAAATGGCCATCCTGCCAAAAGCAATCTACAGATTCAATTTAATTCCCATCAAAATACCAACTCAATTCTTTACAGAACTTGAAAAAAAGATTCTCAGCTTCATATGGAGAAACAAAACACCCAGAATCTCCAAAACAATCCTGTACAACAACAGATCCTCTGAAGGTATCTCCATCCCCGATCTCAAGCTGTACTACAGGGCAACAGTAATAAAAACTGCATGGTATTGGCATAGAAACAGAAAGGAGGATCAATGGAACCGCATAGAAGACCCAGAAATAAACCCACACACCTAAGAATACTCAATATTTGACAAAGAAGCCAAATCCATTCAATGGAAAAAAGACAGCATCTTCAACAAATGGTGCTGGACCAACTGGATGTCTACAGGCAGAAAAATGAAAATAGATCCATATTTATCACCCTGCACAAAACTAAAGTCCAAGTGGATCAAGGACCTCAACATAAAACCAGATACTCTAAATCAGTTGGAAAAAAAAGTGGGAAACAGCCTAGAACTCATTGGCACAGGAGACAACTTCCTGAATAGAACACCAACAGCACAGGCCCTAAGAGCAACAATCAATAAATGGGACCTCACGAAACTGAAAAGCTTCTGTAAAGCAAAAGACACTGTCATCAAAACAAAACGACTGCCTACAGATTGGGAAAGAATCTTCACTAACCCTTTATCTGACAGAGGACTAATATTGAGTATATATAAAGAGCTAAAGAAGCTGAAAAGCAACAAACCAAGTAATCCAATTAAAAAATGGGGAACAGAGCTAAACAGAGAATTCTCGAAAGAGGAACATCGAATGGCAGAGAAACACTTAAAGAAATGCTCAACCTCATTAGCCATTAGGGAAATGCAAATCAAAACGACCCTGAGATTTTACCTTACACCCATCAGCATGGCCAAGATGAAAAACTCATGTGATAGCACATGCTGGAGAGGTTGTGGAGAAAAGGGAACCCTCCTCCATTGCTGGTGGGAATGTAAACTGGTTCAACCACTCTGGAAGTCAATCTGGCACCTTCTCAGACAACTAGGAGTAGTGCTACCTCAAGACCCAGCTATACCACTCCTAGGTATATACCCAAAATTTGCTCAAGTACACAACAAGGACATTTGTTCAACCATGTTCATAGTAGCTTTATTTGTAATAGCCAGAACTTGGAAACAACACAGATGTCCATCAACAGAGGAATGGATACAGAAAGTGTGGTATTTTTACACAATGGAATACTACTCAGCAATCAAAAAGGAGGAAATCATGAAATTTGCAGGCAAGTGGTGGGATCTAGAAAAGATCATTCTGAGTGAAGTATCCCAGAAGGAGAAAGACAAACTTGGTATATACTCGCTTATATAGACCTACAAGATATGATAAACATAATGAAATCTACACACCTAAAGAAGATAATCAAGAAAGTGGACACAGGCGAAGGTGATTAATCCTCATTTAGAAAGACAAATGGGATGTGCATTGAACGTATGACAGGAGTCTCCCACAAAAGGCATCTGAAAGACTCTACCTAGCAGTGTTTCAAAGCAGACACTAAGACTCATAACCAAACCCTCGGCAGAGTGCAGGGAATCATATGAAAGAAGGGAAGTTAGTATGATATGGAAAGGATAGGAGCTCTACAAGGACCAAATATATCCGGGCACAGGGTCTTTTCTGAGACTGACACTCAACCAAGAACCATCTATGGATATAACCTAGAACTTCGGCTCAGATATGGCCGTGGTAGCTCAGTAACCAAGTAGTTTTCCAAAGTAAGGGGAACAAGGACTATTTCTAACAGGATCTCAAGGGCAGGCTGTTTGACCACCCCCCAGGGGAGGAGCAGTCTGTTAGGCTACAGAGGAGGACTTTGCAGCCAGCCCTGAAGGTACCTGATAAAACAGGGTCAAATGAAAGGGGAGGAGGTCCTCCCCTATTAGTAGACTTGGAAAGGGGCAGGGAGGAGACCAGGGAGGGAGTGCGGGGTTGGGGAGGGAATGAGGGAGCGGGATACAGCTGGGACACAGAGTTAACAAAATGTAACTAAAAAGAAAAATAAAATTAAAAAAAAAAGTCAACTGGAATCGAAAAAAAATAAAAGTAGATAAAAACCAAAAAATAAAAAAAATAAACACAGGCATATATAGCTAAACAAATAGAGGCAGAAGTAGTGGCATTAAGGGAAGAAACAAACAAAAAAATAGAGACCATCTTGGAGACACAGTAATCCACATTGAAACAGATGAAGGAAATGTTGCAAAGCATGAAAACAGAATTAGAATCAATAAAGAAAACACAAACTGAGAAAATCCTGGAAATGGAGATCTTAGAGAAAAGAGAAGGAACCACAAAGGTAAGCATCACTAATAGAATACAAGAGATGGAAGAGAGAATCTCGGCTGCTGAAGATACACTCGCAGAAAGTGATACATCTCTCAAAGAAAAAGTAAAATCGGAAAAATCCCAAACACAAACCATCCAAGAAATCAAGGCCGCCATGAAAAGGCAAAATCTAAGAATAATAGGAACTGATGAAGAAGAGGATTCCAGAATCCAAGATCCAGAAAATATTTTCAAGAAAATCATAGAAGAAAAATTTTCCCAACCTAAAGAAAGAGATGTCCACAAACATACAAGAGGCCTACAGAACACCAAATAAACTAGACCAGATAAGAAACTCCTCATGCCACATCATAGTCAAAACACTTAACCTACAGAACAAAGAAAAGATATTAAAAGCAGCAAGGGGAAAAGGCCAAGTAACATATAAAGGTATACTTATCAGAATCACACCGGACTTCTCATCAGAAACTATGAAAGCTAGAAGGGCCTGGGGAGATATCATGCAGGCTCTAAGGGACTACAGATGCCAACCTAGACTACTGTACCCAGCAAAGCTTTCAATTAACATAGATGGAGAAAACGTAATATTTCATGACAAAACTAAAGCAATATTTGAACAGCAAACCAGCCCTACAGAAGATACTAGAAGGAAAATTCCAATCCAACGAAAACAATTACACCCAAGAAAACAGAAGCCAAACAGGGAAATAAAGGCACTTACAAACATCCTAATTCAAATGGACCCAATAAATGTCTACAGGACTTTTCACCCAAACTCAAAAGAGTATACATTCTTTTCAGCACCTCATGGAACGTTCTCCAAAACAGACCATATAGTTGGTCGCAAAGCAAGCCTCAATAGATACAAGAAGATTGAAATAATCCCCTGTATTCTATTTGCCCACCATGGACTAAAGCTGGACCTCAACAACAATGGAAATAGCAAAAAGACTATACACACATGGAAACTTAACAACATACTTCTCAATGATAGCTGGGTTAAGGATGAAATAAAGAAAGAAATTAAAGACTTCCTAGAATTCAATGAAAATGAAGGCACAACATACCCAAATTTATGGGGCACAATGAAAGCAGTACTTAGAGGAAAACTCATAGCACTAAGTGTCTTTAAGAAGAAATGTGTAATATCTCATATAAACATCTTAATGGCACAAGTGAAAGCCCTAGGGAAAAAAAAAAAAAAACAGGAACACCTGAGGAGCAGACAGCTGGACATAATCAAACTCAGGGCTGAAATCAACCAATTCGAAACAAATAAAACAATTCAAAGAATCAATGAGACCAAGAGCTGGTTCTTTGAGAAAGTTAACAAGATAATTAACAAACCCTTAGCCAAAATAACTAAAAGGAAGAGAGAAACTATTAAAATCTGCAAAATAAGAAATGAAAAGGGAGACATAACAATAGACAATATGGAAATCCAAACAATCATTAGGTCGTACTACAAAAGCCTATAAGCCACAAAGTTCAAAAATCTAAAAGAAATGGACAATTTTCTTGATAGATTCCATCTGCCAAAATTAAGTCAAGACCAGGTAGAAAGATAGAACAGCCCTATATCCCCCAAGGAAATTGAAGTACCCATCAACAGCCTCCCTTCCAAAAAAAGCCCAGGGCCAGATGGATTCAGTGCAGAATTCTACCAGACCTTCAAAGAAGAGCTAACTCCAATTCTCTCCAAACTATTCCACAAAATAGAAACAGAAGGAACATTACCAAACTCATTGTATGAAGCCACAGTCACCTTATAACCAAACCACACAAAGATGCAACAAAAAAAGAACTTCAGACCTATCTCTCTTATGACCATTGATGCAAAGATACTCAATAAAATACTTGCGAACCGAATCCAAGAACAAATCAAAGATATCATCCACTATGACCAAGTAGGCTTCATCCCAGGCATGCAAGGGTGGTTCAATATATGGAAATCATCAATGTAATCCACCACATAAACAAACTGAAAAAGAAAAACCACATGGTCATCTCCTTAGATGGCAAAAAAGCATTTGACAAAATCCAATACCCATTCATGTTTAAAGTCTTGGAGAGATCGGGGATACAAGGAACATACCTAAACATAGTAAGAACAATATACAGCAAGCCTATAGGCAACATCAAACTCAACGGAGAAAAACTTAAATCAATCCCAGTGAAATCAGGGACAAGGCAAGGCTGCCCATTGTCTCCATATCTCTTCAACATAGTACTTGAAGTCCTAGCTAGAGAAATAAGACAAGTAAGGGAGATCAAGGGGATACAAATTGGAAAGGAAGAAGTCAAATTATCACTATTTGCAGATTATATGATAGTATACCTGAGTAACCCCAAAAACTCAACCAGAGAACTCCTTCAGCTGATAAACACCTTCAGCAAAGTGGCAGGATACAAAATTAACTCAAAAAAATCAGAAGCCCTCCTGTATATCCAAGACAAAAGGGCTGAGAAAGAAATCAGGGAAGCAATACCCTTCACAATAGCCACTAATAACATTAAGTAGCTTGGGATGACTCTAACCAAGCAGGTGAAAGACCTGTTTGAAAAAAACTTCAAGTCTCTGAAGAAAGAAATCGAAGATATCAGAAGATGGAAAGATCTCCCGTGCTCATGGATTGGTAGGATTAACATTGTGAAAATGGCTATCCTGCCAAAAGCAATCTACAGATTCAATGCAATTCCCATCAAGATACCAACTCAATTCTTTACAGACTTTGAAAAAAAAGATTCTCAGCTTCATATGGAGAAACAAAAAACCCAGAATTTCCAAAACACTCGTGTACAACAACAGATCCTCTGAAGGTATCTCCATCCCTGATCTCAAGTTGTACTACAGAGTAATAATAATAAAAACTGCTTGGTACTGGCATAGAAACAAAAAGGTGGATCAGTGGAACCGAATAGATGACCCAGAAATAAACCCACACACCTATGAATACTTGATTTTTGACAAAGATGCCAAAACCATTCAATGGAAAAAAGACAGCATCTTCAACAAATGGTGCTGGTCCAATTGGATGTTTACATGCAAAAAAAAAAAAAAAAAAAAAAAAAAAAAAAAAAAAAAAAAAAAAAAAGAAAGAAACTAGATCCATATTTATCACCCTGCACAAAACTAAAGTCCAAGTGGATCAAAGACCTCAGTATAAAACCAGATACTCTAAATCGGTTAGAAGAAAAAGTGGGGAACAGCCTAGAACTCATTCGCACAGGAGACAACTTCCTGAACAGAACAACATCAGCACAGGCCCTAAGAGAAAGAATCAATAAATGGGACCTCATGAAACTGAAAATCTTCTGTAAAGCAAAAGTCACTGTCATTAGGACAAAACGACAGCCTACAGATTGGGAAAGGATCTTCATCAACCCAACATCTGACAGAGGGCTGATATCTGGAATATATAAAGAACTAAAGAAGTTAAAAGGCAATAATCCAAGTAACCCAATTAAAAAATGGTGTATGGAGCTAAACAGAGAATTCTCTTTAGAAGAATATAGAATAGCAGAGAAACACGTAAGGAGATGTTCAACATCCCTAGCCATCGGAGGGTTGCAAATCAAAACGACTCTGAGATTTCACCTTACACCCACCAGAATGGCTAAGATCAAAAACTCAAGAGATAACGCATGCTGGAAAAGATGTGGAGAAAGGGGAACCCTTCTCCATTGTGGGTGGGAATGTCAACTGGTACAACCATTATGGAAATCAATCTGGCACTTTCTCGGACAATTAGGAATAGTGCTACCTCAAGGTCCAGCTATACTACTCTAGGCATATATCTAAAAGATACTCAAGTACACAACAAGGATATTTACTCAACCATGTTTGTAGCAGCCTTATTCGTAATAGCCAGAACCTGGAAACAACCCAGATGTCCACCAACGGAGGAATGGATACAGAAATTGTGGTACTTTTACACAATGGAATACTACTCAGCAATTAAAAGCAAGGAAATCATGAATTTTGCAGGCCAGTGGTGGGACCTAGAAAAGATGATCCTGAGTGAGGTATCCCAAAAGCAGAAAGACACACATGGTATATACCCACTTATATAGCCCTATAAGATAGGATAAACATACTGAAATCTCTACAACTAAAGAAGATAAACAAGAAAGAGGTCCAGGGGTAAGATGATCAATCCTCATCTTAGAAATACAAAGAAATACATTGAAAAATAAAAGAAAACAAGTAACAGGACAGTAGCCTACCACAGAAGGCATCTGAAAGACTCTACCTAGCAATGTACCAAAACAGGTGCTGAGACCCATAACCAAGCCTTCGGCATAGTG
Organism: Psammomys obesus; assembly: GCF_907164565.1. Lineage (NCBI taxonomy): Eukaryota > Metazoa > Chordata > Mammalia > Rodentia > Muridae > Psammomys > Psammomys obesus. The sequence continues at coordinate 9,421,478 of NW_026592548.1, forward strand.
TAGGGAATCATATGAAGGAAGGAAGAATTAGTATATCCTAGAGGGGACAGGGAGCCCCACAATGTCCAAATATATCTGAGCACAGAGGTCTTCTATGAAGATTTTATCCAACCAAGGACCATGCATGGATATAACCTACAACCCCTGCTCAGACATAGCCCACGGTAGTTCAGTATCCAAGTGGGTTCCCTATTAAGGGGGACAGTAATTGTTTCTGACATGAACTCATGAGCTTCACCTCCCCCCTGAGGGAGGAGCAGCCTTGCTAGGCCACAGATAAGGACATTGAAACCATCCTGAAGACACCTGATAAGCTAGGGCCAGATGGAAGTACAGGAGGACACCCCTCTCAGTGGACTCGGGAGGGAGCAGGGAGGAGATGAGGGAGGGAGGAGAGGATTGGGAGAGAAAGAGGGAGTGAGCTACAGCTGGGACACAAGTGAATGTATAAAATTATTTTAAAAAAAATTTAAAAAAATAAAGAAAAAAAGAAACAAAGAAACAAACATGCATTTTTATGAGAGAAGAATCAGTTAGCCATAACAGCTTTTGGCCAAAGATTGGCACTTATGGAATGACTGTTGAATGGGATGTAAAATGTTGGGAGACAGCTGTTAATTGCTGAGGAAGATAGGTTTAATTTAGTTAGACAGGTTAAGCTTCAGATACCTAACACATGCAGAAAAAACATCAAGTTAGAGGCTGGATAACGAACCCTGAAGGGCAGGATCCTATGTTAGAGGTCATGACATAACTATCCCAAATTTAATGGCTTAAGAGTATAATTTGTTATTAATTTAAAAACGTGGATATTGTCTGGACTGGGCTAAGTGATTTTCTCACAAGGCATGCTACGGCACTACAGAATAATGGGGTCATTTGAAGGCTTGAATTAATAAAGACCCTAACATGGTACAGAAGCACTTCTAGCTTTTGCTTAGGAGTTCAGCCAGGATCATGTATTGAGCATCTATTTATGGTCTTTCCTTGTAGTTCTGGCATACATGTTAACTGAGTTCTAATAAAGAGATCCCAGAAACATCATTCAAAGGCAACATGGTTTCTTGTGTAAATGTGCCTTACTCAAGACTGAGTTCTAGTCAGCTCTGATTCAAGGAAGAGATATTCATCTCTATATGGCTGACTAGTACAGTGGGATAGACTGGTGTTATGAAGTATGTTGACACTATTACAAGCCATAGGACTTAATGACACTACAGTGAGTCTTGGAATACCAAGATTTAGATTGGACAGAGAAACAACAACAGTAGCAAATTAAAAACAAATCTTTTAGGAGAAAAGCCAGGCAAATGCAGAGATCTGGATGGAGAGAGTAGAGAGAAAGGAATCACAGATTGTGTAAAATGCTGCTGATAACCGAAATGTTAAGTGATGCAGCTGACAAGTCATAGGAGAAAGGCATTGGTAGCTTTCAGTGCAGAAAGTGAAATACCAGATGGCTTCATGAGCCACAATGAAGGACAAAACAAGTAGTTTTAAGCAAATAACTCATTTGAAAATGTTTATACCTCATAAAAGGAAAAAGGTGTAATATTTGGCAATGAAGATTAATAAATCAAAGGAACTTTCCTGGTTTCAGTGAGAGTGTATCTTTTTGTTAAGAGGAATGTTCTAGCACAGAGGTAGTAGACGTTCTCAAGCAGAAGAGATGACAAAATTGGTAAATTTGTAGTGGGAAAATGCATTCATAGCCACAAAAAATAAGGCAGATTGGAGACAGGACAGGCCCTGGGATACATAGGGACTCTGTAAGTTATGTTAAGAGTGCTGTGGTTAGTAACATCAAAGAAGAAATAGGATGTTGGGGGAAGTTCTGGACTTTTTATGCAAAAAGAAATATAAAAATTTTGAATCAGTGTGGGAAAGAGCCTGGGAAGAGGCAGAGAAAGAACGCAGAGAGAGGAGGGTAAAGCTGTAGATGACGATACAGAACATGAGGGTATCTGTACATTCAAAATGAGACCAGCCCTGTGATGTGATGTATTGGTACAATGATGCCAACAACTGGAGGTGCAGGCAAAGGTAGGGACAGGGACCAGGAGAAATACTTTGCTTTTAAGAAGTAAAAAGAATATTGGTAACACTTTGGCCTTGGACTATGGAAAATTATATGTACTATAATACTATAAGAATCAGATAGAATGTCTTTCCTAAGTAATCAAAAATACATGATAGGCTTTTTATGATTTACATTCCATAACCTTAAAAGCAATTAAGAGAAGATTTTGAAAGGGAATAGCCTGAAATATATTTGAAAAAGTAAAGTTATTATGGCCAAAAACACCAGCTTTTGCCTCAAACTATGAAATCATAGATCCATGAATGGCCTGCTAACCTTCTCCATATTTAATGACTTAAACATAAGTAAGCCCCCTGATTCCAAAGTGCACATACTTAGAGATTGGATAAAATTTACATAACAAAACATTTAGGTGCTTCCTTTCAAGTGATGGTTTAAATTTTTAAAGATGTCAAAGTCTGGAGCTGTGAAAGCATGAGAGAGTAAAGGGGAAAGAGACCTGTAAGCATTCACATTATTCAGAGTGCTTAGTCTGAACATTAATTTCTATTACAGGTTTGAGGCCGAAAAATATTTTAGTATTTGTATTTAGCACAGAAATTTATTTTAAAAGTATAGTGTTAGGAAACACATAAAATTATTTGAATTTATGTACTAAATACCATTATTAAAAGCCTACAAAGGACAGTATCATATTGCTAGGGGATATCAGTGAGGGGAAAGTCTAAGTTGATTCCTCCCCTTCTGAGACTTACAAGAATTTGAAATGTGCTCCCTCCTTTAAGTCAGAGATCAGAGGAAACAACTTGCTGTGCTTCATTAGCATAGACCTAATAAAAAGACTGACCACATTGTTAGCATAAATTCTTGGTAAGATCATCATAGGATCTGTTGAGCAGCTATAAATTCAGTAAACTTCCTGGCTCCGTGTGAGGCCGGAAGATCCGGTGTGCCTTTGTGTGGCAGTGTTTAGTATATGCACACAATTTTATAGAAGTGGATGGCATGACCTTCACTCATGACAGAGGGTCTGGGGCACTGGCCTTACAGCCCATACAGACTTGATTGGCACTCAATGGAAGTTTCAGGTGCGTTGTCACCTGACCCTGATATGACCCTTGCTCAGGTTTATGAATTGTTTGATCACCTATGAGAGAGGAACAAGGCTAACACTCTCATCAAGAATGTTGTTCATTATTTGTTTAAAGTCTTGGAGAGATCACAGATGCAAGGCACAGACCTAATCATAATAAAGGCAATATACAGTAACCCAACATCAAACTCAATGGAGAGAAACTTAAATCAATCCCATTGAAATCAGGGACAAAACAAGACTGCCCACTCTCTCCATATCTCTTCAACATAGTACCTGAAGTCCTAGCTAAAACAATAAAACAACTAAAGGAGATCAAGGGGATACAAATTGGAAAGGAAGAGGTCAAAGTTTCATTATTTGCAGATGATATGATATTAAAATGAGCAACCCCAAAAACTCAACCAGAGAACTCCTTCAGCTGATAAACACCTTCAGCAAAATGGCTGGAAAAAAATCAACTCAAAAAAATCAGAAGCTCTCCTGTATACCAAAGATAAAAGGGCCGAGAAAGAAATTAGGGAAACAACACCCTTCACAATAGCCACTAATAACATAAAGTACCTTGGGGTGACTCTAACCAAGTAAGTGAAAGATCTGTTTGAAACAAACAAACAAACAAAAAATTTGAAGTCTCTGAAAAAGAAATTGAAGACGATATCAGAAGATGGAAAGATCTCCTGTGCTCATGGATTGGTAGGATTAACATAGTGAAAATGTCCATCCTGCCAAAAGCAATCCACAGATTCAATGTGATTCCCATAAAAATACCAACACAATTCTTTACAGACCTTGAAAGAAAAATTCTCAGCTTCATATAGAGAAACAAGAAACTCAGAATTTCCAAAACGATCCTGTACAACAGCAGATCATCTGGAGGTATTGGCATAGAAAGAAAAAGGAGGATCAAAGGAACTGAATAGAAGACCCATAAATAAACCCAAACACCTATGAATACTTGATTTTTTGACAAAGAATCCAAAACCATTTAATGGAAAAAGACAGCATCTTCAACAAATGGTGCTAGTCTAACTGGATGTCTACATGCAGAAAAATAAAATATATCTATATTTATTACCCTGCACAAAACTAAAGGCTAAATGAATCAAAGACCTCAATATAAAACCAGATATAATAAATAGATTAGAAGAAAAGTGGGGAAGAGCCTAGAACTCATTGGCACAGGAGACAACTTCCTGAACAGAACACCATCAGCACAGGCTCTAAGATCAACAATCAATAAATGGGACCTCATGAAACTGAAAATCTTCTGTAAAGCAAAAGACACTGTTGTCAGAACAAAACAACTGTCTACAGACTGGGACCCTATATCTGACAGAGGGCCGATATCCAGAATATATAAAGAACTAAAGAAGTTAAAAAGCAATAAGTCAAGCAATCCAATTTCCATTTTTCTAATGGCCACACATACTTAACAGTCTTTGAAGGATTTATTGAAAATGTGTTCTTCTTATTTTGAGAGCTATATATTTACTTAATTATCACACTGATTAGATTATTTGCTTTGTTAGTTGTTTATTTATTTATTGGGTTCTTTATATATCTCAAATATTAATTCTTCAACTGATGTTTAGTTGGCAATCACCTTATCACATTGGATAAGTTCTTTCTTCTTTCCTGTGACATTTTCTTTTGCTGTAAAGGATGTTTTGGATTTCATTTGTCAGTTCTGGGACAACAAATGACAACAGGCGCTGGTGACAGTATGGAGAATGAGAACTAGTTCTTTGCTATGGTGGAAATGTAAAATTGTTCTCTGACTATGAAAATCAGCAGGAGACTTCCTTAGGAAAAAACAAAACAAAACGAAAGTCACCATGTGATTTAGCTATAGTGGTCTTTGATAGACACCCAATGAGCTCGAAGCAGAAGTACCACAGAGAGACTTGCACATCCACTGCTATTGCTCCACTCTTCACATGGGGATGAAATGGAACTACACTGCATGTCTACCAGTGGATGAATAGATGAAAACATGGCACATATACACAATGGAAATTTATTCAACTGTGAAGGGGTTTACTCTTAAAAAAAATCAAGCAATTGCATGAATGAAAGTTATTTTGTAGAGGATAGTAGATTGTAAGGGTTTAAAATAAAATTTGAATAATATTTAAAAATCTATATTAAGAAATAGTATTTAAGAATGACTGTTGAACAGAGTGCAGGCCTGATCTTTAATCCATCCTATTTCAATTGTGCATCTATTATTCTTAGTTCTTCTCTTGTTGACAAATGATAGAGCTGTTAATTTGTTCTTTGGCATACATCAGATGTATTGAATGAGGTCTTTTACTATTTTTAATCTCTTTTCTATCCAAGGTAGCCATATATTTGCTACTAATGATAATTTCGGAACTGTATTTTATCTCACATCAGCTTATTCCTCATGTCAAACTCATTACAGGTTCTATAGCACTGAAGAGTAAAATATATTACATAAAATTTGCATTTTTACCATGATTAAGTGGGAACAATTTTGTTTAAAATGTTTTGCAGTCATTAACACTCAACTCTCAATCCCTTGAATTATTTTTCTTCTAGCCAGCTTCTAATATATCATTGCTTGAAAATTTTACATACCATTGATGATTCATGTAAATGGACAAAATATTTGTTCTTTTGTAGGTATTAACTATCTAATGTTTTCAAAGTTTATTTATGTGAAACTTATTCTTTCTATGAATGGAATATTTTAAATTTTGTATATATGTCACATTTCTGTTGTCCATTCAACTATTCATAGACCACTGGAGCAGTTTTCACCTCCTGGTTATTGTGACTGTCACAAAAGCATGCTTGTTTTTTGCCAGCCTCATCTCTCCAGGGCTGGATTTGGGGACTCATAGAGCCCTTGTGCATTGAGCTTTGTGGTGAGTGTTCAAGCTGTTTTCTGCAGTATACACACCAAGTACCTGTTTCCAGCAGGACGATACCAGTGCCCTATCTTACACATCCTCAACAATACTTAACTATTTTCTGATGTGTTTATTATAGCCTTTGGCTTTTCTATGCTGGAATTTTAAATACATGCTACATTAACCAGTTTTTTTTTTTTTGTGATGCTAGAAATCTGAATTCAGATCCCCCTGATTACTGAGTCATTTTCCCAGTTCCATCATTCATATTTTTATACACTTACACTGACAATTTGAGAAGTATATTCAGAAAGTAATTCCTGTCACAATAACACCTCAGATAAAAACATATGTAGGAATAAATGTAACAAGAAAATTGAAATACTGTATACTAAAAGTCAGATGGATTGATTTTTAAAAACACAGATTCAAGTAAATGAAAAATCATTCCATGATCATGGATAAATCGGAAAAAATCAGTAAGATGGCAAATACTCAAAACCACTTAGAAATTCAATGAAATCTTCTTCCAAACACTAGCATCTTCAAATGTAACCTTGAAATTATTAAGGATTTACAGAGTTTTCCAAGTAACAAAACAATACTGCAAAGAAAAACTAATTTACTACACCCATACATCAGGTTTCAAACTGCCAGAAAATTAAACTAATTAAAATAGGAGTTAGGGTAGACATATAAACCAGTATCAAATAGAATAGAATTAACAGTACAAAAGAGAGCTTTTGTCTATGGTTAGTGGATATTAGAGCAGAGTAATGAATACTCTCAATAGACAAAGAATACATTTTTCAAAAGGTAGTTCTGGGTAAACGGTTTCTCATGCAGACTAACAGGACAGAACCCAACCTCTCGCTATATATAAAAATTCACCCCAAATATCCAGTGATATTAACATAAGCCCCAAAACTTAAGAGTTCCCTGCTCATCCAGCCTAATAAATTCAGGGAACTCCAGGCTAAGTGAGGAAGCCTGCCACTGGAAATAATAAGGCGGATCAGCTCTTTACTTCTTTCAGCTAGTTGAGTCAATATTGTTTATTTTCTCAAAGAGTTAGGTCATAGATTTTTTTTTCTTTTATTGATAATAGACTCTTATATTATACATAATGTTCTGTTTCCTTTCCTTCTGCTCCTCCCAGTTCCTACCCACTACTGTTCCCCTCTGGATCCACTCTCATTTATGTCTCTCATTAGGAGAGAACAGGATTCTAAGATATAACAATCAAATATGACAAAATATAATAAGTTAGACATGGCAGATTAACAGGAGGAAGAGTCCTAAGATCAGGCAAGAGTCAGAGACCCAGTTGTTTTCACCCTCAGGAGTTCCATAAAAATGCTTGCATAACAGATATAATATGTGAAGAAGACCAGGTGCAGACTATTGTAGGCCCTGTGCTTGCTGCTTCAGGCTCTGTGAACTCCTGTGTACCTCCTAATCTGCCAGATTCCCTGAGCTCTGGGGGATGAGGGAAGTATTTGATGGAAAGCACCAAATTAGATGCTTTCTCCACATAGTGTCTGGCTGTGGGTCTCTGCTGACAGAGGAAGCCTCTTTGACTGGATAAGGCACTGATCTATAAGTATGGAACAATAACATTAGGAATCATTTTATTGTTTTATTTTTCTCAGACGCTTATTTTCTAGACTATCTAGTCTCTGGTTCTTGGTTTCTCAAGCAGTGTCTGGTATAGGTTCACTCTTGTGGAATGGACCTTAGATCAAATAAGACATTGATTTGCTGCTACCACTGCCCTCTCTTATTTTGTAGGGCGGACAGACTGTAGGTGAGAAATTTTGTGGCAGGGTTGGTGTTCACATTTATCTCTCAGTAGCTGCCAGCATTACCTCCAGTACCAAAGAGTCTAGAACATAGAGTAAAGGCTCCATGTAGGTACCATCCCAACTTCTCCATGTTCAGTGAGTTATATGGGTGTTGTCCTCAGCACTAGGCCCCATTGTCAGTTTTTGTTGAGCAACCTTTTATCTTCACAACAGCCTAGGTTGTTCGGGGATTTCCATGGGACTCCCATGGCCAACTAATTAATTCAAAGCAACCATGTCTTACCATAGAAGCCTTGCCTGGCTACAAGAGATGGACAGTTAAGACTATATTCCTCTTTACTGGGAGTCCTGACTAGGATCACCTTCATAGATTCCAGGAAGCTTTTTCTGTCTTTGGTTTGCATATAACCCTCCAAATGCCTCTCTGCCCACATTCTCTCCCTCCTCCCTTCTCCTCTTCCACCTGGAGCCTCCATGTTCCCATCCCCATCTGCCCCAATTCTTCCCATAAAATTGATGTACTTTTCCCTCTAAGGAATATCACTGTGTCCCCCAAGACACTTTTTCTTTTTTTTTACCCAACCTCACTGGGTAAATAGGTAACTTGGTTATCATTTCCTCAGTAGCTACTATCTCCCTATATGTCAATACATATCAAATATATCTTTCTGAGTCTGGGCTACCTCACTCAGGATGATATTTTTCTATTTCATTTCCTTTGCTTGCAAGTTTTATGATTTTATTTTAACAATTGAGTAATATTCATTTGTGTAAATGTACATTTTCTTTATTTATTCTTCTGTTGAGGGACATCTGGGTTGTTTCCAGTTCCTTTTCTCTTATGAATAAAGCATTAATGAACATGACTGAGCGAATGTCCCTGTGATAAGGTGGAGCACCCTTTAGGTGTATGCCCAAGAGTGATTACAACCGGATCTTGATGAAGATAGATTCCCAGTTTTCTGAGGAACTGCCACATTTGTTTCCATAATGCCTATACAATTTTGTACTCCCACCAACATTGGAGGATTATTCACCTTGCTCCACATCCCTACAAGCGTGAATTGTCACTAGTGTTATTGTTCTTACTCATTATGACAAGTGTAGTATGGAATCTCAAAGTAGTGTTGATTTAAATATTCTTGATGGCTAAGGATGATCAACATTTCTTTAATTGTTTATAAGGCACTTGAGATTCCTCTATTGAGAAATTCTCTGTTTATATTAGTTCCCCACTTTTAAATTGGATGATCTGGTGTTTTGATATCTTTGTTTTAGATTCTTAAGTTCTTTAGATATTTTGGCTACCACCCCTGTATGATAAGTGGAGTTGATGAAAATGTTTTCCCATTCTGCAGGCTACCATTTTATCTAATTGACACTGTTCTTTACCTTAGAGAAAGTTTTCAGTTCCAGGAGGCCCCACTTATTGTTGATCTTTCTCTGTCCCCTATGTCAACGTATTCAATGCTGTTCCTCACTTTACCTTCTATCAGGTCCGGTGCATCTGACCTTGCGTTGAGGTCTTTGATCCACTTGGACTTGAGTTGTGTGCACAATGATAAGTATGGTTTGATTTTCATTCTCCCATAAGCAGACATCCAGTTTGAACAGTATAATGTGTTGAAGGTGCTTTCTTTTTTCTTTTTTTAAAGTACTGCAATTTATTTTAAAAATCCTTTTTGAAACTCATTTATTTTGTTTCCACGGCATCTTATTTATCTTCTTTTTAAATTAATTAATTTTTAAAATTTTTATTAATTAGAGTTTATTCACCTTGTATCCTAGCTATAACCTCCTCCTCTAACCCCTCCTAATCCTACCCACCCTCCCTCTTCTCCTATGCTCTTCCCCCAGTCCACTGATAGGGGAGGTTCTCCGCCTCTTTCATCTGACCCCAGTCTATCAGGTCTCATCAGGACTGGCTTCATTGTCTTCCTCTGTGGACTGATAAAACTGCTTCCCCCTCAGAGGAAGATGCTCAAAGAGCCAGGCCTTGAGTTCTTGTCAGAGACAGTCCCTGTTCCCATTACTAGGGAACCCTCTTGGACACTGAACTGCCATGGGCTACATCTATGTAGCGGTTATCACCATGCATGGTCCTTGATGGGAGTATCAGTCTCACAAAAGACCCCTGTGCCCAGACTTTTTGGTTCTGTTGCTCTCTTTGTGGAGCTGCAGTCGCTTCCAAGTCAGAATGGCTAAGACAAAAAACTCAAGTGATAACACATGATGGAGAGGATGTGGAGAAAGTGGGACCTCACATCATTGCTGATAGGAATGTAAACTTGTACAACCACTTTGGAAATCAATCTGGCACTTTCTCAAACAATTAGGAATAGTGCTACCTCAAGATCCAGCCATACCACTCCTAGGCATATATTCAAAAGATGCTCAAGTATACAAGGAAATTTGCTCAGCCATAGCAGCTTTGTTTGTAATAGCCAGAAGCTGGAAACAACCCAGATGTCCCTCATTTGAGGAATGGATACAGAAATTGTCATACATCTACACAATGGAATACTACTCAGCAATTAAAAACTAGAAAATCATTAAATTTGCAGGCAAATGGTGGGATCTAGAAAAGATCATCCTGAGTGAGGTATCTCAGAAGCAGAAAGATACACAGAGTGTATACTCACTCATAAGTGGATATTAGACATATATTATAGGTTAAACATACTAACAACTGTAAACCTAAAGAAACTAATCAAGAAGGAGTACTCTGGGTAAGACCCTCTACCCTCATTCAGAAAGGAAAAGAGGATGGACATCAGAAAAGGGAGAAAACAGGGAACAGAACAGGAGCCTACGATAGAGGGCCTATGAAAGACTCTACCTTCCGTAATATCAGATGCTGAGACTCATAGCCAAACTTTGGGCAGAGTACAGAGAATCTTATGAATGAAAGGGGAGATAGAAAGACGTGGATGGAACAGAAGCTCCACAAGAACAGCAACAGAACTGTCCAGAGGTGTTTCCTGAGACTGATATTCCAACCAAGGGCCATGCATGGAGATACCCTAGAATCCCTGCACAGATGCAGCCCATGGCAGTTCAGTGTCCAAGTGGGTGCCCTAGTAATGTGAACAGGGACTGCCTCTGACATAAAGTGATTGGCCTGATCTTTGACCACCTCCCCCTCAGGGGGTGTAGCCTTACCAGGCCACAGAGAAAGACAATGTAGCCACTCCTGATGAGACCTGATAGGCTAGGATCAGATGGAAGGGGAGGGGGACCTCCCTTATCAGTTGACTTGGGGAGGATCATAAGTAGATAAGAGGAAGGGAGGGAGGGATTGGGAGGGCAAAAAGGAGGGAGTTACAGCTGGGACACAAAGGGAGTAAACTATAATTAATAAAAATAAAAAAATTAAAAAGGATAATCATACTAAAATATGTACACCTAAAGAAGTTAATCGAGAAGGAGGAGCCTGGGTAAAACTTATTTATTTTTTAATACATTACAGTTTATTCATTCATAAACATTCATACAGTATCCTAGCTGTAGACCCTTCCCTCATTCTCTTCCAATCCCACCCTTCCTCCCTCATCTCCTCCCATTCCCCTCCCCAAGTACACTGATAGGGGAGGTCCTCCTTCCTTTCCCTCTTTTTTTTTTT
>NW_026592548.1:9432927-9532112 GCF_907164565.1 Psammomys obesus
AAAAAAAAAAAAGGTGGTCAGTCAATTCTCGTTTTGACACAGACTGGGGGAAGGTATTCCAAGTTAGTCAGCCAGAATCCGGTCCAGTGGCTGCCTTCCAATTTTTTTTTTTTTAACCAGTGACTCTGTGTCTGCAGAATGCATGCTAATTTAGACATCTTGAAAAAAAATACAGTTAGGAGAAAAACTTGAGAATATAACAAATGGGCTTTTCCAAACTCAACCAAATCATATTTCAAATTTTCTTATTTCATATTCCTTGCAATAGTGACTTTCTCTGTTGTAATAATAAGGGCTGATTTTACAGAAGTAACCAGTTTCTGTGATCAAAAACTGAACTGTGCCATAAAAGCACTGGTGATAAACACCAAAGTGCCGTCTTCAAAAATGACGTGTCCTTGATGGTAAATATCTTGAATTATCATTCTATCAGCTTTAAAACGTTTTACTCATGGGGCTGGAGAGATGGCTGTGTTTAAGAGCACTGGTTGTTCTTCCAAAGGTCCTGAGTCCAGTTTCCAGCAACCACCTGGTGGCTCATTAAGTGGTTATCTATAATGAGATCAGGTGCCCTCTTGTAGCATGTAGGCATATATGTAGATAGAGCACTCATACAAATAAAACACATGAATAAAAATTTTTTAAAAATCTTAAACAGGTAACCTGGTTAGTATTCTTATACAGCTACATTCAAGTCCTGATTACATGTCATTGATTGCATATCATCCTTCAACTGTGATCGAAAGGTGCTGTCTTGAATCAGTTAAAACCCACTGGAAACAAAAGTGCAACACTTTCAAGTTTTCCTCAGATCTCAAAGCCAGTTGACACAGTCTCTGAGCAACTGAGTTGCAATGAACAAATCCTCCTTTCAGCCTTTAAACATATCCATCACTGCATTTCAAAGGGGACATCAGCTTATTCCATTAACAAATTCCTTAGTAGTATATGCACACTTCTCTTTGGAAATTATACTCTAATTTTATGCCTTTAAATAGCTGTAATAAATTTGGGGGTTCTAAATTTAATGACATGGTCTATTACAGCTTTAATAGGCTTGTAAAAAGCTAATAGTCTATGCTGTTATTAATGAATAGATGGTACCATTCATGCTGATGTCATATGTCACTATCTAGAAATACATTAATAAGGGTTTTTATACAAATTTTTAAATTAGTTCTAAAGTTTGACAAGCAGACATTATAACCCAAAACAGCCCAACTGAATGCAAAGAACTAAGTTGAACAACAGGTATTTCTCAACCCCAGTACAAACCATGAAGCTACACAATGTGCTGTTGGTCAAAGAAAAAAAGTACAGTGCAATGAAGCAGTGCAGAGAACAAAAAATAGACCCTCATAAATACTACCACCTGATTTTGTCAAAGGAAGAAAAAATATAATGCAGAAAGATCCTTCAAGAAGTTAACTAGGCATTTTGGATTTGCATATACACAGCACATCTAGATAAATTTTTTAATATTTATTATTATTATTAATTACACTTTATTTATTTTGTACCCCCCATAAGCCCCTCCCTCCTCTCCTCCAGGTCCCTCCCTTCCTCCCCTTTCTGCATGCATGCCCCTCCACAAGTCCATGATAGGGGAGTTCTTCTTCTCCTTCTTTCTGATCTTAGACTATCAATTCTCATCAGAAGTGGCTGCATTGTCATCTAGATAAATTTTACATATTCTAATTAACTAAAAATTGATGACATATAATGAAGCAGTCTTATGGAATATCTAGATGTAATCTAGACTATCTAGACTAGATGTAATCTAGACTATGACTCAAAATGACGTTATAGAGCTAACACCAAAGGTGCAAGCTGCTAAAGAGTAATAAAACCCATAGATTCATTACAACTTTAAAATAAACTTGCTGTATGAAAGACATTGTCAGAAGTCTAAAACACTATCCAGACTATGAAAAAAATCTCTCCCCCAAATCTAGTGATGGACTGTCTAATTGAAAGTACAAGGAAGTTTAAAGAGTTCACAATGAAAAATAAGAAAAGGAGTTTAAAATGCATATAGAATACAGATACGACTCTCATGTGTATATTTTGTGTGTGTACATGCATACACCTTTGTGTAAGTGTCTATATGTGTATGTATGCACACATGTAAAGGCCAGTAATAAATCACAGATTTTGTTCTTTCAAAATATTTCTCGCTTGCCCCTAGATTCACTAAATATTTTAGGTTGGCTGGCCAGCAAGGCACAAGGATTTCTGTGTCTCCCTTTCCCCGGTGTTGAGATTATAAAAGCAACCCAATTACTCTGGTATTTTTACATGGGTTCTCGGAATCCAGTTTAGGACCTTGTGTTACAAGACAAGCACTTTACTAGTTGAGCTATCTTTCTGGGCCTTGAACATAATATTAGAAAGGATGTATAGAGATCTTCCAACTCAAATGCATATAAATAAAAATGGCCAATCCCAAAAGATAGGATATATTTAATCCTAGCATATGCCATTCTAGAAGAGCTAAAATGGGGGGGGGGAGTATTGTAGAATTCCATGATTTTTGAGGTAAGAATTGTTCAGTTTGAGGAATTCAGAATATTTTGAGAACAGTGAAATTATTCTGTATAACATGTTGGCAAATAACAGACAAAACTGTAATGCAGGTATTGAACAATACCCACTGTTAACACCATTGTGAAGCATGGCACTGGTGAAGGCTCAGAAACTGTAAGAAGTAGTACATTTTCTGGGCTTGGTGGATTATGGGTGTCAAATTTAAGTCCTCTTTGGTCTCTATGTGTCAGAGTTGCTGAGAACAGGAGAATGGAGCATCTAAACCATTGTCTTATATACAGGAGGTCTGTGTTTTCCTCCTAATTCTGCTGTGAATGGAAAATTGATCTAAAAAATGACTTAAATACTTAAACATTATATTAACGATTAAAGTATCATCTATTATGAGGATATATATACATATGCACAGATGGAGCTTACATGTAAAATGTTAATATGAAAACTGATTATTTCAGCAACCTGTTTTCTAAACAGTTTGAAAGGATTGCTTAGAAGAAAACTAATTTGAATGAAAGCAATTATTTTAGTACAGTTAGAAAATATCAAAATACCACTGAATGCATATATTCAGAAAATATCTACAGGCTAATATCCAGAATAGAAAAGATGCAAATTAATGAAGATGAAAATAAACAATTGATGGAAGGTTTAAAATTATAGCCTTATAATATGTTCAATGTCAGAAAGTCATTGCACAATAACTGAAAAATAATGTGCTAGTAAATGTTACATAAAATACCAGTTATATTAAATCCCTGTTTTCTTTGCCTAATGAATTTAACTATTCACTTGTTTATTTGGCTAGGTATGTAATAAGGAATATACTCATAACTAGTAAAATCCTAAAGAGATGCTATATAATGCTAATAAAATTTATTTCAATATGTGCTACAGAAAAACAATACATTTAAGGTTTTTTTCTCTTGTAGATAATATGAATTTTTGTATTAGCTTTTGTAGAAAATTTACAGATGTAATTTGAATATAAGCTTGTTTTTTTATATTTTATAGTTTAGTAAGAAGTGATGTCAGTGAGAGTATAACATTAGAAAAGATATTTTTAATTGTTATTTTCTTCCTGTCTGATAATTTGCTTATGAGACGAATTGAAGATCTTAAGAAGAGGAAATATGAAATCAAATCAGATGGACTTGGGTCAATATACATTTTTACCTGCTTGTGAAAATTGGAATGAAAATGTAAGATGGAGGAAAAAATACTCATACACATAAAATAGGAACAAATAAATCAAAACAGTTTATATACCGATAAACTTAGTATGCTACTGTTAGTTTAATTTCATATTTTTGTCATTTTTTTTACATTCTAAAGGAGATTAGAAGACTGGCTTCTGGAAAGAAAAATTGCTTTTCATATGATTTTCTGATTTTACTTCAGTGAACAGGATATGAGAAACAACATTTTCTTTGTGAGTATAATCATGGACTCCTGTTTAGAATTAGACTTACTTAGCTTTAATACAATCAATATACATTAGTGAACATTTGCTGAATGCTAATAATTGCCCATGTTACAGAAATAAAAGTAGCACTGGGCAATATGATCAATAAAATAAAGAGCCTGTCCATTCAGAATAACTACAATGTAATTTTAAATAGCACATGATAAAAATTAAAATGACTACAATAACCTGAAAAACAAATTAGTTTAGTAAAGTAGTATTCTTGCCACTATATAATGAATGGGTTTAACTGGCTGTTCTTCCTTTTTTCTTGAAAGTTGTTCTATCATCCATTTGTCTATGAGGCTGAAACTCATTAAGTCCATGTATGATGCATTACACATTAGATTAGACTTTGGAAAGAAAGTACAGTTCCCTCATTTGCATTTTGACTTTTCAATATACATTCAATAATCTTAAGATTCATACAGACTTGTTTTACAAGCGGAGAGGACAAAGCTGTTGTGCATGGATGTGTGTGTAACAAGTATCTTAGAGTATTTTACATCTACAGATTATTTTATTCATTTTAATAGGCCCCTGATGAAGGAAAATGGAATGTGCAACGTAGAAAGGACAAGACAGATAAGTAGTGAAAAGGAGATGCTCAGGTGGGTGTTATGCAAACGTAAATGAATGTGTGTGCAAATCCATGCACAAGCTTGAATTTAAAACTAAACAATGTGAAATCAAGGGATAGTTCAAAGAAGTGCTCACACCAATTCTTCTCAAACTATTCCACAAAATAGAAACAGAAGGTACATTACCAAACTCTTTCTATGAAGCAACAGTCACCCTGATACCTAAACCACACAAAGACCCAACAAAAAAAGAGAACTTCAGACCTATCTCTCTCATGAACATTGACGCAAAAATACTCAATAAAATACTTGCAAATCGAATCCAAGAACACATCAAAGATATCATCCACCACGACCAAGTAGGCTTCATCCCAGGCATGCAAGGGTGGTTCAACATACGGAAATCCATCAATGTAATCCACCACATAAACAAACTGAAGGAGCAAAACCACATGATCATCTCCTTAGATGCTGAAAAAGCATTTGACAAAGTCCAACACCCATTTATGTTTAAAGTCTTGGAGAGATCAGGGATACAAGGCACATATCTAAACATAGTAAAGGCAATATACAGCAAGCCTATAGCCAACATCAAACTCAATGGAGAGAAACTTAAATCAATCCCACTGAAATCAGGGACAAGACAAGGCTGTCCACTCTCTCCATACCTCTACAACATAGTACTTGAAGTCCTAGCCAGAGCAATAAGACAACTAAAGGAGATCAAGGGGATACAAATCGGAAAGGAAGAGGTCAAAGTGTCACTATTCGCAGATGATATGATAGTATATATGCGCGACCCCAAAAATTCAACCAGAGAACTCCTCCAGCTGATAAACACCTTCAGCAAAGTGGCAGGATACAAAATCAACTCAAAAAAATCAGAAGCCCTCCTGTATACCAAAGACAAAAGGGCCGAGAAAGAAATTAGGGAAACAACACCCTTCACAATAGCCACTAATAGCATAAAGTTCCTTGGGGTGACACTAACCAAGCAAGTGAAAGACCTGTTTGAGAAAAACTTCAAGTCTCTGAAGAAAGAAATTGAAGAAGATCTCAGAAGATGGAAAGATCTCCCGTGCTCATGGATTGGTAGGATTAACATTGTGAAAATGGCCATCCTGCCAAAAGCAATCTACAGATTCAATGCAATTCCCATCAAAATACCAACTCAATTCTTTACAGACCTTGAAAAAAAGATTCTCAGCTTCATATGGAGAAACAAAAAACCCAGAATCTCCAAAACAATCCTATACAACAACAGATCATCTGGAGGTATCTCTATCCCCGATCTCCAGTTGTACTACAGAGCAATAGTAATAAAAACTGCATGGTATTGGCACAAAAACAGAAAGGAGGATCAATGGAACCGCATAGAAGACCCAGAAATAAACCCACACACCTATGAATACTCGATTTTTGACAAAGAAGCCAAAACCATTCAATGGAAAAAAGACAGCATCTTCAACAAATGGTGCTGGTCCAACTGGATGTCCACATGCAGAAAAATGAAAATAGATCTATATTTATCACCCTGCACAAAACTAAAGTCCAAGTGGATCAAAGACCTCAACATAAAACCAGATACTCTAAATCTGTTAGAAGAAAAAGTGGGGAACAGCCTAGAACTCATTGGCACAGGAGACAACTTCCTGAACAGAACACCAACAACACAGGCCCTAAGAGCAACAATCAATAAATGGGACCTCATGAAACTGAAAAGCTTCTGTAAAGCAAAGGACACTGTCATCAAAACAAAGCGACTGCCTACAGATTGGGAAAGGATCATCACCAACCCTTTATCTGACAAAGGACTAATATCGAGTATATACGAAGAACTAAAGAAGCTGAAAAGCAGCAAACCAAGTAATCCAATTAAAGAATGGGGAGCAGAGCTAAACAGAGAATTCTCAACAGAGGAATATCGAATGGCAGAGAAACACTTAAAGAAATGCTCATCCTCATTAGCCATCAGGGAAATGCAAATCAAAACGACCCTGAGATTTCACCTTACACCCATCAGAATGGCCAAGATAAAAAACTCAAGGGACAACACATGCTGGAGAGGTTGTGGAGAAAGAGGAACCCTCCTCCACTGCTGGTAGGAATGTAAACTAGTACAACCACTCTGGAAATCTATCTGGCTCTTTCTAAGACAATTAGGAATGGTGCTTCCTCAAGACCCAGCTATACCACTGCTAGGTATATACCCAAAGTTTGCTCAAGTACACAAAAGGGATATTTGCTCAACCATGTTTATAGCAGCTTTATTTGTAATAGCCAGAACCTGGAAACAACCCAGATGTCCATCAATGGAGGAATGGGTACAGAAATTGTGGTATTTTTACACAATGGAATACTACTCAGCAATCAAAAAGGAGGAAATCATGAAATTTGCAGGCAAATGGTGGGATCTAGAAAAGATCATCCTGAGTGAAATATCCCAGAAGGAGAAAGACAATCACGGTATATACTCACTTATATAGACCTATAAGATATAAACATAATGAAATCTATACACCTAAAAACGATAATCAAGAGAGCTGACATGGGGTAAGATTATCAATCCTCGTTTAGAAAGACAGATGGGATGCGCATTGAACATATGACAGGAGTCTACTGAGTGCATTTGAAAGACTCTAATTAGTAGTGTTTTCAAAGCAAAGACTCATGACCAAACCTTTGGCAGAGTACAGGGAATCATAAGAAAGAAGGGGAGTTAGTCTGATGAGGAAAGGATAGGAGCTCCACAAGGACCAAATATATCTGGGCACAGGCTCTTCTCTGAGACTGACATGCAACCAAGGACCATGTATGAATGTAAGCTAGAACCTCTGCTCAGATGTAGCCTGTGGTAGCTCAGTAACCAATTGGCTTCCCATAGTGTAGGGAACAAGGACTATTTCTAACAGGAACTCAATGACTGGCTCTTTGGCCTCCCAACCCTCCAAGGGAGGAGCAGTCCTGTTAGGCCACAGAGGAGAGCTTTGCAGCCAGTCCTGAAGATACCTGATAAAACAGGATCAGATGAATGGGGAGGAGGTCCCTCCTATCAGTGGACTTGGCAAGGGGCATGGTGGAGATGAGGGAGGGAGGGAGGGACTGGGAGGGAATGAGGGATCGGGACACGGTTGGGATACAGAGTTAATAAAATGTAACTGATAAGAAAAAATAAAATTAAAAAAAATAAAAAAATAAAAAAAAGAAATAGATGTTACAGAAACATTTGTTTTTCCAAATGAATCTGCAATTATAGCTTCAGAAAATTTAAAGGCCAAGAAAACACATACTCTCAGTTCAAACACAGGTAACTTGTTAGGTATCATCCACTAGATTTTCTAGAAGTTGAATTAGATGAAAAATGGAATTTTAACTGTTTTGCAAAGCTTACTTATTTTATGGATACGGGTATGAATGTCTGTGTGCCTAATGATCCATGGAAGCCAGAAAGGGCATTGTATTTGCTGATACTAATGTTAGGGTCAGTTATGAGTCACTATGTTGGTACTGGGAACCAGAGTCTCTGGGTAAGTATCCAGAACTCTTAGGCACCCAGCCATCTCTCCAGCCCTAAAAGAGGTTTGTTAAATTACACAAAATGATACACTGACAATAAGTAGCCAGGGTGAAAGGAGACAGTCCTGTGGTCCCAGAAAATTCTGTTTCGGTCCTGATCCAGGAGATATTCTGGAGTGTGAACCATACCTCATCCAGGTTCTGTCTCACAGCTTGAAGGAAAATCCCTTCGGTATGCAGCTCCTGGGCAAGTCTGAAGCAGTTGGTTCTGTTAGTTCATAACAAGGCTTGAGAAATAATTAGGTTCTTGAGGAGCTCTTTCTGGGGCTCAGGGGAGACTGAGAACACTAACAGATCAAGGGGTTTCTGAATGAAATGGTTTACCTCCTTACATGAAGCAAAGGTACAAAATGTGGAAGGGTGAGATTGCAGCATGAAGACTTATTTTATGGATGAAATAAATATGAAAGTTTGTTTCACTATGAAAGTTTGTTCCTGTATATCTGTGAGGTCTCTCGTGTTTGTTGCTCTCCAGATTTCATTATGGAAAATACCAGAATTCCTTCCATAGTAATTTTTAAGCTGTATCCACTAGAATAAATTTAAATAACCTACTTCCGGTTTTTATAGGCACATTACCAGGGAAGGTTGCAGGTTATCTCAAAGAAATATGAAACACAAAACAAAGAGATTTTATGGCCCAAACCTTTATAGTTTCTGTCATTTTTTATTACTGCACTTTTATGCTGCTGTGGGTTTATGTCTGGTGTGTTGTTGCGGGCATTTTTTTTCCAGTTTGTATTTCTGGAGCTAGTCTTTTAAAGATCTTATTTAAAAACATCCAAAGTGGTTTTACCCCTTCTATTTACATTGTGGTCTTGTGATTTAATGACAGCAAAGGGAGCTATATTATTTGGGAGTTTATAAAATTCTTATGGCTATGAGACTTAAATATGTGTGTATAGGGGAAGTCACGACCCAACTATCAGAGGCACCAAGGGACTAACATCGTCACAGAAGTTGAACCATTCTGAGTTTATAATGTGCTCCTACTTGGCTTGATTGCAAGGCATGAATCTTTGTGATTATAAGACCATTTTATTGTTATCTTATATTACTACTCCTATTACAGCTAGTCTTGAATGTCCTTGTTTTTTCTTAATATACATTTTAAAGAACAAGATGATGGCAAGAAAATAAGCTATATTTCTATGTATCAAAGAAAATGGAAACCCATCAATGCTTTTGAGAAATTGTTAAATTTGTCCTGACCATGGATTGTCCCCTGAATAGCTTATTCAGTACATTAACTGTACGTGGACACTTATGTTTTATGTTTTCAAGAATGGGCTATGAAATGATTGTAGTGATCTTTGGGAATTGAGCAGAATACTTTGCCTCAAGCATGGAAATTAATCCCTGATGATAGAAATTAGATTTTAATATAGAAGATTTTTCTTATGAAAGTCACAAATGAGATTCTTGGGGATAAAAATCTCCTATTATCATACTGATTTCTGATACTCCCACTAGTTTTAATAACTTCCGCATACCTCTTTTACTCAGTGTGATATTAGGGAGTTTTAATAGTAAATCAGACACCCAGTATCTTTCTCCCGTTATTCGGTAGTGGATGGCTTTAATTTGGGGAAAGTAGAATCCTACTGAGTGAGTAGCACAGGATTGAATAGAAAGACTGTCTAGTAACGGTCAAACAGACATTTCAGAAAGTCTTAAGATTCAGGAGCAGCAGTTGTGAAGCTTTTAGAAATTGTGTTCTTGTTAACAGACCTCCGGACCTTTCCAACCTGTATTCTGAGAATTTGAAATATCCCAGCATATCACAGTTGGCCCTTCCTTGAAGTCTTTCCTGAGGGTGTACTTCCTTAGTCTAGCATACTTTGTTTCCATTCTTTTTGCTTCTTTTCTGTCTTATGATGTTTTGACATTCATTTGATCTTTAAGATCAACTGATAGGATCTTGGATTATATTGTTATCATTTCATTATTTTATGTTCAAATATACTAAAAAATAATAAGTTTCTTTGTTTACTGTAATTTTTTTTTCATTTTTCTAACTTCCCATCAATTCCAGTTCAAGTGTCCCACATAAATCACATTATTATTGATTGTGACTCAGTTCATAATTGTTATGAGCCTCCATTATGATTTTCATCTCTACATAGCTAGGCTGTCCCCATGCAGATATGTCAAGTAGCAGGTGAATTTCAGAAGAAAAACATGGTTCTTCCTTTACAACTCAGTGGATGCAAAACAGAGAGATCATAATTCTGCTGAAGAATGAGAAAGACATCTCATGTTGCTTTTGTGTGTGTGTGTGTGTGTGTGTGTGTGTGTGTGTGTGTGTGTGTTTCAATTATAACCCCTTTCCAATTTTGGTTCTGGGAACAGCAGCCTATCTTGAAATGACACTGCATAAAATGAGAGGGAGTGACTCCCAGAATTATAAGCATTGATCAGGCAGTCCCATTCTTATGAATATCATCACTCTCTCTTGTCTGGAAATTTACAGAAATCTCATAATCCGATGCATTATTTGACCCAGAAAATATCAAGTCCTCTCCACATTTTCCCATTACTGCCTCAGACAGATGCAAAGAGAATAAAGACAGACACTGGCTTGCCCTGTAACATCCTGGTGGATGTGGGGCTGATGCTGTGCTCATGAATCTCATCAGTATGCTTCTCCTGGTGCCTATGATTAGAAAGACAGATGGCATGAAATAAAAAGACCATTCTTCCAATTTGTTACAATTTTGGATGCCCAAATCACTAAGATAAACAGGTTTGAATCAAATAAAAATTCATATGGGGGCCGGGAGGATAGCTCAGTGGATTACACACTTGCCACCAAGTCTGTGGATGTGAATTTTATCCAACAGACACACATAGTGAAAGAAGAGCATTGACCCCTGTATGTTGTCCTCTGATCTCCACATGTGTACCATGGTGTACAATGTTCCTGCTGTTCCCCCAGTACATTCTCCCACCGCCTCCCTGACACACACACACAAATAAATAACTGTTATCTTTAAAATTGACAGATAATCTCATATAAATAACAAATGACAGCCACTGTGGTTGATTAATACTTTCCAAATTCAGAGGGAGGAAACCAGAGTCTTTTCTAAAGCTTTTGGGATAAAAACCACAACTTCACACTTTTCTTTCTGCCAATTACAAAAACTTTGTGGAACAGAACCTGTTTCCTTTTGTTGCTACTTTATTGTTTCTATGAATCTTTGGCTTTGACAAGTAATGTAGAAGGAAAACCATGCAGGCCAGGCACTGAACACAGAGCTTGCTACAAAGGATGGAGAAATGAGGAACATAAAAACATTGTGGTAATTTTTTTTTGAGAAATGACTTGAAAAGGGGGAAGATGTCGCATCTTTGTGTCATACTGCCTCTCGTATGGTCCATGAATATTTCTAACCATGGCTAGAAGCACTTTATTTCAAACAGGTAAACTATAATCTAGCCAATGTTGTAGGAGATGTGCGTGTCACCCGAGGGGCAGGTATGGCTCTGCCTGTCAAGAGCTTGAAGGCCAATGTGCAGTGTTACCCACTTTACTGAAGTGCCTGGCATTTAGGTTTCTGGATTGGTCTTTGACTGTGACGTTAGCAGAACTGAAACCCCACCATTTCCCCCACTGAGTCATTTTTGATGCTTAAAAACATGTTCTCAAACTATAATGGCATCAATACCTGTGGTTGTGTTTTCTATCAAAAAGAAAAAAATGCTTTTTGCTTTCCTTCCAGACCTGTCAAAATTCTTCATTCTGAAGAATTTATCTTGGAAAAGTGGGTACAGGCATAACACCTACAGGAAGTCTTTCATTTCACAATCTGTGTCAAGATAATGCTGCTGGTGTTTGTAAAATTTATGCAGAAAACACACATTCTAAACTTTTCTCTATAGGTATTTGGGAAGGCAAAATTAATAGTGTATATGGTATGTAATTAGAAAATTAAATAAATCACAATTTGTTTATCAAGCATCCACAAACCAATAGTGTTATGTTCCAGGCTGATCAGACATGCTGAGCCTGATGGCCAACTGATGGGCAGAGTGAATGGAATTTTATGTAAGAAGTGGGAAATAGTAAGAGCTGGAGGGGACGGGAACTCCACAAGCAGAGCAACAGAACAAGATAATTTGAACACAGGGAACTTCCCAGAAAATCATACTCCAACCAAGGAATATTCGTGGAGATGACCTGGAACCCCTGCACAGGTGTAGCCCATGGCAGTTCAGTGTCCAAGTGGGTTACATAGTAATGGGAAGAGGGACTGCCTCTGACATAATCTGATTGGCCTGCTCGTTGATCACTTCCCCCTGAGGGGGGAGCAGCCTTACCAGGCCACAGTAGAGGACAATGCAGCCACTTTTGATGAGAACTGATAGACTAAGATCAGAAACAAGAGGAGAACCTCCCCTATCAGTGGACTTGGGGAGTGGCATGCATGCAGAAAGGGGAGGGAGGGTGGGATCGGCAGGGGAGGAGGGAGGGGCTTATGGGGGGATACAAAATGAATAAAGTGTAATTAATAAAAAATTTAAAAAAAAAGAAATTTAACATCTTGCAGGAGTACTTACATTGCAATGGAGCCAGTTTCTGCCTGTGTTAGACAAGGTAGTCAGTTAGTAAATAAGCCTGGTCTAATCCCATTCAGCCTGTTTCATGAAGGTCTCACTCTTTAACATTAATGTTATACCTTGTCTTCCTGGCCAGAAATTTTTTCTCACAATTCTTTTTTGCACACAATATTATATCATAAACTTCCTTGATAAGATTCTTATGTTTATCAGTCAAATAATAGGAACAGATGTATAGTCCAAACATCATTTTCCCATACTGCACAAGCAAATATGTTTAATATACATCTCACACTGTGTATTCTGAAATGTTGACAAATGTCCGTAAATAGTTATTAGCAGATTGGATATTTACCACTTTACCTTGGAAAGTATATTATATTCAGTATTATTTTTTTTGTATTTTGTATTTTCTTTTTTAATTAAATTTTTATTTTTTTAATTTTTTTATATTAGTTACAGTTTATTAACTTTGTATGGAGCTGTATCTTTCCCCCTCATTCCCTACCAACCCCACCCTCCCTCATCTCCTCCCTGCCCCTTTCCAAGTCCACTGATAGGAAAGGACCTCTTCCCATCTAATCTGACCCTGGTTTATCAGGTATTTTCCAGACTAGCTGCAAAGTCCTCCTCTGTGGCCTAGCAGGGCTGCCTCTCCCTCAGGGGGCAGGGGGGTGTCAAAAAGCCCACCATTGAGTTCATGTCAGAAATAGTCCCTGTTCCCCTTACTAGGGTACCCACTTGGCTACTGAGCTACCATGGGCTACATCTGAGCAGAGGTTCTAGGTTATATGAAAGAGGACCCGGGGTACGATGATCAATCCTCACTTAGAAAGACAAATGGGATGGACATTGGATATAGGAGAAAACAAGTAACAGGACAGGAGCCTACCACAGAGGGCCTCTGAAAGACTCTACCTAGCAGTGTATCAAAGCAGATACTAAGACTCATATCCAAACCTTCAGCAGAGTGCAGGGAATCATAAGAAAGAAGGGGGAGTTAATATGACCTGGAGAGGACAGGAGCTCCACAAGGGCCAAATATATCTGGGCACAGGGGTATTTTATGAGACTGTTTCTCCAACCAAGGACCATGTATGGATATAACCTAGAAATTTTTATTTTTTATATTAGTTACAGTTTATTACTTTGTATCCCAGCTGTAGCCCCCTCCCTCATTCCCACCAAATCCCACCGTCCTTCCCTCATCTTCTCCCTGCCACTATCTAGGTCCACTGATAGGGGAGGTCCTCTTCCCCAAACAAGAACAATGCACGAAGAGGACCTAAAACCCCTGCTCAGATGTAGCCCTAAACTTGGTCTCCAAGTGGGTGTCCTAGTAAGGGAAGCAGGTGCTGTCTCTGGTAGGAACTCAATGGCTGGCTCTCTGATCACCTTCCCCTCGGGTGGGGGAGTTGCATCCTTGCCAGGCCACAGAGGAAGACAATGCAGCCAGTCCTGATGAGACCTGATAGGCTAAGGTCAAATAAAAGGGGAGGAGGACCTCCAGTATCAGTAGACTAGAGGAGGGATATAGAGAAGGAGGGAGAGAGGGTGGGATTGGGAAGAGACAAGGGAGGGAACCACAGCTGGAATACAAATTGAATAAAGTGTAATAAATGATAAAAATATAATATATTAATGTGCAATTATTTGGTAACTAATGAACATATTTGTGGTATCATCATTGTCTGGTTTACAATTTGGAATCGGATCTGTTGGTGACCAGAACTTTATAAGGTGTGTACTTCTTTTCTACAGTGGTTTTTAGTTTGTTTGCTTGTTTTTTTGTTGGCAAAGTAATAAAAAAAAAAACTTGCTTACTTTTGCTTAAACATGTTTTATTTTTTTAATTTAATTTAATTTTTTTTCTTATCAGTTACATTTTATTAACTCTGTATCCCAGCTGTGTCCCGCTCTCTCATTCCCTCCCAATCCCACCCTCCCTCCCTCATCTCTACCCTGCCCCTTTCCAAGTCCATTGATAGGGGGGGACCTCCTCCCCATTCATCCGATCCTGTTTTATCAGGTATCTTCAGGACTGGCTGCAAAGCCCTTCTCTGTGGCCTAACAGGACTGCTCCTCCCTTGGGGGGGGGGGAGGTCAAAGAGCCAGTCATTGAGTTCGTGTTAGAACTCCTTTTTCCCCTCACTATGGGAAACCAATTGGTTACTGAGCTACCACAGGCTACATCTGAGCAGAGTTTCTAGGTTATATCCATACATGGTCCTTGGTTGAATGTCAGTCTCTGAAAAGACCCTGTGCCCGGATATATTTGGTCCTTGTGGAGCTCCTATCCTTTCCCCATCATACTAACTCCCCTTCTTTCATATGATTCCCTGTACTCTGCCAAAGGTTTGGTCATGAGTCTTTGTATCTGCTTTGAAAACACTGCTAGTTAGAGTCTTTCAGATGCGCTCAGTAGACTCCTGTCATATGTTCAATGCGCATCCCATCTGTCTTTCTAAACGAGGATTAATCATCTTACCCCATGTTCACTCTCTTGATTATCGTTTTTAGGTGTATAGATTTCATTATGTTTGTCATATCTTATAGGTCTATATAAGTGAGTATATACCGTGTTTGTCTTTCTCCTTCTGGGATATTTCACTCAGGATGATCTTTTCTAGATCCCACCATTTGCCTGCAAATTTCATGATTTTCTCTTTTTTGATTGCTGAGTAGTATTCCATTGTGTAAAAATACCACAATTTCTGTACCCATTCCTCCGTTGATGGACATCTGGGTTGTTTCCAGGTTCTAGCTATTACAAATAAAGCTGCTATAAACATGGTTGAGCAAGTATTCCTTTTGTGTACTTGAGCAAACTTCGGGTGTATACCTAGCTGTGGTATAGCTGGGTCTTGAGGAAGCGCTATTCCTAATTGTCTTAGAAAGCGCCAGATAGATTTCCAGAGTGGTTGTACCAGTTTACATTCCCACCAGCACTGGAGGAGGGTTCCCCTTTCTCCACAACCTCTCCAGCATGTGTTGTCCCTTGAGTTTTCATCTTGGCCATTCTGATGGGTATAATGTGAAATCTCAGGGTCATTTTGATTTGCATTTCCCTGATGGCTAATGAGGTTGAGCATTTCTTTAAGTGTTTCTCTGCCATTCGATATTCCTCTGTCAAGAATTCTCTGTTTAGCTCTGTTCCCCATTTTTTAATTGGATTACTTGGCTTAAACATGTTTTATTTTATTTAGTAAGGAAGTGGAGTTGAGCCTGATGGCTTAAAGTCTCCATATTTGTGATACTTACTGATTAAAAGTTCATTTGCAACCTCTGAATCCATAACCCTAAAAATCAGGGTCATTTATAGACATGAGAGAGTTGCCAAAAATTGGAAGACAAGTATATTTGACAGGTACATTCCAAATCAATATTTGGAATTCTTTACTTGTTTTTTTGTAAACATGTGTTCATTTTAGGTTTATTTACTGCCTCTCTTATTATCATTCCTATGTTGATCATTGCAATGGTCCTCTACTATATTGAAAAAAGTCAATGCAATGTGAATTCTCTTCATATAGCTACTTCGTTCTTCATTACAATAAAGACCATAATATACCCTAGGAGAAAACTTAAATTTTAAATATTCTTCATTCAGCTGTGAGTTAAAGTGCTTTTGAATGTGGGTTCAGTAGTAATGAAGCAACAACACTGATAGCACAAGAAATTGATATTGTGATATATGACATTGTCTTACAGAGCAGCTGTATTTTATTTTGTAAATGATTTTTATTAAAAAGGTGAATATATCAGAGTATTCCGTACAGGTCACATGGCAGTTAAATACTTATAACTGTATATATCGATGTAATATTCCGAATCAGGTAATTGAAGTTTACAATTAATGAATAAGTTTAACAACATTCGAGATATCCCCATGCTCACAGGATTCCCATACATGGGAAGTTACAAGAAAATAAATGTCCCTGATGGTGGATGCCTTGTTGTTTGCTCCTAGTGAAGAAATAATCAAAGACAAGACAGAAATATCTCTAGAAATGTTTCAAAAATTAACATAGATATAGATCCTTGACACAGTATAAAAGCTTTTGTTACTCATGGCCGTGCTATTTGTAAACTATTTCCATTTTGGTTAAGCAGTAATTTCTAAAACTAAAACAACTTGTTTACAGATTTCTGCTCTATCCTTATCCACTGCTAGTTATGGGAGAATTTCTTGGTTATATAACTTTCTTTAATGCACCACACACCTCATTTCCCTAGCTACCACCAGCAATGACCACTGAATGCCAAAGAAGGGCATTTTTCAGTTTCCTTTCCTTTCCATATTGCTGCCCCAGCCTAAAAGAGAACTATAGGCTCCACTTTTTACACTAGAGACTTACTATACAGGTCTTTACCCAAACAGGCTCTCCTGTCATTGGGTCTCTTGTTTCTTGCCCATCCTCCTCATTCATCTTTCCTATGTGTCTTGCTCATGGATTATGCATGAGTTGGGAGCTACAAAGGTGAACTGTAATGAGGAATAAGAAAATAAATGAAGGTGCTATTACAATGCTCACACTAGGTTCTGTACTAATTTTATGTCTACTGAGCAAAGAAAAATATACTATAAATGGCTAGCTTGTTCCTTAAAGAATGTAGTGAAATAGCAGAAATGCATACACATAGAAACATACAAACAGAAACATACACACAGAGAAATACACACACAGATATAGACAGAGAGACATTAACACACACATATATATTTGTATATATATATACACATACATGTATATGTATGTGTATATATATACACACACACATATGGTGTAATAAACTACATAATATGAAAAACATAATTTCACATAAATGTAAACAAGGCTAGAAAGTCTTCCTAGTTCTAATAACACTCTGCAAAGAATTTTAAATGTATTACTTTCACAAACAGTACTTAATCTTTAGAAGCCCTTACTGTGTTTGGATTGTAACAAAGTGACATAAAAAAAAGAAAAAAATAATAATTGTTTTGTACAAAAAAAAACCCATAGTGCTTGTCTTCCATCTTTTCATTATATGTCACAATTTTCCAGCCTTTGTCCAAATATTCTTCTGCTATTTATTTATTTTATCTTATTTATTTTTTTTTATCTATCTATCTATCTATCTATCTATCTATCTATCTATCTATCTATCTATCTATCTATTTGTTCATTTGTTTATTTATTTATTTAGTCTGAGGAAATACTTGAGGTTTATTCCCACATCTCTACCATCAGGGAAGGGGAGGCCCACCCTGATACCAAGGGTACCAACCCACTCTGGCATATCAAGTTCCAACAGAACTAGGTATATCCGCTCCTACTGAGGGCTGACAAGGCAGCCCACCCAGAGGAAAGGGATCGAAAGGCAGGCAACAGAGTCAGAGACAGCCCCTTCTCTAATTGTTATGGGACCCACCTGAAGAGCAACCACATGTCTGCTACATATATGCAGGGGGCCTAGGTCCAGCCTATGCATGCTCTTTGGTTGGCGGTTCAGTCTCTGTGAGCCCCGATGGGCCCAGGTTAGTTGACGCTGTAGGTCTTCTTGTAATTTCCTTGATCCCTCTGGTTCCCTCAATCCTTTCCCCATTCTTCCACAGGACTCCCAAGCTCCACCTCTTGTTTGGCTATGGGTTTCTGCATCTGTTTCCATCAGCTGTTGGATGAAGCCACTCAGAAGTCAGGAATCATAACAGAGTATCTTTAATAGTGTCAGGGGTTGGCTCTCTCCAGTGGGGTGGAATCTTATGTTGGGCTGGTCATTGGTTGGTCCCTAGATCTCTCACCATCTTTATTCCTGCACTACTTATAGGCAGGACAAATTTTAAGTCAAAGGTTTTCTGGGTGGGTTGGTGTCCCCCTCCTTTCACTTGAAGTCCCTCCTGGCTACAGGAGGTGACCTTTTTTCAAGCTCCATATTTGGGATGTTGGAAGTCTCAACTAGGGTCGCTCTTATAGACTCCTGGAGGCCTGTCTAGTCTCAGAGATGCTTAGTTTCAGCCATAAAGTACAGGATAACCAGACTACAGTCCACAGACCCAAAGATATGATGTAACAAGGAGGGCCCAAGGAAAGATTCTTGAGTCTCACCCAGAAGGGACAATAAAATAGACATCTGAAGTAGATAGAGCAAGGGAAATGGATGAGGGAGGGATAAGGAGAGTAACCAGGGTAGGTATCAGGAGTAGGGAGGAGAGAAGGCTGAGAGAAAACATAAATCTTCTGCTATTTATGACCATTCATTCTGTAGATAAAATAAAATAAAATTCAACAAATATTTAAGTAGTAATCAGAAGTTCAATGATATCCAACCTTGGGACTTTACTGCCATTCAGGTGTTCCCAACATCCTAGCTAGCTTGTCTTCTCTAGACATTGTTAGTAAATGAAATTTTAATGCCTAACATTTGTAGAGGATGCATAGTCCACAGAGCTTTAGGCAGCAGGGCTGTAAGAAACTTTGCAAGTAAAAGCAACAACAAAAAATTCTACTGTTGGTGTTAAAACTCAAAGAACTTGAGCAGCAGGAAATTTTAGCTGCTATTTTAGTCTATAAGCCCTTGAGTCAAGGAAACAACATGAAGAGCAAGATAAATAGCAGGAGGTGTGCAGAGAAAACATAAATACTGTGGTATCTAAACCAGAATAAGGCAGAAAAAAAAACTACAGAAGGGAAGAAAACTCTAAATAAAAACAGTGGAGAAAGAGAAGGAATGGTTAGCAGAGCATCATGAGAGGTTAAGTGTCTGCTGTCTTCTATCAGAAAACAAGGGTCAGGAAAGGTTTCTATAAATTAAAGGCTCAAGACATAAAGCTGAGGAATAAGTATTTCATTGACTCTTTTCATGGAGGACATTGATTCTTGTGTCATGAACTAGAAGAAAGGACTAAACTTTACAGTATAAAGGAGATTACAAAGAAGATGATGTGTGGGTCAAGAAGCTGCTATGAGTATTATATCATTATAAAAGTTTTTTATTGCTAAAAATTTCAGGTGTTACTAGTTATAGATAGATAATGAACTCTAGAAATGGTCTCTGTTGCCATTTTCTTCCATGGTGTCGCTGCTCATGACCTGTCCATGTGTCATTAAAGAACCTCCCACCCATGCTCACACAGTAACCCTCAAAAGCTCCATGAGACAAACACAGAAACATGATGTGAAAGTGTGGGGCGGGGAGAAAGTCTTTGTCAATTGAGCAGGCTGTGATGAGATAAGCTAATGGGAGACGAGAATGCCTGAAATTCATTATATACAATTATGGAACTGTCAAAGAACATGAAACTACTGAAATAAAGAAAGAAAGTGATAAATCTATGGTAATAAAGAAAACTGTGTTCCCTAAGCACTCCTGATATCATTTAAATGAACTAACGAAACAAAAGATATTAATAAGAGGAAAACATACAGAAGTGTTTAGAATTTATTTTTCAAATGCTACAAGGGATTGATAATTTCTTGAAGAAGTGGCCTTGAATTCTAGCTTACATAACATCTTCCACACCGAAGCAAGTATTCTTAGAAAGTAATCAGCCTCGTGGGGAAATAAACCAAACAACAAAATAAACAATAACAACCAACCATCTGATTGTCAGGTTTTAAAGACATGCTATATGAAACTTGCATGGAAACCAAGCCCTAACCTAAGGGAAGGTGTCTGTACTGTTTCTTTTCTGTTCTTTTCCTCTCATTGACTTTGGCAGTGCTACACATAGTAGAAATGTTAGCAGCTACACAACAGGAACTTCCCTGAGTTGATATTGCCCCTGACTCTGCATCACGTAACATCCTTGTTTTCATTCCCTCCAACAATGGCCCTTATCCTCCACATATGTGCAGTCTGCCAGCAAATGTTCTTTGGTTGATTTTACTTGAATATGATTAAATACTAGTTCCTTCAATGTAAACATGAGCATATAAAACCATATTAGCATTTGCCTCCATTTATACAGTTGGATGTGAAGTACTTTCTTCTTTAAAATCTGACAAAGCACCTTGGGCAGCAGTATAAATCTTCAAGGCTATACCAGCCTCCTACAGACACCAGAACTCAACATGAAAGCGATCCTCAAAGGCAGAGCATGGCAAAGCATGCAGATGAATGGGACCCTGGAAGTTGCCATGGACTAAATTCTCCTTAATAGAATGTTATTTCAGCATTTTATAAAAGACTGGCTTCTCTTTCTCTAACTAATAAATACTCTGTATTGTGTCACATCTCTAATGTATTCTCAAAGGACTTTCATTTTGAGTTCTAAGACATAATTTTTTAATCTCTTTTTTGTTTCAAATTCTACTGGGAAGACTGAGACACTCTATAACATCATTATTACTTAACTGTTTTGTAATTATTGTGAAGGTGTGGTAAAGTTTTGGGGAAAATTTTGGGACAAATTCTGACAGCCTTGCAGCATGTTGATAGTGGAGAAACCACAAGGTTCAGTAATAGAGAAAACAGTGTTAGTTATACTGTCTTGTGGAGCCCTGAGGTACAGTTTCTTTCTATGGAATGTGTTTCAAGGGCTGTGAAAGTGCTGGTCTCTGGATTTCAGACATAAACTACCACATGCAAACAGAAGTAAGATGACCGTGGTGTCTAGTGTTCATCACATGAAAGAATCCAAAATCAACTGAGAGATGAGACTTTGGCCTTGCCTACAGGGCTATTTTCTCTGTGTTCACTTCGAAGCAAAGACCTGCCTACTCTAGCCTCAGCATCCTGTATGCAGGGCATCCCTGACTATGTAAGAGTGATGAAGTGAGCAGAGCACTATCACACATACATACACTCATTACTCTCTTCTAACTTCAGACAAACATTTTGTCAAAACTGTTTGATCACAGCAACAGAGGAGAAACGAAGACATTGACTTACTGAGTCACCTCTGCCTGACATGAGATTGAGAGACAACATATTGCATGCGATGTCGCTCTGCATAGAGATGCATACATGTGAATAATTATTTCAAGAAAAAGGAGTGAAAGTCTAAATAAGGGAAAACAAGGCATACAGAAAATGGATGAAAAGAATATAAACAGAAGAATATGAATAAAAACAGAAGAAAACCCATCTTGATGCCCATTTCTTTCTTCTTGCCACTAAAATTGAACATAAATTCAAGTGTCCAACATCCTTGTGATAGCCGAACTCCGGAAGAAGTTCTTTCAAAGCCTTGGATGTTAATCTGAAACTAATTCAAGCTTTTTGAGTTCAAAAATGGGATTGGAAACCTTTGAAGAGCAGGCTTCCTCATGAGATTTCCATTACCTCTATTCTTACTGATAAGCCACAGGTATCAGAGAAACATCCATTTGTGTGCTATCTTTGGACCCTTCAGTACAAGAGAGGAGGTATAGAAAGAAAAGATGGGGTTTGCTTTGATTCAGGTTTCAGAGGAAAGTTTCAATCAATTCGAATTTTGTCTGAAGCCAGTCCACTACAGTAGCTTAAAGTCTTTATTAGACACACGTATGATGTTACCTTCAGCGTAATATGCCAGCTTCAAGAGAGTGTTGATCTGGTCTGATGGATAAGGTCTACTCTGCCTCTGTTCCTGACCTATGGAATTTACCTTGGATAAAAAATCCATTTCCTGTTTTCTGTTTTCTTACTTCTATTATGAAGACAGATACTTGAAGAAACGTAACATGACTTTAGTTACTTAGTTCTCATGAGCACATATGTATATGATAGTCTTAATGATACTTGTATGTATGCTTATTAATATTGATTTGCACAATTCAAATGACTTAGCTTCAATACCAGATGTTTGATATGGGGGATATGTTAGGGATATGTGTGTATAATATTGCATGAACACACACATATACATAAGCATATATATATATATATGTATCTTTCAGTGAACATATATGCACTTTTCTTATGGCAATACTGAAATATCAATATTTTATTCTTCCCACCTCTCTAAAAATGGCTATGCTAAAGACAACTGATTTTTTTTTTTAATCAGCAAAGAGCTTTCTTCTGTCATTAATGGGAAAAAGTGTGCCAATTATCTACATTTGTTTTTAGAATTAGCATTATACTCTAAGTAAAATTATGGAGACAAAGTGGCAGTATTATAACGTTTGTCAACTCCAGAAAAAAAAAAAAACAGCAAAATCTGAAAGACAGAACTCACATTAGTTTCTAGTCTAACCTCACTGAGTTACCTTGAAAGCCACTCTCAGCAGGATTAAATACTGTTTCTGAAAATAATCAATATTCTTTAAATACAAATATATATTATCAAGTCAGGTCTAAGTAGGGAAATAGAGAGTAACCAGTAAAATGTTCTAATTTTACCATACAGATGAAAATTTCCACAAACTGATCCCTATGTTCTTGTCTATAAATACTCCTAGTATGGAAATGTCTTCCAGGAACTCTGTTTCCTCAGCATGGCTCAGAGAGTCTGGATATGTGCAGGCGCTGAGTGACTAAAGAGCTGATTATGAACACAGCATTATTACACAGTCTGCAGCATTAGTAAGAATCCTCTAGAATGAAAATACTGCAAAATTGTAGGTGATTTCCTTTATAATTTCTTTTCAAAAAATCTATTTGGAATGTATCCAGTTTTCCTAAACCATTCCTGATTTATTTCAAGGAAGGCCTTCCTCTCCTAACCTGCTATTCCTTGTACATAACAGAAAACAGAGAAAGTCCAATTCTAAGGCATTGGCATTCTACCAACATGCTTAGGAGGTGATTTTTTTTTTTTAAGTTGTGACATATTAGAAACTGGGTACCAGTGGGAAAGATCTGTGGTAGTTAGCTAAGAACAATTAATTTATGTATAAAGGAAACAGGTTTTGAGCTGTCTTCACTGCATTATTCATTGCATCTAATAAGCAGAATGTTGAAATAAAATAAAGATGTGTTTCTATCCTCCCGTCATTGTCTTCTTCCTGTCTTTTCTATTATTTTATCCTGATTAAACCTCAGAGCTGACTTCATTCATCATTTCCATGGGAGAAATAATCAGATCACAAATGTGAAATATTTAGGCTCCTTATGTTGATTCTATTGATTAAATATTATGATCACCATACGGTACAACCCACTCATCATGCCATTATTAGCTAAATATAAATGTTTTACAAATGCAAGCTTGTGCTGTCTCCCTCCCTCCATCCCTCTCTCACTCTCTATCTATACACACACACAGTCACACACACAAACATGCACTAGTATATGAGTATTCCGTGCAAAGCCAAGAACTTCATACATTGACAAAATAAAATTAATATGCAAGAATGAAGTAAGCAAGTCTGATTCATTTATTAATTTGCCATTTTATTAAGTAGTTGCTGAATATCTATTATGCGTCTGTTGGTCTGTTGTGGTCTATATTCTGGACTACAGATAGAGCAGTATGTAAAATAAGTGTGTTATCCCTGCACTCCGAGAAGACAGATCATTAACAGCATGTTAGATGGTTCCTACCATGCTAGCTTACATAGCGTGAGGTGTGTATAATAAGAATAAACAATTTAACAACAACAACACAAATAACCTCAAAAGCCT
Organism: Psammomys obesus; assembly: GCF_907164565.1. Classification (NCBI taxonomy): domain Eukaryota; kingdom Metazoa; phylum Chordata; class Mammalia; order Rodentia; family Muridae; genus Psammomys; species Psammomys obesus. The sequence goes on from NW_026592548.1 coordinate 9,457,189, forward strand.
CAGAGAATATGGTCAGAGAACCAATGAGAAGACACATCTTTCCAATCCTTTTATTTATTTATTTATTTATTTATCTATTTATTTATTTATTTATTTATTTATTTTTAGTGTTTTAATATTAAGTTTTATTTTTTAATTTTTTTTCACTTTCCATCATGGTTGTACCCCCACCCATTCTAGCTCCACCCTCCTTTTCTTCTTTGCTCCCCCTACTATTCCTCAGAAAAAGGGAGCACCATTCCCCACCAGCCCAGCTCATCAAGTTGCATCCAAGCTGAACATGTCTTCATCCCCTGTGGCCTGGTAAGGCAGTTCCTCCAGGGAGAAGTGATCAAAAAGCTGGCAATTGAGTCTTTGTCAGATGCAGTCCCCACTTCCCTTAATAGAGAACCCACAGGAAGTCTAAGCTTCCCATCTGCTACAACTTTGTAGGGGGCCTATGTCCAATTCATGCATGGTCCTTGGTTGATTCTTCAGTCTCAGCAAGCCCCTCTGGCCTTGGTTAGTTGGTCCTGTTGGTCTTCTTGTGGAGATCCTGTCACCTCTGTGTTCTTTTCTTTTTCCTCCCACTACCCCAATATTTGTCTAAGAATCTCAGCATTTGTTCTGAGTTGCTACTGGGTAAAGTATCTCAGAGGTCAACACTGTCATAGTGTCAGGGCTTGGCACTCTCCCAATGGGTTGGTCTTTGGTTGGGCAATCCCTCAATCTCTACTCTATCTGTTCCATCTTTATCCCTGCATATCTTGTAGGCAGGGTAAATTTGAGGGTTCAGTTTTGGTGGATGAGTTGGAGTGTCCTGCTATCTGCCAGAAAGCTAGTCTAGTAAGGTGCCCTTTTCAATGGGTATGGATACTGCTACTAGGAGTCACTGCTTGAATCCTCCTCATATCCTCCTGGAGTCTTACCCTGACTTAGGTCTCCAGCTTGTCACAGAGATATCCCCACTCTCCATTTCCCTTTTTTTCTACAAGCCTTCTGTCCTCGTTCCCTCACTCTCCCCAGGTCTGATCTCCATCTTCTTAACTCCCTGAACCACTTCTGCTATTTTGTTCCCTCTCTTCAGTCACTGCCTCTGTCTGTTCTATCTCCTTTTCAAAGTGAGATGTATGCTTTCTTCCTTGGATACTCCTTGTTATTTAACTTTTTTGGGTCTGTACCTTAGTATGTTTATCCTGGATTATATGGCTAAAATCCCCTTATAAGTTTGTACGTATGTGTCTTTCTGGGTCTGGGTTACCTCAATCAAGATGATCTTTTTAGTTCCATCCATTTGCCTGCAAGTTTCATATTTTTTAATAGTTTAGTAGTAGTCCACAGTTTCTTTATCCATTCTTTGGTTGAAGGACATCTGGGTTGTTTCATACTCTAGATATTGTGAATAAAGCTGCTAAGAAAATAGTTGAGCAAGTGTCCTTGTGGTATGTTTTTTTGGGTATATACCCAAGAATGGTAAAGCTGGGTCTTGAGGTGAAGAAATTCCCATTTTTTCTAAGAAAACACCGAATTGATTTCCAAAGTGATTATGCAAGTTTATACTCCCACATTCAGTGGAGGAGAGTTCCCCTCTCTCCACATCGTCTACATCAGCTGTTGTCACTTGAGTTTTTATCTTAGTCATTCTGACTTGTGTTTGAGATGGATCTCAGGGTCATTTTGATATGCATTTCACTGATGACCAAGGAAGTTGACAATTTCTTTGACATCCTTATGAAGAGCAATTTAGTAGAATGTTGGGAATCAAACTGCTTTTTAAAAATTCCAAGAGTATGTGATGAGCTATATCAATTTTTCAAATAATTTTGTATAGAACATACATAATATGAGTGCACTAAAACCAGAAGAAGAGAGGAGAGAAAAGGAGAAGAGGAGGGTAAGGAAGAGTGGAAAGTCTAACTAAATGTCAAAAATCATGAGGGGGGAGGGAGGGGTTAGGAGGGAATGAGGGAGAGGGCTACAGCTAGGCTACAAAGTAAACTGTAATCTGAGGATTAAGTAAACATATATAAAATAAAAAATAATTAAAAAAAGAATGAAAGGGGAAGGTGAAAAGACAGACAAGCAACAATAATGGTTTGAGTCAGAAAAAAAAGTCCAAGACCGGTATACAATATAGGTAAGACTCTGAATGGGGATAAAAGGTTCAGACCAATACCATGCTATGTAGGTTTTGAAACTGAAACTACCATTAGTGCTTCTTATGCTTCACATTTGCCTCTTCATCAATGGACTGTAAAAAAGAAAATACATGAACATTAGTAAAGAAAAATTTTGTTTGACATCTGAGAAGAAAAGAGATGAGTACAAAATAGTTATTTGAAAAAATTAAATACAGGAAGAAGAGGTATATATTATGAGACTGATAGTTTATTTTTAAGGGATTAAGTGCAGTCAGTGATCATTCATTTAAAGCTTGTCTGCATGGCTGTGTATTTGCCTTTCCAAATTTAGATGCTATTGAGGATAATATTTTTTTAATTTTTTAGTAATTATACTTTATTCACTTTGTATCCCCCCTGTAGCTCCCTCCTTCCTTCCCTTCCAAGCCCTCCCTTCCTCCTCGTTCTCCACACATGCTCCTCCCCAAGTCCACTGATAGGGGAGGTCTTCTTTTCCTTCCTTCTGATCCTAGTCTATTAGGTCTCATCAGGAGTGGCAGCATTGTCTTCCTCTGTGGCCTGGTAAGGCTGCAAGCTCCTCACGTGAGGTGATCAAAGAGCAGGCCAATCAGTTCATGTCAGAGACAGTCACTGTTCCCATTATTATGGAACCCACTTGGACACTGAACTGTCATGGGCTACATCTGTGCAGAGGTTCTGTGTTATCGTCATGCATGGCCCTTGGTTGGAGAATCAGTCTCAGGAAAGACACCTGTGCTCAGATATTTTGGTTTTTTTCTCTCCTTGTGGAGCTTCTGTCCTCTCCAGATCTTACTATTTCCCACTTCTTTCATGATTCCCTGCACTCTGCCCAATGGTTAACCAAAAGTCTCAGCATCTGCTTTGATAGTCTGCAGGGCAGAGCCTTTCAGAAGCTACTGACTTGTTCTCTGTTTTCTCCTTTTTCTGATGTCCATCCTCTTTGCCTTTCTGGATGGAGATTGAGCATTTTAGCCAGAGTCCTCCCTCTTGATTAGTTTCTTTAGGTGTACAGAGTGAAGTAGGTTTATCGTATATTATATGGCTATATAAGTGAGTATATACTGTGTGTGTCTATTTCTGGGATAGCTCACTCAAGATGATCATCTCCAGTTCCCACCATTTACCTGCAAATTTCATGATTTCCTTATTTTTTATTGCTGAGTAGTATTCCATTGTGTAGATGCAGCATACTTTCTATATCCATTCCTCAGTTGAGGAGCATCTAGGTTGTTTCCAGCTTCTGGCTATTACAAGCTATTACAAGCTATTACAAGCTATTACAAATAAAGCTGCTACAAACATCGTTGAGCAAATGACCTTTTTGTGTACTTTTTTGGATATATGCCTAGGAGTGGTATAGCTGGATCTTGAGGAAGCGCTATTCCTAATTGTCTGAGATAGCATCAGATTGATTTCCAAAGTGGTTGTATAAGTTTACATTCCCACCAGCAGTAGAGGAGAGTTCCCCTTTCTCTACATCCTCTCCACCATGTGTTGTCATTTGAGTATTTGATCTTAGCCATTCTGGATCAATAGAACCAAATAGAAGACCCAGAAATAAACCCACACACCTATGGATAATTGATTTTTGACAAAGAAGCCAAAACCACTCAATCGAAAAAAGAGAGCATCTTCAATAAATGGTGCTGGTCCAACTGGATATCTACATGCAGAAAAATGAAAATAGATCCGTATTCATCACCTTGCACAAAACTAAAGTCCAAGTGGATCAAAGACCTCAACGTAAAACCAGATACACTAAATCAGTTAGAAGAAAAAGTGGAGAATAGCCTTGAACTCGTTGGCACAGGAGACAACTTCCTGAACAGAACACCAACAGCATAGGCTCTAAGATCAACAATCAATAAATGGGACCTCATGAAATTGAAAAGCTTCTGTAAAGCCAAAGAAACTGTTGTCTGAACAAAACTACAGCCTACAGACTGGGAAAGGATCTTCACCAACCCTATATCTGACAGAGAGCTGATATCCAGAATATATAAAGAACTAAAGTTAAAAAGCAATAAATCAAGCAATCCGATTAAAAAATGGGTTACAGAGCTAAACAGATAATTCTCAGTAGAGGAATACAGAATGGCAGAGAAACATTTATGCTCAACGTCCTTAGCCATAAGGGAGATACAAATCAAAATCACTCTGAGATTTCACATGACACCCATCAGAATGGCTAAGATCAAAAACTCAAGTGACAACACATGCTGGAGAGGTTGTGGAGAAAGGGGAACCAACACAATTCTTTACAGACCTTGAAAGAAAAATTCTCAACTTCATATGGAACAACAAGAAACCCAGAATTGCCAAAACAATCCTCTACAATAAAAGGTCTTCTGGAGGTATCTCCATCCCTGATCTCAAGCTGTGCTATAGAGCAACAATACTAAAAACTGCATGGTACTAGCAGAGGATAATATTTTGACATCAGGAGAGTTGTATCTTCACCCAGAAAATGTTAAGATGCTAGAGAACGATAAAGATGGTGTTTTCTTTTTAAGTTTTTTAGAGAGCCATCCTAACAAAGTTGATTAATAAAATTGAGATATATAAGAAGGTGTAGAAAAAGTAGAAGAGTCAGTCAAATGAGGGCAAATTAATGAATTCAGGCTGCAGACGGAGCATAAGGCTTAATGAAACTATTGAAGAAATGAATATAAAGGATACAAGTTTACCTTTGATTGGATATTTAAACCTGAAATTGAGAGTAGTTGCAGATACATGTAAGCATCAAATCACTTGGGTGAACTTGAAAATACAGATCTGCAACTGAGACACTTATTGAAGGTATGAGGAATTTTGAGGAATAACCAATGGCTTAAGAGGTGGTCAGCCTATGATGGTATAATCCATGAAACTATTATGATTACTAAAACGAGCCACTTGCAGGTAAAGTGCGAGAGTGTAGTCAGCACCAAAGAGTATAAAAGGCCATCAGGGAGATGCAAATCAAAATGACCCTGAGATTTCACCTTACACCCATCAGAATGGCTAAGATGAATAACTCAAGTGACAACACATGCTGGAGAGGTTGTGGAGAAAGAGGAACCCTCCCCCATTGCTGGTGGGACTGTAAACTGGTACAAGCACTTTGGAAGTCAATCTGGTGCTTTCTCAGACAATTAGGAATAGCGCTTCCTCAAGATCCAGCTATACCACTTCTAGGCATATACCCAAAATTTGCTCAAGTACACAACAAGAATATTTACTCAACCACTTTTTGTAGCAGCTTTATTTGTAATAGCCAGAACCTGGAAACAACCCAATGACCATCAATGGAGGAATGGATACAGAAATTGTGGTATTTTTGCACAATGGAATACTACTCAGCAATCAAAAACGAGGAAATCATGAAATTTGCAGGCAAATTGTGGGACCTAGAAAAGATCATTCTGAGTGAGGTATCCCAGAAGGAGAAAGATACACATGATATATACTCACTCATGTAGACCTATAAGATATGATAAACAGAATTAAATCCATACACCTAAAGAAGATAAACAAGAAAGAGGACCTGCAGTAAGATGATCAATCCTCACTTAGAAAGACAAATGGGATGTGCATTGGACATAGGAGAAAACAAGTAAAAGGACAGGAGCCTACTGCAGAGGGCCCCTGAAAGACTCTACCTAGCAGTGTATCAAAGCAGATACTAAGACTTATAACCAAACCTTCGGGAGAATGCAGAAATCATATGAAAGAAGGGGGAGTTAGTATGATGTGGAAAGGAAAGGAGCTCTACAAGGACTAAATATATCTGGGCACAGGGGTCTTTTCTGTGACTGACACTCCAAAAAGGACCATGTATGGATATAACCTAGAACCTTTGCTCAGATGAAGCTCGTGGTAGCTCAGTAACCAACTGGTTTCCTACAGTAAGGGGAACAGGGACTATTTCTGACAGGAACTCAATGGCAGGCTCTTTGACCTCCCCACCCCCCCTAGGGAGGAGCAGTCCTGCTAGGCCACAGAGGAGGATTTTGCAGCCAATCCTGAAGATACCTAATAAAACAGGGTCAGATGAAAGGGGAGGAGGTCCTCCCCAATCAGTGGACTTGGAAAGGGTCAGGGAGGAAGTGTTTGGGAGGGAATGAGGGAGCTGGATACAGCTGGGATACAGAGTTAACAAAATGTTACTAATAATAAAAAAAATAAAATAAAATAAAAAGAGTCTAAAAGGTGGCTTGACCCAGAAAGAAGCAAAGATTCTGGTGTGGTGGCGGGCTCTTTGACCCCGCCCCCCTGAGGAGTAGCAGTCTTGCCAGGACACAGAGGAGGACATTGCAGCCAGTCCTGATGAGAACTGAAAAGCTAAGTTTGGATGGAAGGGGAGGTGGACCTCCCCTATAGGTGGACTTAAAGAGGGCCATGGGAGGAAATGAGAGAGGGAAGATAGGATTGGGAGTGAATGAAAGAGGGGATACAGCTGGGATGCAAAATGAATAAAATGTAATTAATGTAAAAACAATAAAAATTTAATTTAAAAATAGAATCAAAAAAGTGTTCGGGTGTAGAATGCAGTTCAGAGCAGAAACACCTTTCTATAAATATTCATCCTTATATTCACAGATAACAGGTTTTCTCACTCCATTTCAAGGAATATTCTCTTTGTAGCAGATGGAAACAATAACAGAAAAAAAAACCATATCTAGTCAAAATGCAGAGATCACCTTATTGGTGGGTGTCTAATACCTACAGATACATCTACAGCAAAACTCTTGCCAAAGGAGCATGACATCTGCTGTAAGATTGTGTCTCCTAGAAATGACAGAAAAGCTACACCCGTGACTTTCAATAGCATGGATGCCTACATGAGACCTGAACAAATGACAATCCCAATATACATGCTGTTCGGGAATTGAGAGATGGAATATTGCCTCAACCCTAGACAAAATCTCTAGGGTACTAAGGATTGCTATAATCTTCCCGGAAATGAGTTCACTATTAGATTATCCAATATTAAGGGTCAGTCTTAAGCAACACTAAATGAACTCACTACATTTTTGTATTTATATGTATGTAATAATAACAATTAAAGAACAGAGCTCACAAATTTGCAATGGAAATAATGGGGTAGATATGAAAGGGCTTAAAGGGAAGAAAAGGTAAGAGAAATTATGGAAATGTGTCTCAATTTTAAAACATTTAAAATTAATAATGAAGGATAAAAGCAAAATCTGGCAAATAATATGTTCAAGGCCTTTCATTTTCCTCTGGAAGTTGACTAAATAACTTGAGTTCTAAAATGTCATAATTATTAAAAATTCATTTTGTCACAGAAAAATATATAAAGACTTTGTTTCACAATAGAAAAGGGAAATTATGTCTCAGTAAAGAAAAGTAAATGCTCTCACTGCCAAAATTACCTTACACTTTATAATTGTATCCATCTGCATAATTAAAATAAAGTGATGTTTGTGGTAAAACAACAATAATGAAGAGGCAACAATATTACAGTGAACAATGAATCATTCATCAAGAAAATATTTCCTAGGAGAAAATATAGGTGACCAGAAACAGTTAAAAGCATCGTAAGTTATCAGTACATATCTGGAAAAATGTCAAAATTACTGCATGGTTGAGCAATATGAATTGTTAACAAGGATGGAAAATTAGAGGAATTTTTTGTTGAAGAGAATGTAAAATTATTCAAACAACTCTGAACAGCTTTGGACTGTAGTATATAAAATTCAACCTGCCCTGAGCATACAACCCATAATGAGAATAGAACCTTGTCCGTGATTTGATTTGTAAGGGGACATTTGAAAAAAATCTGCTTGCTTTACTTTTGGTAGTGGTGACAGAATATAGAGATTCACACAAACCAGGCAAATTATGACTGATTTATGTCTATCACAGGTAGAAAAATTAGAAATAAATAAAACAGGCTATGAATAACATAACACACAGGGACTGCAGAATATTAAAACAAGGTAGAGCCACTTCGCTCTGAAAATGCACCAATTAATGCTGCATATACCAAGCATCAGGACAAGGGCTCTAACATCAGTGAATGTAATTTATACTACAGACATCAGATCAGTAGTTGTTACAAGAGGGAGATGGGAGCCATTAGGATTAAAAGGGTTACAGTCGACTTTGGGAAGACAAAAATGCTATTTGTTTTTCAAGACAGTGGTAGATCACAGTATACAATGTGTCACGCATTGGTCCATTATACTTCAAAAATATTAAAATGATCTGTTCACTATGTTATTTTATTGTGTAATTGAAAGAAAAGAGATATTTTGTCTTAAAAATGAAAAAAAATATTTTGATTTGTGCTTTTGCAATTTCATTTGAGTAGTTTGAAATAGCACACGTACTTAACATTTTTTGGCATTTTACAATTAAGTCCTTAACAACAACTCTATTAACTGGATGAAACAGATCAGCTTTTGATAAAAACACATCATTTAGTTCTAAAAATGTGCCTACAGAAAAACCTTCACTTTTAAACATTTATTCTTTACTCTCTCTTGGTGACGAGGGAGTTTTAACGAAGTGTAATTGCAAAGTTTATCATTATGCCACAAATACCCTTGATTATTATTCCTCTCAATACCTCATTCAATGTTTTAATACAGAGGGGATAGAGGAAGATAATGCTGATGAATAAATCACAATGTTCAATTTTGTATTTCTTGGTACACAATATTTTTAAATTAGTAAGCCCTTGGTAATTTTACAAAATGAAGAAAAATTTTTCATTTTGATTTTCAAACTATTATTACTTTCAAAGAATTGTCTGTTAATCTTTTAACCTGTTTTTTACTAGACCAGGGGATGTGACCCCCATTGGGGTTCAATATCAGTAATACTTTATATCAAATATTTACATTATTACCAATAACTAGCAAAATTACAGTTGTGAAATAGCAATAAAATAATTTTATGATTGAGACTCATAACAACATGAGAAATTATTAAAGATTTAAAGGGTGGCAGCATTAGGAATGCTGAGAAATGAGTGTCTAAATTCTTCCCTTTTTAAAGTGTTGGTAGAAATCTCTCATCTCTCATCTCTCCTTGTCACTCAGGGTCTCCAGACACTGGAGATGTGCGCAATGCCCTGCTTCTATTATCATATCATAAACCTATTTCTCTCATTTTGTTTATTTTTATAATCTTAAGTGGATTGGTGTGTGCAGAGAGCCCTATATGCTTGCTGTGAGTGGTTTGGAACTCTTTTATTGAAATCTTTCTTTTTTTAATTCTAAATTTAACTTAAGAATTTTTTTCTTTAGTGTGTTAGAATAAACACTCACTCACTAATCCTATCTTTAGTGATAGGGTTAGTAAAAATATGTTCAATGAAGTATCATTGTGTAGCTGATATCAGGAGGATAAAAAACATGAGCAATAGAAATTGACTTGCAGGAAAGCGTAGTGGTTCAGATGAGACAGCTGGCCCCCATAGAATTATGTAGAACGTTTATTCATCATGGAGTGGCACTGTTTGAAAAGGATTGTAAGGATTAAGAAGTGTGTCTTGGAGGAGGTGTGTCACTGGGGTTGGGCTTCGAGGTTGCAAAAGCCTATACCATGTTCAGTGCCACTTTCATCCTGAGAATCAAGGTGTAAAGCTCTCAGCTGCTGCTGAATCACTACACCTGAATGCCACCATGATGGCTGTCATGATGAAAAGGGACTGAACTATAGATTTTAGTATGTTTATCCTATATTCTATGGCTAATATCCAGTGAGTATATACCATATCGGAAGTAGGAGAAGACAAGGGCCAGAACAAGAGCCTTCCACAGGGGACTTCTGAAAGATTCTACTCATCAGTGTATGAAAGGACATACTAAAACTCATGACTAAAGTTTGGGCAGAGTGCAGGAGACCTTATGGAAGAAGAGGGAGATAGAAAGGCCTGGAGGAGACAGGAACTGTACATGGAGACCAACAAAGCCAAAAAAAAAAAAAAAACAAAAACAAACAAACAAACAAACAAACAAACAAAAAACCTGGGCCCAGGGGTTTCTGCAGATATGGATACTTCAACCAAGGACAATGCATGAAGAGGACCTAGACCCCCTGCTCAGATGTAGCCCATAGGCTGCTCAGTTTCCAAGCGGGCTCCCTAGTAAGGGGGTTAGGGGCTGTCTCTGACATGAACTCAGTGGCAGGCTCTCTAATCACCTACACCTGGGGAGTGCAGCCTTACCAGGCCACAGAGGAAGATGATACAGCTAGCCCCGATGAGACTTGATAGGGTTGGGTCAGATGGAATGTGAGGAGGCCCTCTCCTATCAGTGAACTAGGGAAGGGGCATAGAGTGAGACTCGAGGGAGGGTAGATGGGACTGGGAGGAAGTGGAGGGGGTTACAGTCAGCATGCAAAGTGAATACATTATAATAAATAAATAAACACATAAATAAATATAAAAATAAAAAAAAACTTTGAAAGGATATCACAGAGATGAGAACAGAAAACAAATTCAAGAAAAGTAGCAATATTTGAAGTATGGTGACTGTAGCAAAAATGTATAGTTTTTTTTTTTTCCTTTTCAAAAGTCACTATAATCTTTAAATGGATAAATTGCAATTTACTAGTCTGAGTGAATAATGAAAACCCATCTGCTCTTTATAACAGAGATGAAGCAAAAGAAAAAAAAATTAAATTTATAATCCGGTGGACTCAATTTCAACATGACTTCAGAGTCAGGATACCATTTCATTAAAATATTTTTTAAAAGAGGAAAAGTAGGAGAACCTAACAGCTCGGCGGAGCACATTGTTCCTTTATATTTAACTACAAAATGTGGTTTTTAAAGGTTACTTTTCTTCTGCCTTTTTATTTTTGTTAGACTACAGAAATCTCTTTTTGGAGAAAAAGACCTTTGACAGGCTTGGCAGAAAATCTGAGCACACTGATTTCAATAGCTATGGTCACTGGGGTACTAATTAAATCAAGTTAAAAACAGGCATACATATATGTATTTTTTTTCTTCTGAATGCTATACAAGTGAACTGTGCATCTGGCAGTTCAAATTTCTCATTTAAAAAGTAATATTTGGTAAAATTATTTATAGTAGTCAGAACAGAAATCCTTTACAAAAAGAATGTGTGAAATTCACTGATTTGTGGGACCCAATTATTGGTTTTGGTCTATATTCTGATGAGATTATCAAAACAAGACCCTGCCTGTGATGCAGGAGGTTGCCTTGTACCCTGTTATGATGCCTATTTGACCTTTGACAGGTTGCCCCAACCTGGCTTGGAAATACTGACGTGTTTCTGGGATGCACAGGGGACCTCTTGTGAGTTTTTGTGTGACTCCAATGTATTCATTATGATCTGTAGATAGCATGTAACCAAACTGTGAAGTTAAAGATAAAAGTGTTAATAAATTAGAAGGAGGCTAAAATTCACATATCCTTCACCCAAACTTATATCTTGAAGGTGAAATATGTGGGTCATACAAAAATTGGGAAATATATCTGGATTCAGTGGAGTATATAAACACACAGCTGTCTGAAAGAAAGATTGTGAATTCAAGCCCTTCAGTTTACATCACAAATTGTGAATCATATTAAAAATTGTCAGCAAATTTCTTTCTTAAAGTTTTTAGTGATATTTTAACATACTTTTGTTATATTAATGAACAATTATGGAATTCTGTCTGTGGACACTGTTATTTGCCTGAGTTATTTTAAGGAATACTGACAAGAATCCTGTCACTGCCTTTCAGTAAACATGAAGGAAACATTTCCCTATTCTGTGCCTGATATCATTACCCTTCAGGGAAGCTTATTGAGAAGGGACAGAACTGAAGATTTCTCAAGAATTTTTGGTCTATCAAGGGTAGCTTCTCTGGGATTGTGTTCAGGCCAATGATCACTATAGTTAAGACCTGGAGTGCAGTGCCGTTTATGAACACAAGCCATTCAGATATGCAAAAGTCATTTTCAATTCACCAGAATTGGATTTAGTACGAAGTACTGAGGGTTTCTTGTTAGTATAATGTTCTTTTGGAATGTATACACCTTACCCTTGTTGATTCAAATGCTGATTTCTCCCCCCCCGACCATCTGGTTTCAATCAGGACATTGCATTGTGATACTTATTCTAAGCATCACCTGTCTCAAGTTTGTGTAAACATGCCACCATTTGTTTTCTAAATTGTCAATTAAAACAACAAGCCACAATGCTGAGCAATGGAGAGGAGAGGATGGGACATCCTGATTCAGAGTGGGAGGAGAGAAAGAAGTAGGAGGAGAGGAAGGAGTAGGAGGGGGAGAGGGGAGAAGCCGGGAGAGCAGAAGAAGCTGCAAGAGAGGTCTTGGAACGACTTGGAGAAATGAACTTGACCTAAGATAGCAATAAAAGCAAGCATAGTGGGTGAATCTGAATGGTAGGAACTATGCGGGTTTGGAGGTTTAGGATGGAGTAACTATTGCCCAGCATTGTGTTATAGGTTAACTAAATAAATTCTAGTCTCTGTGTGGTGATTTGATAATACAGCTGTTTAGGATTAACCGCAGATTTACTAAAAGATATATCAATAGTAAATATTAATGACCTAATACAACAGTTTCTTTTCTGAACTTGACAACATCTTGTTTCCTCAACATAAAAGAGGATAAACCTTATCTGAATCCTACAGTGTGCTTTAAATTTGTGTTAACAACTAAAGACTGCATATTAAAGCCATCTCATCTGCTATCCAAACAAAATAAGATTCTAAACAGCAATGTTTTGTTTATATTATTAATATTTCTTTCAATTTTTTTCTATTAAAATATATATGACTATTTTTGGCCCTACCAAATTACAAAAAAAATAAATAAATAACAGCTGTATGTGATCACAGGCTGTGTCCCTGGTAGGGGCATTAGTGGAATGATATAAAGACACAAGAAAAGAGTCTGTGGTTCTAATGAGGAAGAACGTATAAGTTAATGCATTCGATGTGTGTGTGAAGGAAAATGTGGCTGTCCATAGAAAACCCTACCTAAGTTGTGATAATTGTCCTGTGGTACGTTGATAACTCAGATTTGTAGTCAACTGAAAAATGTAAAGTAAAATGGGTATACACATGAAAATTAATATTAGCTGGTAAAAAGGAAACCTTTGCTTACTCTGGGAATTACCAATGTGCTTTTCTTTGTGTTCTCATTTTAATATTCCAGTGATAAGACTGTCTGTCCTTCAGCTCGCCCTTGAACTGATTGTAACATCTCGCCAGCTTCCTGTTTAATGAATTGTAGAAAAGTCCCTAATATAAGATTATCTTTATATTTGAATGAAAGTCTTGGATTTTACTTTTAAATACATACATTAAATATATATTTACATTTTATATATGTATATCTTAAACACTCAGCTTCACGTCTGCTTTTATCTGCACTTGACTGTGTTCCCCGAGTGTGTTCACTGCACACACTCCTGATGAGCTGAGTTTCGATGTATTACCTGGCACTAAAGTCTGCCCTCGGTAAGAAGGGGAGTCCTCACAGTTTAAAGCTGATGGAAAGTGCCTCCAAAGGGTGCTTCACAGTGTGACAATATAAAGAAACGTTGAACCTGCAGACAGAGGAGCTTTGAAGGATACAGGCTTGTGTAGGTCATTCGGGGTGCTGTTCTTGTGGGAGATTCATATAGTTTTATAATACTCTGACTAGTTGACCTGAGTGTAAGTTATTGCAAAGAGATGAAACTTGCCTCTGAGCTTCACTCTGGCTTTTTTTTTCTATATTATTCACTTAACACTTGTTCTGCTGTTAAGATTCTTTATACTTATTTATGGACATCTCTTTCTTTGAGTTGGGAAAATTTTCTTCTATGATTTTCTTGAAAATATTTTCTGGACCTTGGAGCCTGGAGTCTTCTTTTTCATCAAATATATCCGGGCACAGGGTCTTTTCTGAGACTGACACTCAACCAAGGACCATCTATGGCTATAACCTAGAACTTCTGCTCGGATGTGGTCCGTGGTAGCTCAGTAACCAAGTAGTTTTCCAAACTAAGGGGAACATGGACTATTTCTAACAGGATCTCAAGGGCAGGCTGTTTGACCTCCCCCCCCAGGGGAGGAGCAGTCTGTTAGGCCACAGAGGAGGACTTTGCAGCCAGCCCTGAAGATACCTGATAAAACAGGGTCAGATGAAAGGGGAGGAGGTCCTCCCCTATCAGTGGACTTGGAAAGGGGCAGGGAGGAGACCAGGGAGGGAGTGTGGGGTTGTGGAGGGAATGAGGGAGCGGGATACAGCTGGGACACAGAGTTAACAAAATGTAACTAAAAAGAAAAATAAAATTAAAAAAAAAAGTTTTTTTATACGATAAGACTTTTGCCAGGGCTAATCCAACGTTAACCCCATACTCCTGAGCCTCAAAAATTATAAGCTAACCTACGGTACTTTATTTTAAAGTGATTCATTCTTGGGTATTTTGTTATAGCATTGGAAAATGAAGTAATTCAATCAGTAAACTTAGTGTCTGATCTGAGGAAGTAGACTGGTTATCTCAGAAATGTAATTTCCCTTTTTTTGTAATCTTCTTATCTTCATTTTTTCTTTCTGTCTTATAAAATAAAATAAATGGGATAATTATTTCATTATGATGAATGATATGAGCATAGGTAGATTGTCTTTCATTTATAAGAAAATTAAATAATTAAAATCATTACTTTTCAGTGCTCCAAAATTAAATCTCTTTCCCCCTTTTCAAGGAGATAGATGTGATATATTACATGGTTCTGATGGGAATTTTCCCTTTAAAAATATCAAGAAATAAATCCAGGGAGACAGGGAGAGGGATGTGGTGACTTGTTCTGTGTCACTAGGAAGGGAGTACATTTGAAAGTAACCATGGAACAGCACTGCCAATAACAGGTTCACTCACCATTGCCTGGGCTGACAGGTGAATTAAATTGAAAGATACGCCTGCCAGGTATTTGGAAGACTTTCTTCTCACCCCATTATATGCTCTGAACTTTATGTTGTGTCATTGTGATAAAATAAGAAATTACACTGTAAGGAGCCAGCCTTTAGCTCAACAATTTAAGCCATTTCCTACGTGTTTGCAACACTCTATGTATTTTTTCACTATGAAGAGGGATAAAAACCATCTCAGGTTGGACACATTCAATAATTTCTATTACAGTGGACATGACCCATTGCTTTAACTGTAGCCTTTAGTTTTCTTCATCTTCAGATTTAATTTTATGGGAATTGTAAAATGACAATTGTGATATGGCACTTTAAAAAAACTAGAAGTGCCTAACCTGGGTCTACATAAGCAAAAGAAGACAGGAGTTGAGATGATTATCTGAAATTTTTATCTCAATTTTTAACCTTACATCTATAGTCGATATAATTCAGTACTTAGTTTTCTAAGGCTACAACACTGAGGGTAGAGTGATAAGAAAGATAGAATCATTAAACTTATTAATTTATACTGTGATGTAAAATTCTAATTTTAATGTAAATATAATAATTTGAAGCTAAAATAAATTTACCACATACAAGCACAAAATTTATTTAGAAACATACATATGCAAACAAACAAAATCAATTAAGAAAATAGATGTCGTGATACATATAATTAAAATAAAATGATGCTTTACAGACAAATTGGGTAATTATCCTCTATTGTACAAAGCAGGAAGGGCCACTCTCAATAGGTTTTCTATATAAGCTACAATCAGGTTAGAGTACTAAAAATATTTGGAAGAAATAGTCTCATTCAAAAAAAAAAAAAAGAAATAGTCTCATTCAAAAGGTGAGCTACAGAGAAGTTGTTGAAGTTGTTGGAACAGTTAGAAAACCACTTATTATTCAGAACAAATTATATGTTCAATACATATTTAGTATCTCTGAATACATATATTTTCTACAATCTTTTGCTTGTATGTATGAGTGTGAATTTTCTTAGTGTATGTGTGTGTGGTTGTGTGTGAACTATGGTGGAAATAGGGTTTGGGGAAGGGAGAAGGGTAGGTGTTTTTCAGTGCATAAAGAGTCCCAGTTTAAGCTTACCAATTTATTGTGGCTGGTGGGGTTACAGAGATACAGTGGGGAGAACCCATCACTACCATTTTCCTAGGTGAATACAGTTTCTAACTATTTCCAAAATGTGTATTCTTATACATACAGATAATTGTATTTCTTATGCATCACCAAAGAAGCTTTTTCTTGTGATGTAAGGAGAGTATTACAAAAAGCAGCAACTCATCAAATGCCAGAGAACGACTAACCAACTTTGGGGTGTTCAGTTCCAGTTGATACATATATAAAACAATCCCTACATAAAAAAATTATAGAAAACTATGGAAAAAGAGGACAGAAAGATTGCAATAGCTAGAGATCAAGGGTGATCCCTGCTAGACAGTTTCTTCAAAACACAACAGGCAAGGCTCACCTATGAAATATTAACATTAAGGTCAGGACTTGCACAATCGCAACACCAGCTGACACACCAAGGTGCTTGGGGAAAATTTCACAAAGGGCCACTCCTAGATGAAAAGCTACAGGCAACTAATGATAAAAGAGGGCAATTATTCTTCTCCAATAATGAGCCCTTTAATAGATAACCAGTATCAGGGAAAATGAAGGGGGAGCCTCGCCTGTAATCATTGAACTATCTTTACAGCGTTCACCCGTGAACTGTCAACAGTATGTGTCCTTGAATAAGACCTGCATAATGATATGTAGTATGGATGTTGACATGCCAGAACAAATGCGGACACTTCATAGAGCCCCAACTTTAGATGAAGACATAGAGCCAAACATTAGCTGCTGAAAGGACACTTAGTTTTCTCCAATGACAAGTCCCCTTATACATTATGCTTACCAAACTGATAAGCCTTCAATGTACACACATACACACACACACATAGACACACACAGACACACGTGTGTGTATGTATAAAACATTTATAATTATAAAAGAAAAAAGAATGAATTTGAGGAGGATCGAGGAGTTGGAGGAGATAGAGGAAAGTCTGTAAGTGATGTAAACACAGTACTCATGCGGAAAATTCCTCCAAATTAAAAGAAAGCTAAATCAACATAAACCACAAAGCAGGACCTGGAGAGAGGGTTCAAGGATTAAGAGTACGTGATGCTTTTGCAGAGGATCAGAATCAGGTCCCATGACCCATATTGGGGGGCTCACAACCGTTTATATCTGCAGCTCCAAGAGAGCCAATGTGTCGGCCTGTTGAGAGCATATGAGCTCAAAGGTACCCACACAGAGACACACACACTTCTATGTATAATTAGACATAACAACAACAACAATGAAAGACTTTAAAAAAATTCTCTCAATTCAAATGTGTCTACAATTGTAACGTTATATGAAATGTATAGGCTTTCTATACCACTTATTTTTTTTCCATTTTATCATGGAGCATTTCCTTATAGTTACTGACATTAGTGTAAAGAATATGTTGTCTAGAAAGCTCTTTAACCTCCCCCCCCCCCAAGGGAGAAGCAGCCTTGCTAGGCCACAAAAGAAGACATTGCAGCCAGGCTTGAAGAGACTTGATAAGCTAGGGTCAGATGGAAGGGGAGGAGGTCCTCCCCTATTAGTGGACTTGGAAAGAGTCAAAGAGAAGATGAGGGAGGGAAGGTGGGGTTGGGAAGGAAGGAGGGAGGGGGCTACGGCTGGAATACAAAGTAAATAACCTGTGATTAATATAAAAAATAAATAAATTTATAAAATAAATAAATAAAGCCCCCCTGCTCCCCAAAAAGAATATGTTGTCCCATGCAACTGTAAAGGCCTGTTATACATTAATAAAAAGCTGGCTCAGATTTATAGTATGCCATTGATATCTTTGCATTTTCACCTGTAATGTCTCTTTTTATGGCTGTAATTATGTATGTCTCTCCTAACTCTACTTTAGAAAGACTCCTGTATTTAGTATATGCTATAATGACTTCATTGCCATTTTCCCATTATTCTTATGTTCAGAACAACTCGATTTTGAGATACAAGCTTAGTGTTTTTCATTTTTCAAATGACCAAGGTAATTTCTGGGGCCATAGGAACAGGGTGTTTCCAAATGACTACAGTTCCCATTATGCCCAAAGAATATCCTCTCAGGGGATTATAAAAGCTGTAATTTCATCTCAGGGTTCCTATGACTAAACTGCTTGAGTTTGCTCCTACAATTTGTGACATTACATGCACCCTTAAAGGAATTATGGTCTTATAATACCCCTTCAGATGTATTATTATTTTTATGTTATTTTTGTTCATGTCTAAAAAGGTTCCGCTACTGGCAGTTGATGGAAGAAGAGATTGTGTGATAACCTCTTCAGTGATTTCAGCAATTTAAAAGAAAACTGTATCTTAACAAAAATACATTTCAATAGCCAGCAATTCATGTGAACTAAAGTGCAAAATTTACAAAGTTCTAGCTTTCAAAGGGCATCTCAGAGTTCTCAACTGCGTTTTAAATATATATCCATAAATGAAGATAATTAACAGGAAATGGTTTTAAGATAATATCCTATAGTTTTCAATGTACTCCATTCCGTCATTAAATTATACTGGCCAACGCTTATATGTAGAGCAATACATAGGTGAATGTGTGTTTTAGAAATTTACTCTGGGAATACGTCCTTTTATCTCCATTCACTCATAGATCCGTGAAAGTATTAATTTTAATATTGTTTTTATAAGGGAGATTGTCCTGAAATTCTTTGTTGAGTCTTTGTGAGGTTTAGGTACCAAGGTGACTATGGCTTCATAGACTGAGTTTGGTAATATTCCTTCTGTTTCTATTTTGTGGAATAGCTTGAAGAGAACTGGAGTTAGCTCTTCTTTGAAGGTCTGGTAGAATTCTGCACTGAAGCCATCTGGTCTTGGGCTTTTTTTGGATGGGAGACTTTTGATGACTGCTTCTATTTCTTTGGGGGATATACTTAACAAAATATTTGCAAACCGAATCCAAGAACACATCAAAGATATTATACACTATGACCAAGTAGGCTTCATCCCAGGTATGCAGGGGTGGTTCAATATACAGAAATCCATCAATGTGATCCACCATATTAACAAACTGAAAGAAAAACACCACATGATAATATCCCTAGATGCTGAAAAAGCATTTGACAAAAATCCAACATCCATTCATGTTTAAAGTACTGGAAAGATCAGGGATACAAGGCACATATCTAAACATAGTAAAGGCGATATACAGCAAGCATATAGCCAACATCAAACTGAATGGAGAGAAACTTAAAGCAATCCCACTGAAATCAGGGACAAGACAAGGCTGCCCACTCTCTCCATATCTCTTCAACATAGTGCTGGAAGTCCTTGCTAGAGAAATAAGACAGTTGAAGGAGATCAAGGGGATACAGATGGGAAAGGAAGAAGTCAAATTATCACTATTTGCAGATGATATGATAGTATACATGAGTGACCCCAAAAACTCTACCAGGGAACTCCTACAGCTGATAAACCCCTTCAGCAAAGTGGCCGGATACAAAATTAACTCAAAAAAATCAGTAGCACTCCTGTATACAAAAGACAAAAGGGCTGAGAAAGAAATTAGAGAAACAACACCATTCACAATAGCCACAAATGACATAAAGTACCTGGGTGTAACCCTAACCAAGCAAGTCAAAGACTTGTATGGTTCAGCAAATGTCCTTTTTGTCTACTTGTGCCTCTTTTGGGTATATGCCTAGGAGTGGTATGGCTGGATCTTGAGGAAGCGCTATTCCTAGTTGTCTGAGAAAGCGCCAGATTGATTTCCAGAGTGGTTGTACAAGTTTACATTCCCACCAGCAGTGGAGAAGGGTTCCCCTTTTTCCACAACCTCTCCAGCAAGTGTTGTCACTTGAGTTTTTCATCTTGGCCATTCTGATGGGTGTAAGGTGAAATCTCAGGGTTGTTTGGATTTGCATTTCCCTAATCGCTAATGAGGTTGAGCATTTCTTTAAGTGCTTCTCTGCCATTCGATATTCCTCTACAGAGAATTCTCTGTTTAGCTCTGTTCCCCATTTTTTAAGTGGATTACTTGGTTTGCTGCTTTTCAGCTTTAGTTCTTTATATATACTGGATGTGAGTCCTCTGTCAGATAAAGGGTTGGTGATGATTCTTTCCCAATCTGTAGGCTGTTGTTTTGTTCTGAAGACAGTGTCCTTTGCTTTACAGAAGCTTTTCAATTTCATGAGGTCCCATTTACTGAATGTTGCTCTTAGAGCCTGTGCTGTTGGTGTTCTGTTCAGGAAGTTTTCTCCTGTACCAATGAGTTCTAGGGTATTCCCCACTTTTTTTTTTTTCTAGCCAATTTAATGTGTCTGGTTTTATGTTGAGGTCTTTGATCCACTTGGACTTCAGTTTTGTGCAGGGTGATAAGTATGGATCTATTTTCATTTTTCTACATGTAGAAAAGAATTTTCAATGTTTGTTTCTACTTGCCTTAGGTAGTATATTTCTTTCTATTTTTCTTTATTCTCTGACAGTTTTGACATTCACAGAGTAAATTTCAGTCATTTTTTTACCTCGATTGCCTTGTCTCACGTCCATTTGCTCTTCTGATGAAGCATCTACTTCATCCGAAATCCTCTTCCTACACTGAACTCTAATGTATGTGTGTGACTCACTTGAGTGTTTCAAAGTTGCGTGAACAGGGGTGGGCTGTTACTTATTACAGAATGGACTACTTTACAGTGGCAGTACCACCTAAGAAAATGTTCAACGTAAGTCTCAATAGAGTAGATATGTTTAATACCTTGAACAATGCAGGAGCTCTCCTGGTCTCCACAAAGCAGTTATTATCCTCATAATAGTCAAACTGCGCTCAGCGTCAGCTTTCTTCCTTTTAGAGTTAATGATACTAATAAACATTGACACGAGCATCTACTACATTGAACATCACATTGTTAGCCCATGATCTCCACCATTTTAACTATATTTCTCATGTACAATGTCTCTATTACAGACTTGTGTGTCCCTTTAACTGAGTAAGTGCACAAATATCATCTTGTGCATTGTTCTAGTGCGTACTGTGAGTTTGTCTTTATTCCCTGGACCTTCTTCTTAATTTCCTAGTTATAATTCTGAGATGAACTCTGCATGCCTACTCAAACCCTTTCTAGGCTTTTACAGAATAACAGATGGTTGGCTTGCTTGCAATGGCATTATAGTAATTGTGTTGTCCAAATACTATTATACTATTATTTTAGTATAACTAAATAACTACTATTTTAGCTAAAAACATGCTGGCTTATTACCACTATCCTCTGGTCTTATCAACATCTCATTAATTTATTTTTCATTTGTAAGAAGTAATGGTGAGTATCTTAGGATAGCCTAGAACGCAGATCCTACAACCTGAGACTGGTGTTATAGCCAAGGGCTAGCAGATTTTAAATTGGATTTTGTGTTCACATGGAGAACACATAGTAAGCTGGACTTCTTGAATATTAATGTTATGAAGATTTTCTAAATTCTACTGAAAATGGATGTTTGAAGTCCTATCCTAAAATACTTCTCTAAATTCTCCTCTCTGAATAGCGTGGTCCTTTGTACAGTTACAATAAACGTATCTGACAAACATGGTTGAACTTTCCCTTTCTTACCTTATCAAAACAAGGTACTTGCAATTTCAAATCATAACTACACCACTACATTGAGCATTACATTTATGACCAAAATGCTTTTAGTCATATCATCCTTGTTGAAAGTTAATCATAAAAGAATAGAAGAGCTGAGAAATGTGTGTGACCTGATACATTATTTTCTTTAATTAAGATGCTCAATTGAAAAACAAGCATGTATGACCATAAGATAAACTGTTACTCACCTTTTTTTTTTTTTTTTCATCTCTTTAACTGAGCTTCAGTGAAAGTTTGGAATAGTGAACTGCTCAGGTATTTCCATCCATTTAATATAAATTGCATTCAGACAGAAAAAACAAAACCTGCATTCCTGAAAATAACTCTCATATTATCTTAACTCGGGACATCACATCTCTGTCCTGGTCTGCTAATGCACATACTGTCAGTACTCAGGACACTTTAGAAATAGTAGAGTCCATTTAATCATTGTGAAAACCACCAGATTTTAAAATTGAAGTTTTGCTTCAAAGCTTCTTAGCAACTAATTTTGTGTCTATCTGCATTCGCCAAAATGAAATATGTGAATCTGTTTTATTACTACTATCTTCACAAATAAGTATAATCCTAAAGCTTGATTCAATAAGAATTCAAAAGATCATCCTTGGTTTCCTCCATGAGGTGTCACCTATGTTTGTAACATCTTTGTGACTATAGGAAGCCTAATAATGTAAAGGTCATTTGACAAACTTCACTGAGCTGTAATCATCTATGCTGTTTTCTTCCACAGGGTGATCCCTGTTGATCCTTGACTTTTATGTCCATCTCACCTCCTTTCCTCATTTACAAGTACAAAGTCCATGGACCATCTCTCCACAAACAGTTCACTGAGCAACAGAGATACATTCAATCTGAAAAAGTCTTTTTAAACTTAATATGGTTTCCCCTATGATGTAAGGTTTATGATTGGGCATTTGAAGATGCTGGTGAAGCCTGCAATATTTATGACATGTTGGCATATGAAAATAACATGAAGAGTATCTTCAATAAAATGCTAAAATTAAAATATGGCAGTGAAATATATTTCATATGTATGCTATCCAATCCCACATTCACTCTTAATGATCTTCAAAAATTCTATTATATTAATGACTAAACCTACTTAAATCTTTAAAAGGTTAATCTACACTCAAATACCACTTTCACCCAACTTTTTCACCATTCTCTATTAGCTTTGTTTTACTAATTTAAAAGTTTTTATTTGTGTGTGTGTGTGTGTGTGTGTGTGTGTGTGTGTGTGTGTGTGTGCATGTAAGCATTCATGCATGCATGCACGGGTACTTGCAGAGTCCAGAAGAGAAAATCAGGTCCTTTGGAGACAGGATTACAGGCAGTTGTGGGAATCTAAACCAATAGGAATCAGATACTAGGAACCAAATTCTGGTTCTTTGCATGAAGAGAAAGTGTTCAGAACTGTTGGCACATCTTATTAGCCCAATCTTTATTTTCAATATACATTCTTCTGAAATGTATTGCTAAATAAAAAGTGACAAACTATGTATTCTATATATTGAGTTCTTACTAAAGTCGGTGTCAAATATTTGGATCAGAGAGATAGGTAAATATCAATATTTATTATAACTATTTTCACAAATATTTTATGGGTGAATTATAATGAAATACAGTAAATTTGTCAACATAATTTTTAAACTCTTTGAAAACAAGTTTATAGCTGAAGTGATTCTTTATATTTGAGTGGAAATAGAAATAAAGGTTAAGAAAAGTTTCAAATCTGAGTTTTATAAACCCATTAGGAATCTATGTATAAATTATGGCAGGGCAAAGCTATCTAACAGACAAGAATCTTCTATTTTTGTTTCTGCTATGCACTATTTTTCCAATTCTATTCTCAAGTAACATGGAACTTATAAAATCCTAAGTCTGTATTAATGCTTAAATCATCCCATCTTATATCAGAATACTACCCTGAAGGGATATAGGCATTTATTCACTGAAAAAAAATATTCATTGAACATCTTGGTATTTGGGTACCAGAGAGTGCCTAGTTTGCTTATATATGATAGACATGGTCTCACATTCAAACATAATCTGTTAATAAGGATGGGAATTTAGAGAAATTGATACACAAAGATGACTTTTAATAAGAGGAATGGGGAAATACATAGAGTTTTGACACATTTGCAAGAGAGAATGAAAGCTTCCGTGGTTCATAAAAGCTGCTCTGAGGACAAGATCAAGACACCGAGATCTAAAGGATCTAAGAGTTGCATGTGTTAATGTCTTCAAATCATCCTTTAGGCAAGGTGAGGAGATGATGCCTTATTGAATTTGGCCTCTTTGAAGATAATTATAGCCATCCTTTAGAGAACTGATTGAGGAGTAGCAAGAATGGAATTTGAAAAGGAAGTAAAAAGTTCTAAGAATTGATCGTGGGAAAGAAAGTCATGATGTTGGACAATGAGATTTCGGGGCTTCCTAGTAGACAGCCTACTGAACTCTCACAATTTCAATGCTACTGTCCCTCTATTCGTTCACAATCCTTTCTCCAATTTCACTCTGCAACTGGTTTTAAAACTACTTGGGATTTATTATCTACATTTTAATTCCCACCTATTAGTATTTTTTACAGTTTTGATTTTCCACCAAAGTTAACTTCATTTCCATATAGTTGAGTGTCACTAAAAATATGTTACATCAGGACAGTGTAGTTATTCAGCTACCCTTTGTTCTTCTGACTAATTTCATTTTAATGGTCAACTCAACATAATCTGTATTCTTTTCCTAACAACAGCAACATAACTTTTTTTCAAAGCCAGTCAGGACGTGTGAATTACCAGAAAAAATTGCACCTCTCCTGTCAGTTCAGTGCCTCTCAGACTCCACTTCCAGCACATCTTTCTCCTCTTGTATCAAACCTTGAATCATTTGCTTTCACGCAGCCTTTGATCATGAGATGTATATTCTCCATGTCTAATCTACTCACTCTGTATGTAACTGTCTTTACAACTAAAATGCCTTTAAACATAAATTTTATAGCTTTTGTCTTTACCACTTTTCAGATATTTAGCTTTTTGTCCCAAACTGTTAACATGATAGTCCCACATTATATTTTAAGGAAACAAAGTCAATTTCACCATCTTCCATATTGCTTTTCTTAATAACACTTACATCTCAGTTTGTTTTATTCAAAATTCTCTGGGTTTTGTTTGTTTGTTTGTTTGTTTAAAGATAGAATGTCATGTAGCTCAGGCTCTAACATTTTCTATGAGAATGACTGTGAATTAATCCTCTCACTTCCTGGAAGTAAAGATACCCACACCGCCACCTAAGCTACATTCTTAGTCCTCAGCAAAACTTCTTAATCTACTTCAAAATTTCCTTGTATTCTTCAATTATATTTTTTCAACCCTCACTTCTTTTCTACTGTCTTTTCCCCTAACAGAGTACCAAGTGCATTATGCTATTTTGTATGGACTGTCATAAATTCATTGTAAATAAGCCTTCTTCTTACTCAGTCCTTCCAAATCTAGCCTTCCACACTGTATCCTAAACAACCATTTGAAACATAATCATAACTTTTGGTCACTTACAAGTCCCAATTACTTCCCTTCACAGTTAGGTGAGTTTAAACTTTCTTTCAAAAGGTCAAGGTGATACCTACTTCTTTGATACAATTTCAAAACCTTCTTTTCCTCATTGTAATGTTCTGAAATGGTAGTTATAACTGCCATTTTCCTTCAAACATACCTTGCAAGTTCACTTCAGTCATTTACATTTGGGATTCCCTATTCCTGCATTCTTTTTCCCCATTGACTGAAGTTTGGACATTACTATTACTTACATCTCAGCATCTCCACCTAAATTTTTTTCCTGACAATCTCAGGTAAGCAAGTGCACACACCTTTGCTTTACAGAAACTTTTCAGCTTCATGAGGTCCCATTTGTTGATTGTTGATCTTAGAGCCTGTGCTGTTAGTGTTCTGATCCAGAAGTTGTTTCCTGTGCCAATGAGTTCAAGACTGTTCCCCACTTTTTCTTCTAACAGATTTAGTGTGTCTGGTTTTATGTTGAGGTCTTTGATCCACTTGAACTTTAACTTTGTACAGGGTGATAAATGTGGGTCTATTGGCATTTTTCTACATGCAGATATCAAGTTACACCAGCACCATTTGTTGAAGATGCTGTCCTTTTTCCATTGGATGGTTTTGGTTTCTTTGTCAAAAATTAAGTTTCCATAGGTGTCTGGGTTTATTTCTGGGTTTTTGGTTCAATTCCACTTATCAACTAGTCTGTTTCTTTGCCAGTACCATGCTGTTTTTACTACTGTTGCTCTATAGTACAGCATGCATGCAGATGACCTAGATCCCATGTTCAGAGGAAAACTATAGGCTGCTCAGTTTTCAAGTGGGTTCCCTAGTAAGGGGTACAGGAGCTGTCTCTGATATAAACTCCGTGGCTGGCTATTTGATCACTTCTTCCTGGGGGGGGGGTGCAGCCTTGTCAGGCCACAGAGGAAGATGATGTAGTCAGCTTTGATGAGATCTGATAGCTAGGGTCAGTTACAGGGAGGGATCTTCCCCATCATGGGTCTAGGGAAAGGGCATAGGGGAGAAGAGCGAGGGTGTGTGGGACTAGGAGATGAGGAACAGGGCAGCAGTGGGAATAAAAAGTTAATAAATCATAATAAATAAATAAATAAATAAATAAATAAATAAATAAATAAATAGAATTTGAAAAATACAATAAAAAAGTACACCCACCTTTTTTAAGCACTGTTCTTCTGTATGATTCAACAAAGGCTCTGACAATATTGTGTTTTTATTCATTTATCTGTTTTTTTTTCTAGTTTAGATAGATTGAATGCAGAATGATAAACAAATGTGCCTATCACTAATCTTTATTTCATGTCTCTTGGCTCTTTTACATATCTGTATACTATATTATCAACCAGCTGTTCACTTATAGAGTTCATTGGCATTTCTTTCACTACTGCTTTGTGCCAAGAACCCAAAATAATGGTTCTGGAGATCACAGTAGAAATTCTTAGTGAAAGAGTCTCTGTCACATTTTTATTCTTAGCCATCTTCTCCATCAGAAAAAAGTTAGTTGAGAGTAAAAGCAAGTGTAATATTTATATTTATAGTGATATCTGCCATGTGTGTATCCTCATTGAAGTTTGAAAATAATGGATAATGTTGATATAGAAAAGGTTTGTAATCTCAGAAAGATGGAATATTTATATTGTTTCCAAAAGGACAAGTAATATTTCATCAGTATCAGATGGGGATT
This sequence comes from Psammomys obesus, assembly GCF_907164565.1. Taxonomy (NCBI): domain Eukaryota; kingdom Metazoa; phylum Chordata; class Mammalia; order Rodentia; family Muridae; genus Psammomys; species Psammomys obesus. The sequence goes on from NW_026592548.1 coordinate 9,484,177, forward strand.
GTGAAAAGATGTTTCAGTAGTTAGAAATATCAAGTATAGGAGGATATGGAAGACCGGGCTTTAGAATAAAAAGGAAGGCATTCAAGTCACTGTGGAATTATTATAAAAAGCTCACATTTCTGTGAAGTATGTCTCTGCTTGTCACTCACTCAGTGTTTATTCCTCCATGATTCCTACAGTGAAGCCCTCACTTTCAGTGTTTGATAACTGCAGTAGGTCTCTGAGAGTATTTAGCCCATGAGTGTGAAGACTTCATCGACTTCATCATTGTACTTTCAAAAGAGACTTTAGAGAACTATCTTCTCTCTTTACCCTGTGGGAGAATATCTATCTTCAGAATTTGGCCAGTGAAAGATGTGACATTAAATCTCTAGTTAGTCATTGGAAGCCACTGGAACTAAGATACAAATTATAGCAACGTGCCCCAAGTAAGATCCATTTGTAATTACACTGCTTAAGTCTACGCACATGCTTTTGTCAACTGTAACTACAAAGCATCTTTAGAATTTTGTTCATCCTCTGGTCTCTTTATGCTCCAGTCCATGCAACTCGACACTGCCAGATGAATAACCCAAGAGCACAACTCTGATCAAGTGCTATCCCACTACTGCTGAAAACTCTCCTGGTGAACTATTACTACGGACAAATACTCTACTGTAGGCTCTTGTCCTGTTGCCTCTCTTGTACAACTCCCAGTGTCTATCCTGTTTGCTTATCTGACTGAGAATTAAGCATCCTCCCTAGGGTCCTCTTGTTATTTAGCTTCTTTAGGTCTGGGGATTTGAGTATGTTTATCTTATATTATATGGCTAATATCCATTTATAAGTGAGTATTTACCTTGTGTATATACTTTCTGCTTCTGGGTTACCTCCCTCAGGATGATGGTTTCTATTTCCCAACATTTGCCTGCAAATTTCATGGTTTTCTTGTTTTTAATAGCTAAGTAGTATTCCATTGTGTAAATGTGCCACCATTTTGGTATGAAGCACTTCGGTTGAAGCACATCTAGTTTGTTTTCAGATTTGCCTATTATGAATAAAGCTCCTATGAACAAACATACTTCAGCAAATGTCCTTGTTGGATAGTGGAGTATATTTATGGTATATGCCCAGAAGTGGTATGGCTGGGTCTTGGAGTAGTGCTGTTCCTAATTTTCTGAGAAAGCACCAGATTTCTTTTCAAAGTGCTAGTACAAGTTTGTACCTCCACCAGCAATGGAGGAGGGTTCTGGGAGCCAATTATGGATGTCCTCTGAAAGATTCAACCCATCTGCAGAGGATCAAAGCAGATGCCTAGATACAGGGAGTCTTATGGAAGAAGTTGGGGAAGGGATCAAGATCCTAAAGAGGACAGGAGCTCTACAAGGAGATTAACAGAGCCAACAAATCTGAGCCCATGCGTGTGTGTGTGGGCAGTGCAGAGACTGATGCAGCAACCAAGGTCCATGCAAGGAGAAAACCCAGACCCTGGACTGTCCTGATGAGACTTGCTAGGCTAGGGGAGGTAGGGGAGGAAGACATCCCCATTCAGTGGACTAGGGGAGGGGATGGGGGCAAGGGAGGTGGCTACAATTCAGTTATAAAATGAATAAATGGTAAATAAATAAATAACAAATTTAAAATGAAAATATTTTCTGCTTTTTACACTTTATTTATCAAGTATCTCCAAAGTCTTTTCCCAAACTACTCCTCTGGGTTCAGCTCTCCACCTTCACTTCCGTATCCTCTATCCTGCAGCCTGAATGAAGTATCAACATATACCTGTGCATTAGGCAGTCTGTGGGAACCTGGGGTCTGTTGTACATTTAACTTGTGTGTGATGTGCCTTCCAACAACTTCCCAATGTATGGGGCTTCTGAGATTCGTACACCAGCTTCAACAGATACTGTTCTACACAGACTCTTCACGAACAGCTCTCTTCACCTAACTATGCTAATTGGACAAGTGTTTGTTTCCATATGACAGTGTAATTTTAGCATACCATTCTTAGTTTTTCATGTTTTACATAATGACTACCTAACAATATGGTTTCTATTCCTCACAATTTACTTTTATTTCTCATAACTATTCTGGTGATTCTTAATAGAAAAAAAGACATTATATGGAACTTTAATTATATTTAATCAACCCCTCTACTCTTAAAGGCAAAAGAAACCTGGGATGCCCTTTATGAATTTTTAGAAATCACACACTTGAATCCTAGAAACTGGGAGAGATGGAATTAGTACAAGGGATGGGGAAAATATAACCTTTTTTCCAAAATTCTGTCTATATGCTGTCCTTTTAGTCAATGTTTTATCAGCAGCTTTCAGAAAATACACTTACTAAGCTTATTGCATCAGGCCTTTTTGTCAGGGGAAGAAGGCAAAACTTACATGACTAACTGATGACCATGTTGAGAATAAGACTAATTTAATGGCAAGCCAGATGATTCAGTGTCAAAGTTGCTTGCTGCCATGCCTGGCATCCTGAGTTCAAACATTGGAAAGCACATAATAGACAGAGAGAAATGACTCTTGAATGCTGCCCACTGAGCGCCACATACAAATCCTGATGCATGTGTCTGTATGTATACACAAACATACAATGAAATAATGCATAAAAATGAACTAGATCAATTTTAATAAAAATTTAAAGCTCATCTGTTTTCATCGACACTTAAAATTTCTGGAGATTTCTTAAACTCTGGGGATTAAATAGATGAGTACTAGGTATTTTGATACTGTGTTGTTATAGAAGAAAGAGGACTGTGACTTGAGTGTAAGTTCCTCCTATTGCAATGATGAACTGGGTTTCATGTTGCTAATTGTTATGTATTGTAGGTGAGAGTACTATTCTTCCTGACCAATGCAGCAGCATCCATTAAGTATCTTTTACCACATAGAGCAGCACTGGTCTCGAAAGCACAATTGTCCAATTCTAATCTTACATTTAAACTAGAGATTAAGTGTTCTGAACCAATCTATGACATAACTGAGAACTATTGAACAAACATCTGTTATGCTTTGGGCTTGAGTAATGACAGCTGATATTGAAAATATGTCAGCTTTTTTAACATTATCATGAACAGAATTCTCAATTAAACCACAGATGCTGTCAATTACATGGAATGCTTTTTCAAGGATGAAAGCCTTATGGTCAATTTTAGATATTTCACTGTTGATAAAACTCCAATATGTCATTAACACAGGATTCTTATGAAAAGAAGCAAGAATCACCAAAATGTAAACTGATTCTTCATGTGTAAACACAACAGTGAGGAAGAGGAATGCTACTTACAGATGTTCTGATTTATTTGTTTCTATTTCAGGTATTTAAGTATGTGAGTAGCTATTTGCTTGTCCCTGTAATTTTCCCTTCTTTCTCCTCCCCTCTCCTCCAGTCCCTTCCTTTCCTCTCCTCTCCTCTAGCTTCCCTTACCCTCCCTCACCATCCTCTTCCCTCCCCTCTCTTCCCCTTTCTCCTCCCCTCCCTGTCTATCTGTGTGTCTCTTTATGTCTCTCTCTGGATGTCTCTCTGCCTCCTTCCTTCCTTCCTTCCTTCAAGAAGACTCTAAAACAAACTTAAATAATGGTTATTTAAAAATCCTGGTCTTGAGATCAGTGGGGCCTGATAGGTGGTTTTCCATTCAATATTTTCAATAAGCAACATATGTATAAAAGTATTATGAAAATACTTTTAATATTTATTCACATATTTGTACATTTATATTATAAATATACAATTATATTTATATAGTCATACTCTTTAATAAATAGTGGTTATTGATTCAGCTGCAGAAGGTTAAGTCTTTATTCACCAATCTTCAGCTGCATTCCTTTCAGGCCGTCAAGTTTCCACTGTGTCAAGAATTTAATGTCTTCTGTGTAGTCTACAATGCTTAGAAAAGGGCTCTGCTAGTAGAGTTATGCTTGTAATTCTTGTAGATATCCTAAAATCTTAACACCATATTGCATAAGCAATGGTATCAAGGAGATTCCCACAGATCTTATGCAGAATAGCATCTTAAAATTAATTTTGTGTACATTAATATAGTTAATCCTCACAGAATACCAAAAATCTTCTTATACTTTCAGTATTTGTAAATATTGCATGAATTTTCCTTTTACTTTGATTTGTTGTGTATTATCATATAGTAACATCTACTTAGAGGAAAAAAGTCAACTCTAAATTTATTTAAATAAATATAAAATAGTGATATTTATTTAAATCAACTATAGATATAGTAACGATATAACAAAATTCAATATAATTAAAAGTTTAAGTTGACTTTCTATGCTTTTATTATATTTAACTAAATTTAAAATATTTATTGACTAAGATTTTATGACAACTCTCATGTTTTCTTTCTTTATAATTTTATTTAAATTATTTTTTCTTTCTTTTTAAATTATTTTATATTAATTACAGTTTCTTTACTTTGTATCCCAGCTGTAGCCCCCTCCCTCACTCCTTTCCAATCCCATCCTCCCTCCCTTATCTCCTCCCTGCCTCTCTCTAAGTCCACTGATAGGGGAGGTCCTCCTCCCCTTCCATCTGACCCTAGTTTATCAGGTCTCATCAGGGCTGGCTGCAATGTCCTCCTCTGTGCCCTAGCAAGGCTGCTCCTCCCTTGGTGTGGGGGGAGATCAAAGAGCCAACCACCAAGTTCTTGTCAGAGACAGTCCCTGTTCCCCTTACTAGGGTACCCTCTTGATTACTGAGCTGTCATGGGCTAAATCTGAGCAGGGGTTCTAGGTTATATTTATGCATGGTCCTTGTTTGGAGAATCAGTCTCAGAAAAGACCCTGTGCCCAGATATATTCGGTCCTTGTGAAGCTCCTGTCCTCTCCAGGTCTTACTAACTCCCTCTAGTTTCATATGATTCCCTGAACTCTTCCCAAGGTTTGGTTATGTGTCTCAGCATCTGCTTAGATACACTGCTAAGTAGGGTCTTTCAGAGGCCCTCTATTGTAGTCTTCTGTCCTGTTTCTTGTTTTCTCCTACTTTCAGTGTAGTTTTTGCCTGCATCTTGGTCTGTTTGTCTCACTCAAAAGGTGGCATTTTATAGCCCTTCTCACTATCTTCTGGTTCTTGTATTATTTCTGCCTCCTGTTCCACAGTGTTTCCTGAGGCCTACTATGAATGGAGTAATTGTCTTCTTTAAGGCTGAACCCTAATCTCTCACCTATTCTCAGTAGTATATCTGGCCATGACTGTCTGCTCTTACTAATATTCACTGGAAAGAGGGTCTTCTGAATTAAGATTGAGCACAGAATTTCACTGTTGAAACTTAAGTGTGTAAAAGGCAGTTTGAGGCATTTCAATTTAGCTAAACAATAGTATTCATTTCCCTGCACCTGGGCCTACGCTTTCTCTTCCACAGATTTTTTTTTTTTTTTGGCCAAGTTTGTAGTTCCAGACCTGAATTATTTCCTGTGGAGTGGGTGTTTGAGGCAGTCAGACAGCAGGTTACTGTCCCTATGACAGTAGCGTGTCTGCACAAGTGAGAGCGGCCTACCTGAAAGGGTTGTCTTCTTTAGTTTATTGGGTTCCCAGGTGCTGTGGCCTTTTCTCCTTTAGCGCCCTCTATAGCGCCACACAGGGTGAAGGATATCTAGCATGTACAGACTCTTTTTCTATATTATGTAAATAAAGTGTGTGGTCCTACTCAACATTGGAGTCTTATTGTCTAACTCTAATGGGCAAACGAGAGAAACGACAGGAGCTGGTTGCTTTGGAGTGTCAAAGACATCCCTGGCCAACACTTCATAGAAATTATTCCACTACTACCACTGGGGTTATTGTTCAGTATCTTCAGCTTTTAAGTAGAGTATTTCCCCTCCATGCAAGGTATCTCTCTTTAAATTCTCTTTTTAATGAATTATATTTCATGGTCCATGGCCATAAGGAATGATTGAACAGGATTAGACAGATGGATACATGTCCTCACAAAGTTGTTTTCTGAGTGAGGGTAAAGTGGCCATTGTGAACATTTGTGATTTGGTCAGGTCTTTTGTGACAACTACTCATACCAGTCAATTAACTGTGTCGGAGAATCCTTTCATCTTTCTGGTGCACCATCCAGACCTTAAAAAAATGTTATTTTTTGATGTAAATAATTTTGCTTTGATCTTACAACCATCACAACTTCTTCTTTAGAGTATAAGGAAACCAACCAGTGCTTGTTCACAATGGCTTTACCAACAAGGCAAAGAGCTGACATAAGAAATTAAGCCAATTGGTTCCTCGTCTTTCTGGGAAAGGACCCAACTGGCAGCCCAGTAGCAAGCACATCTATGGCTTCCTCTACAGCTGTCTTGTCTACAACTCAGTTGTCGGTGTCACTCTTTTATGCCTATATTTCCTGAACTAAATACAACCTCTTTCCACTGCAGGCTTTGTTTAACCAACCAGTAAAAGGTATGTGCACTAATGTGCTCTTTTCTTCCCTCCTATGTAATGATAGTGAAGTTTCACTGTACAGTGATGCCCAGTTTTCATGTGAGATTAAGCTCTGATGTACACTGAGGCTTCATGACCCACAGAGTAGGTGGGTCTCTTCTCTTTCATGTCCTGAGAGCTTCCCAAATACAAAACAAAGCAAACATGTAGACTCTTCGTTACAGAAATTGCCCCTTAAACAAACAAACAAACAAACAAAAAAGTGAGACATTCTGTTTACCTGTGTTGATACCTTTCACATAACTCTGCTTTATGGTTTCAAACTTACTGCCCATACATCTGTGGGCACATGAAAAGTAAGCACTAATATGAGGCTGTGTTTAACCTTTGCAAAATACATTATCTGGTTGAAATTGTGTGTGTGTGTGTGTGTGTGTATATATATATATATATATATATGGCATTCATGTTCTCCAAGTTTCAGTCACCACAAGGAAAGTTCCCAGCATGGGTTTCCATAAGTGTTTGTACCTACAAGAATGTGAATAGATTCTTGAGTGCTCTGCCTTGGGAAAGAAATGTAGCAGTTTTAATGGGACGCTGCTTAGGTCCTGTGTGTATATATATATATATACACACATATATATATAGTTTATTTTTAGTATGGTGGGCACATGTGTTAGAGTGTCTATGTAAGAATCAGAAGACCATTTTGTAGAGCTGGTTCTTTTTTTTTTTTTTTTACATTTATGAGGGGTTTGGAGCTCAAACTCAGATCAGCAGGCTTGCTTCTTAAGTATTTACCCATTGAGACATCTATGAGCCCATACATGGCTTTTATTAATTCTTTACATTCCCTCTTTCTATCTTCTTTCATAAATACTTCAAGAAATAAAAACATAACCTTACAATACGAATGTTTTTACTACACCCAGCAGTGAAAGTCAGAGATGCACTAAGATAATTTGTTGAAAATGTTCTACCTCTACTAGGGAAAATGATCATTGTCTCAACAAATTCTAAGCCATTTCAGGTATGAGAAATGACATCTATTTCACAGCTTTTTTTTCATCTCTCCATTTTATCTTTATCCTTGAGTATGAGATTTGATTGTTTCTTAGAATGTTCTAAATAGGTATCTTTCCAAACTGTAAAATTTTGCAGAGATGAAACCTTTCTTGAATGTTTAAAAAACATTAGTCTTTTTCTTATCTCAAGTACAGATGGATGGAGCTGTTACCTATAATTGTGGATGCCAATTCTTTCCTACTCATCTCTGACACAAGCCACGAGTCAATCGCAGGGTTGTGTTGCTGTCCCTAAGCCAACAAGGCCTGCTGGTTTATGTCAACTGTCCCAAAGGTGAAAGTGAATTATAGCTTTGCAATCAAAGTCTATGGTTTGTACTGCAATAGCCAGTTTTTCAGAATGTGCAATTTAGAGACATGGGAACAGGAGACTTATAAAGTGTATTTTTTTGAAACTTGTACCGGAGTCAAAGCTGTGAGATTTCAAAATAAAGATTGATATAAAATCAGTTCAGAATACACCTGCAGCTCTGTGGACAATAGAACGTTTTTGTTCATATTATAAACTTTTAAAGAGGAATGTAGTCTACTCATGAAAAATATGCAGTGAATGCCTAAGAACCACAAAAATAGTTCACATTTGGATTTCTTCAAAATACTAGTTGATTCATGGACTGACCTTTCTACTTGTTATTATTTACCCAGGCTCTCAGGACCTAAGCAGCGTCCCATTAAAACTGCTACATTTCTTTCCCAACGCAGAACACTCAAGAATCTATTCACATTCTTGTAGGTACAAACACTTATGGAAACCCATGCTGGGAACTTTCCTTGTGGTGACTGAAACTTGGAGAACATGAATGCCATTCTGTTGTAATGTGGTCAAAAACCAATGAGAGAAACTTCTTCCCTTAAAAGACTGTTTCTTTGCACCAAATTTTCAGGTTTCATTTGGAAACAGCTCTATTTATGGAAAGGTACATTAAATTCATGAAAGCATCCTTATTTAAATTAAAGATGTAGAGTCAAATTAATATTTTCAAAGTTGTACAGTGTACTCTGCATCTCTCTTTGACTTTTGAATATGATGGTAATTTATCACATATTATTTCAAGTACTGTTATTGTGTAAAAATTTCATTGAAGAAAAGAAGTATATTTTGGTCTCCAGTAAGCTTCTATTCAAGTAAAAGAGCATGGGCAGTAAGTGAAAATTATGTAATAGTCTGAGTGATAATAATTGTTATTATAAGAAAGCAGCTCCAGAAATTAAAAGAAGGGTGAGAGGATATTTTATGTAGGACTGAAAGGAGGCTCTCAGATAGGAGAAGAGAAATAGGGAGAATGAGCTCTCTGTACAATTGAAAGCATGCCATTCCATTGATGGGAAGAATCCCCTGTGGTGAGAAGATACAAGTTGTGTTAGAGAAAACAGTAAATCTTCTAGAAGCTAGAACATTGTAAAAAAAGGAAAGTAGTCAGGAAATGAAAAAGGAAAACCAGAGAGTGGACCCTACAACACCTGTTAGATCTTGGCCAACACAAGATTTGACTAGGTGAAGATGGGGGTGAAGATGACTTTTTGTGATGATATGCGAATACTTATCTATTCATGTTGGGAAAGACACACAAATTTGTGTGATGCAAACATTGGATTTGATTAAATGCACACAGACAATATAGGGTGGGAAGGTGTGTATTAAAAGTTAGTATCTGTTGTCAAGATACTGCTGTCAGCAAAATGACTGATACTCATAACTTATTACATTAGATTACATCACATTAGATCCTTCCAAATTTTCTATTGTAAATAGCGGTAAAGGCCAAAGCATGTTAAAAAAAATGTCATTGAACATAGGTCGTATTACAGTGATAAAGACACAGGGAAGCACATTTGTGAGTCCGTTAAGGAAAAGGCTCAGAAAAGTGAAAGTTCCATGGTATTTATTTTTGGAGTTCAGTGAACCTGTGGCTTGTTTCTCAGCCACAGAGATCTAAGATGCAATTTTCTACCCAGGATGTAAAGGGAAGGACTTCATAGCTCATTGCAATTGCGCTTTGCATATGAGGGTCTTACTGTCTTCTAAAGTATCAGAATCACATCCTAGGTAGTCATTAAATTCTGACTAAATTGAAATAATTGTCTTATACTTCTAAGAATTCTAACATCAACAAAATACATTACATTTTAGTGGAAACAAATATCCTTTACCTTTTTGTTGTTCTTGTTGGTGGTGGTGGTCTGACATCCTTTGCCAAAGAGTCTTTCCCCTTGATATTTGAAATACAGTTTATTATTATTAGTAATAGTAGCAGCAGTAATAGTAGTAGTATATATGATTGCCCAGTAGAGAATAAGATGATTTCAAAAAATGCATAAACTTATGCGGTATGCTGGTGATATCACGAGCAGGAGATAGACAATGAGCTTAATGTGAATGTAAGGTGATTTCTCAACAAATACAAACGGAAAGTTGAGCTTTGCAGTTTAGTGAAATGAAACTAGGAGGTACCCAGCAGACATGTGGTAACTTAGGTTATTTGATTTCTTCATTTTTAATTTGCACAGTAATTCTGTAAGTTATACTCATTATTAATTACTACTAATTGTAGAATCTAAAAGTAAGAAATAGAGGGACAAGAGGCAGAAAACAAGCCAAATCTTTCATTCGTTGCTATCATTTTCTGAATGGTAGGTAGTTCTGATATCATAGAATAGTTCAAAGAAGACCTCGTGTTAAGTATAGAATATTTTCTAAAATACAGAATGCCCTGAAATTCTTACTCAGGTCATATATTTTGATTACAGAAAGGGATGTAAGTTTAGTGTGAGAATTGTATTCAATCAATGATAATGCAGTTATTAGAGACACATGAAGAGGAAGTGAACAAAGAGAGACCATTATGGACAGACAGGAATCCACAATCAGGTGAAGGAAATGAGTAAAATCATTTAAGACATGAAAACAGAATTAGAAACAAAGGAAACACAAACTGAGAAAACCTTGCAGATGGAGAACTTAGAGAGAGAAGATGTCAGGAACCACAGAGGTAACCATCACCAATGGAACACAAGACATTGAAGAGAGAATCTGAGGCGCTGAAGATACAACTGAAGAAATCAATACATTTCTCAAAGAAAATACAAAAACAGAAAAGTTCCTGACAGAAAACTTCCAAGAAATAAAGGACACCATGAATATAAGAAACCTAAGAATAATAGGATTAGATAAAAGAGAAGATTAAAGCCTCCAAGGCCCAGATAATATTTTTGAGAAAATAATAGAAGAAAATTTCCCCAACCTAAAGAAAGAGATGCCCTTAAACATACAAGAGGCTTAAGAACATTAAATAAACTAAACCAGAAAAGACATTTCTCCCACCACAAAATAATCAAAACACTAAATCTACAGAATAAAGAAAAAGTATTAAGTAGCAAGGGGAAATGTCCAAGTAACATATAAAGGTAGACCTATCAGAATAACACCAGATTTCTCAACAGAGACAATGAAAGCCATATGGGCCTGGGTGGATATCATGCAACCACCAAGAGACCACAGATGCCAACCTAGACTATTATACCCAGCAAAACTTTCAATAAACATAGATGGAGAAAACGAAATATTCCATGACATAACTAAATTTAAACAATATATATGCTGCAACTCAGCCCAACAGAAGATACTGGAAGAAAAACTACAACCCAATGATCAACTGCATCCAAGAAAACACAGGATAAAGATCGCTTTACAACAAAATAGCAAAGGAAACCAAGCACATGAACACAAATCACCACCAACTTCACAATAAAGGGAACTAACAATCATTTGTCACTAATATCTATCAACATGAATGGACTCTCCAATAAGACAAACACAATGGTTGTAGAAAGAGGATCCAATATTCTGCTGCATTCATGAAACACACCAATGTAACAAAGATAGATACTACCTCAAAATAAAGGGCTGGAAAAACGTTTTCCAAGCAAAACCACCCAAAAAGTAAGCCGGAGTAGCCATCCTAATATCTAATAAAAATAGACTTCAACCAAAATAATCAAAGGATATGGGAAGAGACACTTTACTCTCATTAAAGGAAAAATTCAGGATGAGGACATGACAATCTTGACCATTTATACACCAAACACAAGAGCTTCTGGACTTGTTAAAGAAAATTTATTAAAGCTTAAATCATCCTGTACCCCATTTTTAATTGGATAATTTGGTTTGTTGGTGTTTAATCTCTTGAAGTCTTTATATATTCTGGATATTTAGCCATCTGTCAGATGTAGGGTTGGTAAAACTCTTTTCCAAGTCTGTGTCTGTCATTTTGTTCTCTTGACCATGTCCTTTGCTTTACAGAAGCTTTTGAGTTTCATGAGGTCTCATTCATTTATTTTTGATATTTGAGCCTGTGCTGTTGGTGTTCTGTCCAGAAACTTGTCTCCTGTGCCAATGCATTCAAGGTTCTTCCCCACTTTTTCTTCTAATGATTTAGTGCTTTTGGTTTTATGTTGAAGTCTTTGATCCACTTGCACTTTACTTTTGTGCAGGGTGTTAAATATGGATATATTTGCCTTATCTTGGTGAGCTATGATGGAAAATTATTTAAGTACAGAACTCTGAATTTACCAAGATAGAATAGATAGTAGAGTATTTCTTCCTAATACAAATGACCTAGACATGGTGAACGTAGTACTTACACGATAGTTTTCATATTTGTTTCATAATTGTTCTTATTTTATGTAGTTTATTAACATAAGAGAAAGTCTTTAATTGGACTAAAAGGGGAAGATATTGGGGATGGTCTTGTGCACTATGAATTCAGATCTTGTTTTTGTGCTCCAAGATCTGGTTGCAGTCTTGAAGTGGGAATTTCCATTTCTATGAAGAAGCTTCTGTATCATGTATCAATGTTGTACAAACAATTCTCAATTATCTCTGATTGGTTAATAAAGCGCTGAACAGCCAAAACAAACAAACAAACAAACAAAAGCTTAAATTTCAAATCAATTCCAACACATTAACTCTCTACTCAGTGCGAACTGGGTCAGGGAGGAAATAAAGAAATTGAAGACTTCCTAGAATTCAATGAAAATGAAGGCACAACTTACTCAAACTTATGGTACACAATGAAAGCAGTGCTAAGAGGAAAGCTCATATAGCACGAAGAGCCTTACTAAAGAAATTCGAAACATCTCATACAAGCTACTTAATGGCACACATGAAAGCACTAGAGAAAAAAGAAGCAGCTACCTCCAAGAGGAGTAGAACACTTATAAATAATCAAACTCAGGGCTGAAATCAATAAATTAGAAACAAAGAAAACAATTCAAAGAATCAATGAAAGCAAGAGCTGGTTCTCTGAGAAAATCTACAAGATAGACAAACCCTTAGTCAAACTAACTAAAAGGCAGAGAGACACTATCCAAATCAACAAAGTCAGAAATGAAAAGAGGGATGTAAAGACAGACACTGAAGAAATCCAAAGAATTATTAGTACTACTTCAAAAGCATATGCACAGTAAAATTTGAAAATCTAAATGAAATAAACAATTTTCTTGATAGACTCCATTTACCTAAGTTGAATCAAGGTGGAAATAATTTAAATAGCTTATATCCCCTGAGAAAAAAGGAGCTGTCATCAAAAGTCTCCCATCCAATAAAAAAAAAAAAAACAAAAACAAAAACAAAAAGCTCAGGGGGAGATGGTTTAAGCACAGAATTCAACCAGATCTTCAAAGTGGAGCTAGTTCCAATCCTCTTCAAACTATTTTACAAAATAGAAAAAGAAGGAGCATTAACACATGAGGCCACAGTCAGGTTGATAACTAAACTGCACTAAGAATGAAAAAGAAAGAGGATTTCAGACCAATCTCTCTTATAAACATTGATGCTAAAATACTCAATAAAATACTAGCAAACTATCGCAGAAGCAGAAAGATGCACATGGTATATACTCACTCATATAGACATATAATATAGGATAAACCTACTAAAATCTGTACACCTAAAGAAACTAATCAAGAGGGAGGACTCTTGCTAAAATGCTCAATTCCTATCTAGAAAGGCAAAGAGGCTGGACATCAGATAAGGAGAAAAGAGGGAACAAGTCAGGAGCCTGACACAGGGGACCTCTGAAAAGCTCTGCCCTGCAGACTATCAATGCAGATGCTGAGACTTATGGGCAACCTTTGGGCAGAGTGCAGGGAATCTTGTGAAAAAAACGGGAAACAGTAAGATCTGGAGAGAACAGGAACTCCACAAAGAGAGCAACAGAACCAAAAATTCTGAGCACAGGGGTCTTTCCTGAGACTGATACTCCAACCAAGGACTATGCATGGAGATAATCTAAGACCCCTGCACAGATGTAGCCCATGGCACTTCAGTATCCAAGTGGGTTCCACTGTAATAGGAACAGGGACTGTCTCTGACATGAACTGATTGGCCTGCTCTTTAATTACCTCCCCCTGAGGAGGAAGCAGCATTACCAGGCTACAGAAGAAGACAATGCAGCCACTCCTGATGAGATCTAATTGACTAAGATCAGAAGGAAGGAAAAGAAGATCTCCCCTATCAGTTGACTTGGAGAGGAGCATGCATGCAGAGGGTGGAAGAAGGAAGGGATTGGGACTGGAGGAGGGAGGGAACCACAGGGGGGATACAAAGGGAATAAAGTATAATTAATAAAGAAAAAATGTAAAATTTAAAAAAATACAAAAAAAACTTAAAATTTAAACCACATATAGATCCCCACACATTAATAGTGGGAGACTTCAACACCCCACTCTCAACAAAGGACAGGTCAACAAAACAGAAATTAAACAAAGAAACAATATCTCTGACAGAGGTCATGAATCAAATGGACCTCACAGACATCTACAGAACTTTACACCCAAACACAAAAGAATTTACCTTCTTCTCAGCACCTCATGGAACCTTCTCCAAAATAGACCATATAGTTGGTCACAAAGCAAGCCTCAACAGATACAAGAAGACTGAAATAATCCCTTGTATCCTTTCTGATCACCATGGAATAAAGCTGGACTTCAACAACAACAGAAATAGCAAAAAGCCTACACACTCATGGAAACTGAACAACTTGTTACTAAATGACAGCTGGGTCAGGGAAGAAATAAAGAAAGAAATTAAAGCCTTTCTAGAACTCAATGAAAATGAAGACACAACATACCCTAACTTGTGGGACACAATGAAAGCAGTGCTAAGAGGAAAGTTCATAGCACTAAGTGCCCTCAAGAAGAAATTCGAGACAGCTCATTCAAGCAACTTAATGGCCCACTTAAAAACCCTAGAAAAAGAAGAAGCAGACACACCAAAAAGGAGTAGACGGCTGGAAATAATCAAACTCAGGGCTGAAATCAATCAATTAGAAACAAATAAAACAATTCAAAGAATCAATGAAACCAAGAGCTGGTTCTTTGAGAAAATCAACAAGATCGACAAACCCTTAGCCAAGCTAACTAAAAAGCAGAGAGAAACCACCCAAATCAACAAAATCAGAAATGAAAGGGGGGACATAACTACAGACACTGAGGAAATCCAAACAATCATTAGGACTTACTTCAAAAGTCTATATGCCACAAAATTTGAAAATCTAAATGAAATGGACAATTTTCTTGATCGATTTGACTCACCAAAGCTGAATCAGGACCAGGTAAATCAACTAAATAGTCCTATATCCCCCAAAGAAATAGAAGCAGTCATCAAAAGTCTCCCATCCAAAAAAAGCCCAGGACCAGATGGCTTCAGCGCAGAATTCTACCAGACCTTCAAAGAAGAGCTAACTCCAATTCTCTTCAAACTATTCCACAAAATAGAAACAGAAGGAACATTACCAAACTCATTCTATGAAGCCACAATCACCTTGGTACCTAAACCTCACAAAGATTCAACAAAGAAAGAGAATTTCAGGCCAATCTCCCTTATGAACATTGATGCAAAAATACTTAACAAAATACTTGCAAACCGGATCCAAGAACACATCAAAGATATTATCCACTATGACCAAGTAGGCTTCATCCCAGGTATGCAGGGGTGGTTCAATATACGGAAATCCATCAATGTGATCCACCATATTAACAAACTGAAAGAAAAAAACCACATGATAATCTCCCTAGATGCTGAAAAAGCATTTGACAAAATCCAACATCCATTCATGTTTAAAGTCTTGGAGAGATCAGGGATACAAGGCACATATCTAAACATAGTAAAGGCGATATACAGCAAGCCGATAGCCAACATCAAACTGAACGGAGAGAAACTTAAAGCAATCCCACTGAAATCAGGGACAAGACAAGGCTGCCCACTGTCTCCATATCTCTTCAACATAGTGCTGGAAGTCCTTGCTAGAGCAATAAGACAGTCGAAGGAGATCAAGGGGATACAGATGGGAAAGGAAGAAGTCAAATTATCACTATTTGCAGATGATATGATAGTATATATGAGTGACCCCAAAAACTCTACCAGGGAACTCCTACAGCTGATAAACACCTTCAGCAAAGTGGCCGGATATAAAATTAACTCAAAAAAAAATCAGTAGCACTCCTGTATACAAAAGACAAAAGGGCTGAGAAAGAAATTAGAGAAACAACACCATTCACAATAGCCACAAATGACATAAAGTACCTTGGCGTAACCCTAACCAAGCAAGTCAAAGACTTGTATGAAAAAATTTCAAGTCTCTGAAGAAAGAATTAGAGGAAGATATGAGAAGATGGAAAGATCTCCCATGCTCATGGCTTGGCAGGATTAACATAGTAAAAATGGCCATCTTACCAAAAGCAATCTACAGATTTAATGCAATTCCCATCAAATTGCCAACACAATTCTTTACAGACCTGGAAAGAAAAATTCTCAACTTTGTATGGAATAACAAGAAACCGAGAATTGCTAAAACAATCCTCTACAATAAAAGATCTTCTGGAGGTATCTCCATCCCTGATCTCAAGCTGTACTATAGAGCAACAGTTATAAAAACTGCGTGGTACTGGCATAGAAACAGAATGGTGGATCAATGGAATCGAACAGAAGACCCAGAAATAAACCCACACACTTATGGACACCTGATTTTTGACAAAGATGCCAAAACCATACAATGGAAAAAAGATAGCATCTTTAACAAATGGTGCTGGTCCAACTGGAGGTCTACATGTAGAAAAATGAAAATAGATCCATACTTATCACCCTGTACAAAACTGAAATCCAAGTGGATCAAAGACCTCAACATAAAACCAGACACATTAAATTGGCTAGAAAAAAAAGTGGGGAATACCCTAGAACTCATTGGTACAGGAGAAAACTTCCTGAACAGAACACCAACAGCACAGGCTCTAAGAGCAACAATCAATAAATGGGACCTCATGAAATTGAAAAGCTTCTGTAAAGCAAAGGACACCATCATCAAAACAAAGCGACTGCCTACAGATTGGGAAAGAATCATCACCAACCCTCTATCTGACAGAGGACTCATATCCAATATATATAAAGAACTAAACAAGCTGAAAAGCAACAAACCAAGTAATCCACTTAAAAAATGGGGAACAGAGCTAAAGAGAGAATTCTCTGCAGAGGAATATCGAATGGCAGAGAAGCACTTACAGAAATGCTCAACCTCATTAGCCATTAGGGAAATGCAAATCAAAACAACCCTGAGATTTCACCTTACACCCATCAGAATGGCCAAGATGAAAACCTCAAGGGACAGCACATGCTGGAGAGGTTGTGGAGAAAGGGGAACCCTTCTCCACTGCTGGTGGGAATGTAAACTGGTACAACCACTCTGGAAATCAATCTGGCGCTTTCTCAGACAACTAGGAATAGCGCTTCCTCAAGATCCAGCCATACCACTCCTAGGCATATACCCAAAAGAGGCGCAAGTACACAAAAAGGACATTTGTTCAACCATGTTTGTAGCAGCTTTATTTGTAATAGCCAGAAGCTGGACACAACCCAGATGCCCCTCAACTGAAGAATGGATGCAGAAACTGTGGTACATCTATACAATGGAGTATTACTCAGCAATGAAAAATAAGGAAATCATGAAATTTGCAGGTAAATGGTGGGACCTGGAAAGGATCATCCTGAGTGAGTTGACCCAGAAGCAAAAAGACACTCATAGTATATACTCACTCATATAAACATACAATATAGAATAAACCCACTAAAAGCTGTACATCTAAACAAACTAAGCAAAAGAGAGGACCCTAACTAAAATGTTCAATCCCCATCCTGAAAGGCAAAGAGGATGGACATCAGAAGAAATCGAAAATAGGAAACAACCTAGGAACCCGCTACAGAGGGCCTCTGAAAGCCAGAAGAAAACAGGAAACAACCTTGAAACCTGCCACAGAGGGCCTCTGAAAGCTCCTGCAGTATAGACTGTCAAAGCAGATGCTGAGCCTGATGGCCAACTGATGGGCAGAGTGAATGGAATTTTATGTAAGAAGTGGGAAATAGTAAGAGCTGGAGGGAACGGGAACTCCACAAGCAGAGCAACAGAACAAGATAATTTGAACACAGGGAACTTCCCAGAGACTCATACTCCAACCAAGGACTATTCGTGGAGATGACCTGGAACCCTTGCACAGGTGTAGCCCATGGCAGTTCAGTGTCCAAGTGGGTTCCATAGTAATGGGAAGAGGGACTGCCTCTGACATAATCTGATTGGCCTGCTCGTTGATCACCTCCCCCTGAGGGGGGAGCAGCCTTACCAGGCCACAGTAGAGGACAATGCAGCCACTTTTGATGAGAACTGATAGACTAAGATCAGAAAGAAGAGGAGAACCTCCCCTATCAGTGGACTTGGGGAGTGGCATGCATGCAGAAAGGGGAGGGAGGGTGGGATCGACAGGGGAGGAGGGAGGGGCTTATGGGGGGATACAAAATGAATAAAGTGTAATTAATAATAAAAAAATAATAAAAGATTAAAAAAAAAAACTAGCAAACTGAATCTAAATACACATTAAAGATATCATCCACTATGACCAAGTAGGCTTCATTCCAGGCATGAATGGGTGGTTCAATATACAAAAAACAAAAAAACAATATAATATAATCCACCATATAGACCAAAAGAAAAAAATAAATAAAAAGCCAGAATCATCTCCTTAGATCCTGAAAAGGCATTTGACAAAATCCAACATCCATTCATGTTTAAAGTCTTAGAGAGATCAGAGGTACTAGGGACATACCTAAACATAGTAAAAGCAATATACTTTATATTGAAAGTATATAGAAAGCCTATAGCCAACATCAAACTAAATGGAGAGAAACTTAAATCAATTCCACTGAAATCAGGGACAAGGCAAGTCTGCCCACTCTCTCTGTATCTCTCCAACATAATATTTGAAGTCCCAACCAGTGCAATTAAAAAACCAAAAAAGATCAAGGGATACAATTTGGAAAGGAAGAAGTCAAAGTATCACTATTCACAAATGATATGATAGTAGGCATGAGTGACCAGAAAAATTCTACCAGAGAACTCCTACAGCTGATACTTTCAGCACTTTCAGCAAAGTGACTGGATACAAACTTGACTCAGAAAAAAAAAAAAAATTAGTAGCTCTCTTGTATACAAAAGACTGACAAAGAATTTAGGGAAACATTACCCTTCAGAATAATCACAAATAACATGAACCACTTTGCTGTAACTCTAACCAAGTATATGAAAGACTAGTATGAGAAAAACTTTAAGTCTGTGAAAAAAAGCACTAAATCTGTCAGAAGAAAAGTGGGGAAGAGCCTTAAATGTGTTGGCACAGGAGACAACTTCCTGAACAGAATACCAACAGCTCAGGTCCTAAGATCAGCAATCAATAAATGGGACCTCATGAAACTAAAAAGCTTCTGTAAAGCAAAGGACATGGTCAACAGAACAAAATTACAGCCTACAGACTGGGAAAATATTTTCACCAACCCTACCTTTGACAGAGAGTTAATATCTAGAATATATAAAGAACTCAGGAAATTAAACACCAACAAACCAAATAATCCAATTAAAATTGGGGTACTATGCTAACCAGAGAATTCTCAACAGAGAAATATTGAATGGCAGAGAACCACTTAAAGAAATGCTCAATGTCCTTAGTCAACCAGGATCTGCAAATCCAAATGACTCTGACAATCTGTCTTACACCCATCAGAAAGGCCTAAATCAAAAACTCAAGTGAAAACCCTTGCTGGAGAGGATGTGCAGAAAGGGGTACCCTCCTCCATTGCTAGTGGGAATGTTAATTTGTACAACCACTTTGGAAATCAATCTGGCTCTTTCTCAGAAAATTGGGAATATTGCTACCTCAAGAGCCAGCTATACCACTCCTGGGAATATATCTGAAAGATGTTCAACCATACAACAGGACATTTGCTCAACTATGTTCATAGCAACTTTATTTGTAATAGCCAGAATCTAGATCAACCTCAATGCCCCTCAACCAAGGAATGGATACAGAAATTATAGTACATTTACACAATGGAATACTAATCAGCTATTAAAAACAAGGAAATGATGAAATATGAAGGCAAATGGATGGAACGAGAAAAGAATGAGGTAACCCAGGAGTAGAAAGACAGACATGGTATATACTTACTTATAGGTGGATATAAGATAACAGTACTAAAATCTAAAGAACTAAAGAAGCTAAACAAGGAGTATCCCAGGGAAGATGCTTAATTCTCATTCAGAAGAGAAAACAGGATAGTCACTTGAAGTGGTAGAAGAGAGGGAACAGGACAGGAGCCTACCACAGAGGGCCTCTAAAGACACCACCAAGTAGGGGATCAAAGCAGATGAAGAAACTCACAGTCAAACTTTGGACAGAGTGCAGTGGGTCTTAAGAAAAAAAACGGGGATACAGAAGGGCCTGGAGGGGACAGGAACCCCACAAGCAGACCAACAAAGCCAAACATGCTGGGCTCAGGGAGGACTAAAGAGAGTGATTCATCAACCAAAGACTATACATTGAGAGGAACTAGAATCCCTGCTCTGATGTAGTCCATAAATTTTTCAGTGGAGAAGAGACAATCTCTGACATGAACTTGGCTGCCTGCTTTTCGATCACTTTTCCCAGGTGAGGCAACCTAGCCAGCCCACAGAGGAAGATGATCCAGGTGGTCCTGATGGGACCTGACATGGTAGGGTCAGACAATAGGGGAGGAGGACTTCCCCTATCAGTGGACTACGGGAAAAATGGGAGGAGATGAGAGAGGACAGGAGGTTACAATTGGGATACAAAGTGGATAAAATGTAAATAACAACAGTAGAGCCAACTAAAAAGAGCCCAAACAAGACTGCTGAGACTGAAGCATCAACCAAGGGCCATGAATGAACTGAACCTAGGGCCCCTACAAAGATGTAACTGATGGGCAGGTTAGACTTCAAGTCAGTACTCTAGTAAGGGAAGTGGGGTGCATGAGAAAGGGACCCACTTGCTAGCTCTTAGATCACTTGCCTTGACATGCCACCGGGGAAGAGGACAGGTTCAGTTCTTGTTCAACTTGTTGAGCTGGGTCAGATGGAAAAGGGAGCTCCTCTTTTTTGAAAAAGATAGTGATACTGAGAGGGAAGGTAGGAAGAGGCTAAAAGGGTATAAAGTGAATAAAATAAATAAATGAGAAAAGAAGGAGTTAAAAAGTTGAAAATGGCTCCTCAGTAAAAAAGTGTCTTGTGAAAAAAAGAAATTTCCATGTTTATATGAATTTATATATAATTATTTCTACCCCATTTGTGTTTCTCAGGCTGTACCCATGACCCCTGATTACAGCTTCTTCACCACTGACATCTGTTTGGTTTTTCGTTTATAATCCACTAGGCCCACACAGTTACTGTAACACATATAAGCATATTACAGATCCACCCTCTGGACCAGGGGAACCCACTGGTAGCCACATCCTCAAGAAAGGATGGTTCTCCCTATCCACTGCCAAAGCTGTCAGCAGCTTGTATAAATTTGGTTTTTGATATAAAATATTATATTCAAAAATAGTAAATGGGAGGTTCCTGTTGATAGCAATGTATCATGTAAGTTTATATACAGAAACCCAACCAACAAGGCATAAACGGTGGATCTGTGATACAATGATACAGTAAACACAGTTCAAATTAGTACACAATTAATGACCATCCTTTTTCAAAATTTGTTAATAGTGTTAAGCAGCAGAGATCATTATTCAAACTCTGTATCTATGAAGCTGAAGGGTCTGAATTCAAAGACGAGGGTTTACCCTTTAGCTTAAGAGCTTTGGAAATCTGCAAATAAAATTCTCAGAGATTTATAGACAGCAAAATAAAGTAATGTTTCAGTTCATTTATATTAGGGCAAAGCCTGGGCTAGTACTATTTAAAGGGCACCAATATATTTGCTGCAGATGACCTTTCTACCTTATATTCATTTCATTTTTTATGTTTTAAAAATATTTTCATGTGGTGGTCTTATATGTTTTTCACAATTCAACTCAGATATCACCTCACCCCCCGAAATATCGGCACAACATCTGCAGCAGCAAGTGTCTTGTCAGGTCCTATGTGCCGTGTTCTTGAAGCCATCAATTATGGTTTATTCAACAACTTATCTTCCGGGTGTGATTAACTCATGACTTTCTGCCCTTGAGAATATCTGTGCATGTGGCCAACACCAAATTATAAACGTCAGACATCAGGCATACGTTTGTAGTCTTTGACAGCACGATTTTGTGGTTCTTGAGCATGAACTAATAGATGATAGTTTTTTCTCACTATCAAAACTTGGACCTGTAGATACTAATAATGAGCCTGTAATCCAGTTAGTGTCCCCCTGTACAGTACTCAAGGTGCTTCCTAATGTGAAGAAATAGCAAATGAAAGATTGTTGGGGTTGTAGGTGAGTGGATACATTTATAAACATAAATGCATTTTAAACTCAAAGGTCTTTTACCATTTTTATACACAACTTAGCTTTAAAGTTTAAAAAAAAACTTGTGTTATTTAAAGAAACACGGGTTTTTGTTTTTATAAACATAGGGAAGATAAATTAACACATATCTGTAAACATGTTCCAGAAAATATAACCATCACTAAAGGCTTTTTGAGCATCAGTAAATTTAATTTTAGGACAGGGATAATGTAAATGAAATATAAATTATAGATTGTACATGTAAGGACATTTGCTAATTACTGTGGGTGTTGTCAAATTAAGAACTATCATTAACACAGAACACTGTGAAAATACATTAAAAAATGCATTGTCTCCAAAAATCAACACACACACACACACACACACACACACACAGAGAGAGAGAGAGAGAGAGAGAGAGAGAGAGAGAAACAGAGACAGAGAGAGGCAGAGAAAATTTGTCAAAGCAAAACAAGAAATAAGAAAAGTTCACCAGTAAAGTCAGCATGAGCTTAAAGGCTAGACTGTAATGAACAGTTGATAAAGCTTGATAAGGACCAAAAGCTTCAGTTGATTATGCGAATGGGGCTTAGCGTTTCCATTATTGGGCATTTTTTCCTCAGCTTTCTTCAGCAGATATTAAGCTTGTAAAGAACAAAAGATTTCAGGAACCAAGTCTTTAAAAGAAGCAATAATAGCATTTGGAAAATTTATTAAAATACAAAAGGATCAAAAGTCTTTAGAGAGCTAATCTGTGTGGTGATCTTGCATTCTCTTTGTACAACTAAATTGAGTCCATAGCATTAAAACTCAACCATGAGACTGTAATTACACAATGAACTAGCCACCTGCAGTTCAGAGAGTGTGGACTGAAATGGGTCAGGTTGGAATGAAGTCAAAATACTTAAATGAGGAATCAAATACTTCCGGGGCCCTGAGATTTGGCTGTTATTGTGGCTATGAACTAACTGACACTTGGGATAGCAAAAATTTTAGGGCTTCAACACAATTGCACTTATATTGTGTCTTGATAACCTTCAGAAATATACTAACAAAAGAAGTGAACTTGACAGAATACATCAAATATATGAACGCCAATGAACTATTTTTTCAGACTTTCATGCAAAAAGAGAATACGAAATCAAAGTCTCTAGTTACTTTCCACTAGGTCTGGTGGCAATTCCAGTTCTCTGCATTTGAACCGAATCATGATGTCTAACATTAAAATTTTTTGAATTTTAAACTCATGAACTCTTAAAGTTTAGTGCATATCTATCATATTATGAATGCAAAATTTCTATCATCTAGCAATGTCTTCCAGAAATTAGAGTTGTGAACATCATATAATGCATGATATTGTATGAGAAGGAACAATCAGAAATACACTTGTATGGTACAAACTCCTGAGGTATTTCATGTATTTTCTCTTTAGCCGGTTTGGCAGATACTATTGGTAAGACATAAAGAATTATTTACTGAATAGAGAATATGTTCTGAATAGCAGAGTAAAGAAGCCATCAATAAACAATGATTACATCAGTAAACCATTTTCAGAATTCAGAAGCCGTCATCAGAAACTACACTCTTTACCTACTGTTTTGGATAGAGTTCATTTCCAAGTATCAGACATAAGCTTGCAGCTAGAGAAAAATATAGTTTGATAGTGTTTCAATGATGGAAACTATACCTTTTCATAAGTTTCAGATGCTGGTGCGAAAAACCTTAGTCTCTTGGTCAAATCCAATAATGTAATTCAAATGAAGGTTTGTTGTTTCTGCACTGACAGTGTCAGGTTTTCAAGCACAGCAGCCTGTGAAAATGTCGGGCCAGAAAGATTATTAGACCCTATATACATTCAGCTTGCTAGCCTTTTATGTAGGACACTGAGCATAGAGCTTCCTATAGTTTATCTGAGACATACAGGGAACTCTTATTTGGTGTCAAGTAGTATATATGTCAACATAAGTGATTACAAGTATAATTATGAATATTAGATAATATATGATATTGTGAGAAAAGAAATGACCAGAAATAAATTTGCCAGTACAAACTTATAAGCACTTCAAGTATTTTCTATTAGAAAAATTATTACAAGTAGCTTGGGAAAACTCAGTATCCCTGACTAAGCAGGGACTAACTCCTTGAAAAGCAAAGAAGTTTGCTCAGTAAACGTTTGTAGCAGCTTTATTTGTAATAGCCAGAAGCTGGAAACAGCCCAGATGCTCCTCAACTGAAGAATGGATGCAGAAATTGTGGTACATCTACACAATGGAATATTACTCTGCAATGAAAAATAAGGAAATCATGAAATTTGCAGGTAAATGGTGGGAACTGGAAAGGATCATCCGAAGTGAGCTCTCCAAGAAGCAGAAAGACACACACGGTATATACTCACTCATATAGACATATAACATAAGATAAGAATAGTAAGAGCTGGAGAGGACAGGAACTCCACAAGGAGAGCAACGAACAAGAAAATTTGAACACAGGAACTTCCCAGAGACTCATACTCCAACCAAAGACTATTCATGGAGATAATCTAGAATCCCTTCACAGATGCAGCCCATGGCAGGTCAGTGTCCAAGTGGGTTACCTAGTAATGGGAAGAGGGACTGCCTCTGACATAATCTGATTGGCCTGCTCGTTGATCACCTCCCCCTGAGGGGGGAGCAGCCTAACCAGGCCACAGAAGAGGACAATGCAGCCACTTTTGATGAGAACTGATAGACTAAGATCAGAAAGGAGAGGAGAACCTCCCCTATCAGTGGACTTGGGGAGGGGCATGCATGCAGAAAGGGGAGGGAGGGTGGAATAGGGAGGGGAGGAGGGAGGGGCTTATGGGGGGATACAAAATGAACAAAGTGTAATTAATAAAAAATAAAAAAAATTTAAAAAAAGAATTAAAAAAAACAGAAAAAGAAAAGAATTGTTCAGCAGTTAAGAGCAACTGCTGCTTTGCTGAACAACCAAGCACAGTTCCAAGTGCTCCAAGGGATATGACATCCTCTTCTGGACTCTATAAGCATCTGCATTTCACCGTCCACATACACATATGACAAAAATAATTTATTTTAAATTACAGGTCTAGCAGGGACAGTAGTCCACATTTATAAATTCAGCTCTCTGGGAAGGTGCATGCAGCAGAACTAAGATTTCCAAATTCATGATTTGAACTCTCCAGGCAAATGGTGGGAACAAGACAAGATCATCCTGAGTGAGGTATCCTAGAAACAGAAAGACACACATGGTATATACTCACTTAAAAGTAGATATTAGACATATAATATAAGATAATCATACTAAAATCTGTTCATCTAAAGAAGCTAAACAAAAAGGAGGACCCTGGGTAAGATGCTCAATCCTCACTCAGAAAGGCAAGGGGGATGGATATCAGAAGAGGGAGAAAACAAGGAACAGGACTGGAGCCTACCACAGAAAGACTCTGAAAGGCTCTACCCAGCAGGGAATCAAAGCAGATGCTGAGAGACATAGCCAAAACTTTGGGCATAGTGCAGGGAATCTTATGAAAGAAGTGGAAAATAGTAAGACCTGGAGAGGACAGGAGCCCCACAAAGAGAGCAACAGAACTGAAAAATCTGGGCACAGGGGTCCATTCTGAGACAAATACTCCAACAGAGGACAATTCAGAGGAGTTCAATAACCTAGAACTCCTGCACGGATGTAGCCCATGGTAGTTCAGTGTCCAAGTGGGTTCCATAGTAATGGTAACAGGGACTGTCCCTGACATGAACTGATTGGCCTGTTCTTTGATCACCTCCCCCTGAAGGGAGAGTAGCCTTACTAGGCCACAGAGGAAGACAATGCAGCCACTCCTGATGAGACCTGATAGACTAGGATCAGAAGGAAGGGGAGGAAGACCTACCTATCAGTGGACTGGGGGAGGCACAGGGGTGGAGAAGGAAGAGGGAGGATGGGGTTGGGAGAGGAGAAAGGTGGGAGCTACAGGGGGGATACAAAGTGAATAAACTGTAATTAATAAAATAAAACTCATTATAAAAAAAATGTGGCTGAAGTTTCCCGATCCTCTCAGGGAGTTCTGATTTAGCATGGTCAATTCCATGGAACATAACAAAATGTTGGAAAGGGTTTTATAAACTAATGTCTCATGGATACATCTGATACATACAGAATCACATAAAAATGTAAAGAAAAATAAGAGAAGTTATTGGCTGGGTGGTCAAAAGTTTGCAATGCACTAGTACCCCTTTAAAATGAAAGAAGAAATTTAAAAAAGCAGGACCATTGATGTTCCATTAGAAATGAATGGAGGATGATCACTTACTTATTCAACAATATATTAACCTATTTTCTGCTATTGAACTCTTTTTATCCAGCTCTGAGGCCTTTGGGGCCTTCTGATTAGGTTTTCAAAACATCTGTTAAAAACCTGGCTTCTATAACTTGGTGTCAAGGAGGTTTTAAGAAAAGTGGTTAACTTGATATTTAACCCTCATTTATAAAGCATAATTATAGTGCTGTCATTGTACTGGGTGTCTAAATTTACTCAGATCTTCATTTATATATTTAAACAATCTTTCTATAAATCCTAAATAAGACACATACACAGATCGGATATATATGAAGAACAGTATTGAACATGTTTCAACTTAATTTTATTACAATAATCCAACAGAACAGAAATTATTTTTATCATCATTCAAGAGTAGGAGCCAGACCTCAGGGGCTTTTCTTAGTTTGAATTGCAGAGCTTGTTCACAGAGTTTAACTTATCTACTGTTTTCTGAGAAAATCTCCTCTGGTGAGACTCAGAAATATTGTACAATTATAAGAGGTAATTGAAAACAAATTCTAAGTGCGGAGATCACTCAGTAAGTGGACGGGGTGAGCACATACAGGACACACAATTCATAACCCACTAGGCTGCTTCTTTATCTTCCTTGTTATGTGACTTCATGGACAATCTTCACCTTCTACACAACAGCTTCCTCAATTATAAAATGAGGATAGTGACAGAAACTAACTCAAAGATTTTCTTTCAATATTAAATGGCTTTGGAGTTAATGTATAAAACATAGAACATAGAGACACGGTAATATAGATGTATATATATTTACATATACATATATACATATATACATTATACAAATAGTTCTCCTACACATTTTTTGTCTGACAGAAAACAGTAAAAAAGAAAATAGTTTATACATGTCTGTTGATCCATAGAGAGCAAAACCAAAATTTGTACACCATTTTGGGATCTGGAGGTTTGTGTGGGGGGACTAGAAGGAGTGAAGGGAGGAGAAGAAATTGCAGTATGACCGAAGAATGAACAAAAAATTAATGGTTACTAAATGCTCAAAACTGCTCTCACTTCCATAAAAATGTATTTGAAAATTAATTTAATCTGTCATCATGGATGGTTGTTTTTTTTTTAAAGATTGCAAATTAATAAATTGTACAAAGAGTCTATCTTTGAACACAGTTGAGTTAGTTTTTCTCTGTTGCCATGCCTTTTTGGTAGGCAGATACAAGGTCTGAATCAGGCTGTTCTAATTGCCTGTTACAATGGGATAGAGAAGATGGTCAGCAGTACATCTCATTCAAAAGTTATTGCTGAGATAAGATGTGTTATCAGCAGCAGAAAAAGAGGATCTGGAACCTTAGGTGAATTGAAAACAATGAGGGGGGACAGCTGTTTAGGGCTCAAGTCAATCTGAACATTATAGTTTGAGTTTAGAGGAATGGATACTGAGAATAGAAAATGGGTCCAAGAGAAATTGGCCTCTGATGTAGTGAGTACATTAAAGACTCAGGCCTCAGACATTCATAAGCTCATTTTTTTTTTCTAACCACAGTTGGGAACACACACAGAGGGCAGAGATCTTTGTAGGTGTGTGCAGAAAAAGTTTATATTAAGAATAATTGTTACTGAGAGTGGAATAGCCACTGGTCAAGTTTTGATACTCCAATAAATCACTCCTTATTGATGCTAATGCAAGCAAACATCATTAAACCCAGTGAGTCATAACAAACACAGGAGGAGTTTGTTGACAAGAATGGTTGAAACTCTGTTGGAGTGAGGGCCAGAGAGAAGGCAATGAGATATGAAGAGGTCTAGCAATTATACACATGTATATTTTTGACAATTTGTTTTTAATTCTGAAATTAGAAACCTGTTCACAAAAATTATCTTTTATGTTTTGTTTTGTTTTTTCTTTCTCTTTTGGTGTTCCAACCTGTGACCATGAGGATTGAACAGAAAAATTGCACAATAGAGTCAATTGAGCTGAATGACTAAGAATAAGAAGGGTTATGTCCTAAACCAGAGACTCAAATGTTACTTTCAAGGTGGGTGGAAACTAAGAGGAAATCAGTTTGGTAACTTGGTGGAAATGATTTGCAAACCTGCTTTCTGTGCCAAACAATGTTGAAAGCATAATAAACATGTATTTCTGCTCACAGTGCTACAAACTGAAGGAATATTTCAAGTGACCTCATGTGTTATTTCCTGTTTCCCTCCTTATAGTACTTAGATATAGAATTTGATAGAACAAGATTATGGATAGTCTTAGTTACATTATGATTCTTATGGCAAAAATACAAGGATTCTGACGGTAAAAACAAACAACCAAAAATCCAAACCAAAACAAACAGTCAGCAGCACCTGACTGCTTAATGAGGGCTACTTCATTAGTTACTTTTTGTTGCAGGTGATATGATACCATGACCAAAGCAAGTTAAGGAAGACTTTTGTCTTGTGGTGCCAGAGAGATTAAGTCCACTGTGGCAGGCTCTGGGATCAGGAAGCAGGCTGATCCCACTTTATCGGTACAGATGAAGCAGGGAAGCAGGCATAGTTTTCAGGGCACAAGCTGCCCTCCTGTAACAAGCTTCTTCCGTTACAGCTCCATCTCTTAAACCCTCATAACCTTCCCAAACAGAACGAGCAAGTGCGGATCAGAAGTATATATACATGAGCCTATGGGAGACAGACAGCATTCAAATCACTGCAGCGTGCCTGTCTATCCATTCTTCTCCAGCAGGAAAAACACCTCCAAAATAAAGTTTCCACACTCCAATAAATTATTCCCCACTGGTGTTAATGCAAGAAATCATCATTAAATTCAGCGGGTCATAACAAACATGAAGTTATAACTCATTTTACAAGATGGTTATGGAAGGATGCAGTCTGTGAAGCTACTAAGTGATGTTTGTCTCCTCGGATCACATGATCGTACAAGTTAATCATCCTCTGTGTGATAGTCTGGAGTGAGAGGTGCTCGCTAACATTTTCCTGGAGAAGGATGTAAGATCTTCAGCATGAAAGTGAATTTAAACTGTAAACAATTGTCTTCTATTATGTTTCACTTGGTAAACATTCATTCATCTTGTAAATCAATATACTGTGAAGAAGCTGTGGTGTTTTTATTTTTTGATTCCAAATTTTTATGTTTAATGTTCTTTGTTTTTTCATTGTAATTTCTTTTTATTTTACATCACAGGAAATCCTAAAACCAATGTTTAAATAAAACATAACTTTTTATCAATACATGTATAGCAGGCAAATTCATCGCAGCCAGTTTTATCCGAAAAAAAAAAAAAATGTACTGAATGTTGTGGTCAGCTCTCCTCATTGATTGTTAAAATATGTCCATGGCTTTTGTTTTAGCTCATTTAATCTTGGAATTCATCTTTAGTCTATTTAATTCTCTGCTCTAAATTTTCCTCTGTTCTCTAAGACAACATACAAAATAATTTTAGCTAACCATTCATGTGTTTAGCCACAATAGGTTCTGGATCTCTAAACAGTTTCTTTACAGCACACATGTATGGACTGGAGAGGAAAACTGGGGCCATGCTGTTATGTGTTGTATGTATTCTCAATCACCCACATTTCTGTATTTGTAAGAAATCTAGATGTTGGCACCATGAGTACAAAATCTAAGTAAAATCTGCTGCATTTTTCAGATTTGTTATAATTGCCAAGTACCAGTAAACCAGGCAAATAATTTTCCTAACCATGTGGTGAATACAGTACATGTCACTGTGCTAAGACTGAAGCTGTATACATTGACGTGAGAAGTAATTGCTTATTTTGTGGAAGTATCTGTCTATCTACCTTAAATATTACTTTTACTTTTAAGTGTGTGTGTGTGTGTGTGTGTGTCTGTGTGTGTCTGTGTGTGTGTGTAAGCGGGTGGCAGAAGATGGCCAGAGGAGGAGGACCCTGGGTTCCCCAGAGATGAACTTACAGATGATTGTCATCTGCTCAACGTGGGTGCTGAAAACTGAAGGTAGGTTCTCTGTATTTTCCCAGTGCTGTACTCATATTTTACTCTGAGACACTATTTATTACTAGAAATACAAAATTAAGGCAGCATAGGCTGCAGAGTAGCAAACATGTTATATCAGAGCTCAGAGGGATCAGAATCTGGGAGGTTCTTCTTTAGAACATTAGATTTATGAACAAGCAGAGCCTGACTTCCTGGGCATGTATCAATGGATGTTTATTCAATAAACAGAGTAGAAAAAAAAAAGAGGTGTGTGTGTTTGAGAGCAAAAGGCAGGCATGTGAGATACCCAGTGGATAGGGAAGTCTGTTTCCTCAACTCAGGGTTCCTGACTTACAGAAATGCACTGGGCGAGGAGCCTGCCCCCAGAACACCGGGTGTTGTCCTGCAGGAGGGAGCTGCCATGAGCACATGGCTCATCTTCTTTCTACACCTGTAGTAACAAGATCCTGTGTCTCTAACTAAGAGTCTTCCGATTTCTTTCAGCATCTGTGAAAGTGGGGCAGACATACTGCTTGGCTGAAAGGGGGGGGGGACTCCCAGCCCCTTCATAATTCTTGCAAAGATTTTTTTTTGAGAAAAAGAAATAGGAATGAATTCATGACTTATTTGTAAGTTAAGACTTTCACAGGTCTGGCAAATCCCTGGTCATAGATAGCTTTAAGTTACTAGATGTGAGACCCGATTAAATCTCTTAAGTGTCGGTATGTGGCGTATACATTGGTATAATGTATAATGAGCTATTTTCTAAGTGTGTCTATAATTAGGCACACATACATAAGCAAAGAAATTTAATTTTGATAAGGTGCTTGAGTTTTTTATGTTAGTTTATCCAAGTGTAACACATAATGACTAATTGCTTATTTTGTGCTCTAACATTTTGAGAGATAGGAATTTTTCAGTTGAAAATCCTTATTGTAAGTTAGATTTTTTTTTCAAATATTTATTTTCTGATGCGTTTTTGGCTTACAGTGCTACGTGTCATCTCGTGTCTGCAGAGTGTGTACAACTCGGCTCTGAAATGATGGTAGCTAGTACAGAAAAGCAGTGCCTGTTAAAAGATTTAATCAGGGGAATGCTTATGTTCAATAAAAGTTATCAGAAGGCATTATCATAACGAGGAACTTCAGCAGTCCTCAAGTACAGCACCTTATGAATTATGCGGAGCTATTTTTGAACTACAATGCAGCACTAAATTAGGTTCCTCTTTCGTTAAAAAAATTTTAAAGCATAATCAGTTACTATTCTCTGCATGTTTCTAATTCTACAATACTGCCTTGATTTTGTAAACCTACAGAAATCATGTCTTTTCTTTACTCCTTTTTCCCCTGTTTTAATGTCACCTTACGTCAGTTTCACTTTTTTGTTTTTTTCCTACCTAAGGCTGACTTAAGAAACCAACTGGCACCCATAATGATTCCTTGAGGTAGAATCCCACAAGTGCTATTGTCATTTCTCTCAAGATAGACTAGTCTCACAAACATGCTGCCTCCATTGAGTGAAAATAAAACGGGTAGAACAGAAAGAGAAGACTGTGTGAATCTTAAAATAACAACAGCCATATGACAGTTTCAGGCCTGTGTAGAGAAAATTTGCATATATCCCATTAAGGCTGCCAGAGCTCCGCTTTCAAAATTTGATGTTGCCAGTCAATTTGCAGAGGTCAATAATATCTTTTTCTAACTGCACACTTTCTTATAATTGCCCCTCCATGACTGACAAGTGGCCCCTACAAAACGACAAGAAAGGCAAGTGTTTGTTGCAGAAAACTTCAATATAACGCATTTGGTAGACAGGAATATTCTAAAAAGTCTCTGTTATTTTTGGCCCATTAGCATCAAGTCAAGGTTTCAAATGATAAATTCAATTAGTGGGGAGGTTACTGAGTGATCTCAAGTAGGATGCATTAGCAGCAGGGTGGCTGCCTGGAGTTCATTAAACAGCAGTATCAACTCCATCACCTTTCAGTAACACAATCAATTTACTGGTCTTTGAATAGTAGTGGTGGTCAGACTAAATTAGATTTAATGTACATTGACCAAGTGATTTACAGTATCTAGCTTTACAGTGTCTCAGAATGGACTGTGCGTGCTTTTCAGGCATTCTGGCATTCCTGGAGTACAGACAGAAAGAAGTCACAAAAAAGGGCCAAATGAGGTGAGAAATCAAATCTTTTGTTTGCTTCTACATTTTTTTACAAGAGCTCTTTTCCTGAAGTATGCAAAAATGTCAGAATAATCAGAGTTCTGTGAACTCCATAAACACTACAGGCCTGAGTGCTGCCTTAGCAAATTGGTATTCCATTTGCATTCCCATCAAAATCTTTAAGGTTTGGACTGCTGAAGTCCTACTGACATGTGCTATGCAAGCAGCCCATTACAACACGCAGAATGCAGAACTGGAGCCTAATAAGCCAAACGTCGACTTTCAAAGATGGGACAAGCAAACTGGTTGAAATTTACTGCATGTGCTTCAGAACGCGTCAACTTTCAACTATTCCTTTAATGTATGACAAGAATAAAAAATAACAGTGACGATAGTATCGGGATGGTGTCACATTTAGAGATAAATTTCAGAGGTGTACACTTTCCCCCAGAGAGAGGCTGGCTATTTGCTTAAAGTTTGCCAATAACCAAAAGGCATGTCCTACATTTCTGCTTGAGCTCTGAATGTCTGTCTATTTGATGATTTGGGAGAAACATCTAGAGGACACGTGTACATCTGTTCGATGTATTTATGCACAAAATCATCTTCAGGAAACAACAACAAACCCAAAACAAAACACCCTGTTCCCAATAAGTCACTACACGGCAGCAACTAAAACTATAAGAATCAGAAAACCTATAAGCTGTACAATGTCGGTAGCTAAGTACAGCACAGTGCTTCTCCAAAGGAAAATGTGCCGGTGTTTTACAGATAGATTTTTACAACCCCTGCTTTCCTGCAGTCCAGAATGACTGCTGTTCTTTAAAGCGGTGCTAGGGGGCGCCAAACCCTCGCAGCTGACGCCTAGACAGACCTGAAAACTGTCTTTATCAGCCTCTTATCAGGTGAAAGGATACCCACTACTCACTTTGATAAGGTCCACGAAGGGAGAAATTTGAGTAAGATTTCAAATGCTGATTTTTTAAGTTGAACATGCTGACGTTGCAAATCTGTCAGGGTAAAACAATCACGTTCTGTATTTTTGTAACTACTAAAAGACATTTTCTTTAAATACGTCTTCCACAAACTTAAGGGTGGTAATTTTAAAGAATAATTGACATTCCGGACAGTTAAGCATATCAATTAAGAACTGTTACATTATTGTTTCTATAAAGCCGATAGTGTTCTATGCCAATGTAGTATTATATTATAGAAAAGTATGGAATCCAGTTTTAGTATGTGATTTTCTGATCCTTTTTACACATTAAAAAATATGATTCTTTTCTAATAATGAAAATTTGCTTTTGGAAATATTGGAAGTGAAATGATCGTATGTCGAGCTTTTGTCCTCTGCACAACCGTAATTTAGATTTTAATATTTACTTCATTATTTCCTTAATGCAACTCTCTTTACCCTAATAACTGAAGAAAGTTATTCAGTAAGGACCATTTTTGTAAGTAAAGAATTTTGTATGGCTCTAGAATTAATTAAGTACCTGATATCATGCTTTTTCATTACAGTGTATTTGAAATTTTTAAAAAGCCTATATTGCCCAAGAGACTCTGAAGTCGAGCTTGAGGTTTCAGGCCTCTCATCCCCCTGCTTTTCTTTGTGCAGAAGACTGGGGAGAAGGAAAGCATCTGTTAGTTTTTTAAAAAAATAATTGCAGAATACCACGATAAACTTCAGTACTATATGTGTGAGCACCAGTTCATATTCAAAGAAAGCTCAATCCATTTTTCTCTAATATGCAGGATGGATTGTGGCCCCAGTAGATTCGGTTTCTGTAACCTAAAGGAAACCACTCATATACTTACCTTGACCATCAGTAAGTTATGCAGGGCTGAAATGTGTAGGAAGGAGGTAGATGATCTCCGTCTGAGATGCAGACTGAGTACTTCCGGTTACTTGCGCATCATTGCTTAGTCCCGAGGATTCTTCTCCATAACCAGGATTTCAGAGGTAACCATTTAATGAATTAAATCCGCAAACAGTGAAAGACAGTTTAGACGTAGCACTCCTTAGGCATCAAGTCCTTAAAAGAACAAAATAAAATAGGTGATGTTGTGATATCTCAAGGTAAAATTCTACAGCCAATAACCTTAATCAGGGGAATGACATCATCATAGAAAGAGGCTAGACTTGTACTGAGTGCAAGCATCAGCTCATCTTTAAATCTTTAAGTGTTTTCAGACACATAACTGTAAGTGATACTTAACCTTAAATGTCCTCAGGTCTGGGTAGATGAGTTTGATTTCATTTAGAAAAAAAAAAAATTCACTGTATGGGTCTTGAAATTATTGCATATGCAAGAAGAGAAATAAAACATGTTCACATAGCCATTTATAATTGAAGCAATGGCTTGAAGTTATGTTTTCCTGGCTAGTATTGAAAATAAGCCTTAAAAAAAAAAATCTCAAGTAAATTGACCTCTACGGAATCCAGGTCATCTGTGAACTTGTTTTTCTTAATTCTAAGGGCCCTTTTGAAAAATGAACAGTTCTGGGTCCTGTTGTTTGTGACTGGGAATGTGTATCAGTTGAACCCTCTGTGTGAAAGTGATTTAGGAGGTCAGAGAGGGGGCCCTTTTCCCTTTCCAGTCATGACAGCTAGTCACCCCCTGCCAGTCAGCATGTGATGGATGAGTTCAGGAACTGAACTCTGGCCCTCACAGGGGGAGTGTGCCCCTTTTTAGGAGACTCTCTGAAGACCCCACTGTGATTTTACATGAAGGGTTCTACAAGTAACTTGAAGTTTTGCCTTAGGTAATGACAATTTTCTCTTTAAGTCAAAAGCAAAGTGTTTTATATTCCAAATAGCCACTCCTGGCATAAAATTACTATATGACTCAAATAATATTAACATTATGACCTAAAGTACTAATTGCCACCCAGTTGGTATCAGCATAATTGGGCATATTTACCTAATAAATTCAACTTATGTGTAGTGTTGAAAAATTCTTGCAGAACACAAAGCCAGTGGTGGTTAAAATAGTCTGCTATTTTGTATTGTAATTTGCTTTCTAGCACATGTACAATCTCCATGTGTAATACCCTTTGAAAAGCATCAGGCACATACACGAAACAAAACTCAGGCAGAATTAGCATGTAATTAAGTGGTTAGAAATAACTAAATGTTTGATTATTTCACTGTCAAACCCATACCGTCCTCTGCTGCATTTTATTATGTTATAATGAAGCAAGCCAAATTAATAAATTTCCACGCCCCATATATTCCTTGGAGCACACAAAGATGCCTCCAAGTTAGTTTGTTAGTAAAGTAGATGTGTCTAATTCAAATAGACAAACGTAATAAATGGGAAAAATTCTAAAATATAAGAAAAAAGCTGTTAGGACGTATTCCCAGCACAATGCACATGCGGAACCTGTCATTGTAAGCATTTTTTCCCAGGATATGGAGATCAGGTCTGTGAAGCTGACACCCTTAACGGAGGCGATTATGTGATATTTGATAGCAGGGCCAGCGTTGTTTCTTATTGCACAGAATACATCAGATATTAAATCCTCTCAGCACTATGTCTGGATGACCTGATTATGGCAGATTTATTTTCCTTTTAAATTGTTTCTGAAGATAAATATAAGCCATTTGGGAAGAGACTTATTCTTTGCAAAATCAAAAATGCCAACTACATGGAAAGCCTTGCAGCCGAAATAAAAACTGTACTTAACTATTCAATGTTCAGTGAAGGGCATGCTAAGCTAAGAGCACACATAATCAGAAAACTTAGGATTTTGAACAAAGGAAATACTTATGAGGAAAGCAAGGTTAAGATACTGGAAATGTGCAAATCCTACAAATTAAATCTCGGGAATATCTCTCAAGAAGGGCTTGAATAATATGATGCCTTTTTCACATACATATTATGGCCTTTTCACATATCATTTATTATGTGTAGATTATTACTTAAGCATGAGATCAGTAGTTTACTATGATATTTCATTTGCAAATTATGGACAACGTGAAATGTTTTTTGACACGGTTCTTGTTGGTCATTCTCCATAACTGAGTCAGCTAAGTCATCTCTGTCATCCAGCAACATCTTCTCTCATTTCTCTCCGCATACAGGAATTTCTGTAGTTCTTCACCGATAATGAACTGTTTGTGCTATTTAATAAGGTTGTGATGGTGATATTTTGTGCCGTATTTCTGTGCAGGACGGAGTCAGGTACGTCACAATGGAAGCAGGACGGCTCTGGAGCTGTGCTGTTGTGTCGGTGTTGACACAATGTGCCCTGGTGGATGTACCAGTTGAGAGCCCTTAGACTCGGAAAGCTTCCAGCTAAAGCTCTGTTAGAAGAATGCATTTTGCCCTCGAGGACTCAAGTTTCTACTACTCTGAGCATCTCCTTCAATGAAATTTACAAAGCCATCTTCCAATTAGTTTATACTTTCTAAATTTCATATTAGTATTGGAACCAGATGGCTTCATGCATATTCATTGGCCAGCCCCTCTGTCTAGGTCCCTGTTTTAGGTTGATAGATAATCTTGGTATTCTCACATGATTAATTATTTTCCTATCACATTTATCTAACCTGTTTTTTAATGTTGTTAAGTTATCTTAAAATGGTGAAAGAATAAAATTTCAGTAAGGAAAAATTTTGATGTAGTAGAGAAAAAAAAATGTTTACTTTCTGACTGTCCTGTTTTCATGCAGGAACTGGACTCTGGATTTAAGAAACTCTCTAACACCCTGACTTAGTCATGTTTGTTTTTTTTTTATATATATATATTTTGATTTGCTACAATGAGGTAAAATTATTTTCAGTAATTACTCAAAGATTTTTCTACCTGTTTCCCTGAAATAAATGATCTGAAAATGGAGATGACTACAACATGTGTTCTCTGAATATTTTACTCTTTAAAGATCATACAGAAATGACAAGTCTTTTTTTTTTCCTTTAAGAAAAGAGAGTATCTTATAGTGTTCTCCAAATATTATGAAGGTTATTATTGAATGGCACAGTGAAATTTGTTTCATTGAAGGAAACAAACAAACAAACAAACAAACAAAAAAACCCAAAACAACCAGGCAGTATGTAACTGACTCACTGATCATTCCTTGGGCTTTGTCTAGGGTCAGCCAGACATCACAGTGATTACAAGACTGTAGCCAGCAGACCGTGGGTGTGACCCCTTGCTTGCTCACCGACATTATGAGGTTCTTCACAATCAGTGTGTAGGTTCTTCACAGTGAGTGCAGTGTGCAACCCTCTCCCTTCTCATGCTGGGTTCTGCAAATTACAGCCAGCGCTTGCTCCAGATTCCTTGGAATTTTTTTTATAAGAGTTTGGTTCTTCTCTGCACAGAAACTAAAAAAATCACATTAACAGCATAACACTAGATTTTAAATGATGTATTTAGTAATTGAGCGTGATGGGCATTGTTTGAGACAGAAGGAGAAGTGGAGACAGCGGACCATCCTGTTTTTTAGCTTCTTGAATTACTTTCTCACTCGGTTGAAATCATTAAGATGAAGTCTGACTGAAAAAGGGCTTTAGATTTTGACAGGTTCAAAAACAGTTTCTCTTACTGTTCAGGCTTCTGTGAGCCTGCTTTCCTCTGCTCTTGAAAAAAGCAGATACATTTAGAGAGTAGTGTCTACCTGCCTCCCCTTTGGCCTTGTTTATATGAAAAAAAAAGTGTCTTTTCTGATTTTGAGGGCATGTGTTGGTGAGTTTAATGCCATATTTACAAAACCTAAAGTCACTGAAGAGGAGGGACCTTCATTTGAGAAAATGACTCTATAAAGTCAAGCCATAGTCAAGCTGTTAGTGCTTAGGTGGAGGGCTATTGTGGATGGTGCCATGCTTGGGCAGGTGGTCATGGGTCTTGTAAGAAAGCATGTTGAGCAAGCCATGGGAAAAAGCCAGTAAGAAGCATCCCTTCATGACTTCTGTATCAGTTCCTACTTCAAGGTTCCTGCCCATTTAAGGTCCTGTCCTGACTTCTGTCAGTGATGAACAGTGATATGGAAGCATAAGTCAAAAAAATAAACCCTTTCCTCTCCAAATTGCTTTGGTTATGGTGTTTCATAATAGCAATAGTAGCCCTAACTAAGACAGGGCGGGACACGCTCTTTACAGCCTTTGAAGATGAATGTTTTAGGTAAAATACCACTAAAAATGTTGAAATGTTTTGTTTTTTTTTAAATTGTGGCACTTTGTTTTCTTACACAATATTTCTCTAGTATTTTTCATAGGTAAAATAAAAATAATATTATTTGTGGTACAGATGCTTCCTCCACTGTGGTTATGAATTAGGATAATGCACATGAAATATTTATCAGTTTCTTAGTAAGTGTTAAGTTCTCAATACATTTCCTTTTCCTCTTCTAATCATCAGACATATGCACAATTTTATTAAATGTGCATATATTTATCACCTAAAATGACTGTAAAGTAAACACATCTCAAAACCCTTACATAAACAATATTTTTATCAATCAGATTATTTTACTGCCAACATTACATAAGGCATTCTCTCTTGTATTATCCACATGTATTAGAAGACTTTTGAATAAACTGTATTTTATAGTAACTGTTCTGCATGAACAGAACTTTTCTTAGCAGTGTTTTTTTTTCTTTTTAAAGCAATACATTTTCTTTTTTTTCATTTTTCAAGTTAAAACATATAAAATGGAGCTAAAAGATGAAAAATATACTTAATGGTTTTGATATTCATAGCTAGAAACTAAAGATAGTTCTAGCTTTCATACATTAAATCAATCTGCTGGTTATTTCTCAGAATCGTAAAAATACCATTTCATAAATTCTACTTTATATCACAAAGAACTGGTAATATTTTCCTACCAAAGTAAGATTTATATCTACTCTTCTGAAAAGTGAACACAGAAAACAATACAGGAGAAGAAAGGCCGGGCAGAAATTCATGGGCAGAAGCTACATGAATTTTCTTCGGTCCCCAAAAGGAGAAACGTTAACAAAGAACTATGCAATATCAATGAAGTCTTAATGAAGTCCGTTTCCCAACAGTTAGAGAGACGGACGCTAGCAGACACAGCAATCCATCAGCAGGCTTATTAAATATTAACACTTCTTTCTCACTTTCTTCATTAGAGCTTCTGTAACGTAACTAAGAATGTGACTATGCCAAAGACTGGAACTCTTTCAACCACTACGGCAGGAGGACATGGTTGAGCTTTAATTAGAAAATATGATCTTCATCTCAGAAATACGGGGACTGTCACTGGGAGAATGTCCAACAGAGTGACTCTCATAGTGTTGTTGCTCTTCCTTCCTATGTAACTGCTCACGTGCGCGCGTGTGTGTGTGTGTGTGCGCGCACACACACACACACACACGCACACACCTTCTTTCTGAACAACTATAATTAAAAAAAAATAAACATTCGGAAGACAGTAGAAATACCAAATTAAAGTCTCAAAGCAATCTTTGGGAGTGTTTCTATGCTCCGAGGATGTCTGATAACATGGCTGTCCTGGCGCAGTTGTAAGGTTTACCTGACTTAACGACTGGACTTCTTAAGTGAGTAGAGTGCCCAGTCTGGGCCACAGCTTTATGATACTTTTGAACATGGAATTCTGGATGGTTTTCAAATTTTTAGTGGGTCCTTGTGATGTTCAATATTGACTGTCACCTGGGCAAGTTCTGCCCTCATCTAAAAGACAAACTGGTGGTACGTGTATGTGAGGGACTGAGGAGGGAATATGTACACTAACTGTGGGTAGTGCCATTTCCTGAGCTGTTCTTCGCCTTAATAAGGAGAAAGGGAGATGAGCACTGACATCATTTCCCTCTGCTGCCTGGCTTGGATGCAATGTGGCCAGCTGCCTGGTGTTTCTGCCTCCATGTTTCCCCACCATCATGGACTCACTGGGAACAACTACACCCTTTCTCCCCAAGTTGCTTTTGTAAGTTATTTTTGTCAGAGGCCTAAGAAAAAATAATTAATATACAATGAATTGTATGGTGATTTTATTGTCAAATGGTTATATGCATACTTTAATCAAACAAATCTCTCTTTTGACGAGAACTGATAGACTAAGATCAGAAAGGAGAGGAGAACCTCTCCTATCAGTGGACTTGGAGAGTGGCATGCATGCAGAAAGGGGAGGGAGGGTGGGATCGGGAGGGGAGGAGGGAGGGGCTTATGGGGGGATACAAAATGAATAAAGTGTAATTAATAAAAAAAGTTTAAAAATATATCATTTTCCCGTGTTTCTGGAATACCAGCTTAGATGTTCAAATAGAGGTCTTTGCTCACTTGTCCTTACTTTTCACAGCAAAATTAAAAATTACCACTCACTGAAGACCTCTTGTCTCCCATCTCAGCCCAGTGTGAGCTGAAGACTGGGGTTTAATAAATATACACATAAAACATTTGGGCTAAAGCAGATAGTTCTTAGAAAAACAAAACAAAGCCAAGATAAAAACCAAATACACAAAAAACCCTTCTCCTACCAAAGGAGCTTTCAAATGATTGTTGTCATATTGGTGCCTCTGTGCTCAAAGATCAGGACAAGGTTTCTAGAGAAGTTTTCATAGTGTGTTGAGTGTTCTCCTTGTTACGTACCCCACTGTGATGAAAAGTAGCTCACTGCACAGACTGTGAACATATGACATGTGCTTTCTCCTCTGCTGTTTTGATTCATTCATTTTCTTTCCATACGATTGTCCTTTACATTTATGAAGGTCCCAACGTTCTTAAAACCTTGTACTTGTTGCCAACAGGGCCTATGCTTAATGTGGATTCAACAAATGAATCTTTGAAACAATGCTTGATTTTAAAGATTCAGAAACCAGTGTAGAAACACAGTAAATTTCCTTCCTGGAAGAATTCTAGATGTAATTCCCCCAGGCTCCTGGGTAAAGTTT
Organism: Psammomys obesus; assembly: GCF_907164565.1. NCBI lineage: Eukaryota > Metazoa > Chordata > Mammalia > Rodentia > Muridae > Psammomys > Psammomys obesus. Next base: position 9,525,768 of record NW_026592548.1, read on the forward strand.
AATCTTCTGAATTTTCACTCAATTACTTGAACAGAAAGATAATAGTGACATTTAACCCTGACTTCTTTTTTCAAAATTTTAGTAGAAGATCTGAGATTATATAATAACTACTAATGAAAGAAGAGGAAAATATTGAACTAGAAACAAATTCAAAAGAAAATAGTTAAAACTCCATAAGGACCAAGTATATCTGGGCACAGGGGTCTTTTCTGAGACTGTTTCTCCAACCAAGGACCATGCATGGGTATAACCTAGAACCCCTGCTCAGATGCAGCCCATGGCAGCTCAGTATCCAAGTGGGTACCCTAGTAAGGAGAACAGGGACTGTTTCTGACATGAACTCAATGGCTGGCTCTTTGACCCCCCTGCTGAGGGAGGAGCAGCCTTGCTAGGCCACAAAGGAGGACATTGCAGCAAGTCCTGAAGAGACCTGATAAGCTACGGTCAGAGGGAAGAGGAGGAACACCTCCCCTACAGTGGACTTAGAGAGGAGGAGGGAAGGTTCACAGTTCCCAAGGAACAAGGCCGGGGATGTTGCCATGCAGACAGGGGGACAGAGAAGGGTGAAGGGAGAAAGAGCCTGCACACACAGAGAGGGAAAGAAGAAACAGAGAGACAGACAGACAGAGACATACACAGAGAGAGAAAGAGACGCAAAGAGAGAGTTATATAGTGAAGACCGCTGGGGAAGAGGAAGCCCAGCCCCTGGGCTGGAAAGTTCAGCATGTAGGGCAGGGCATGCCAACCATGTCCTGTAACAGTTAGCGAGGGTGGGATGCTGGGAGAATCCAGAGGCTAGGTCTGTTTGATATGTTCTTTTTAAATTATACTTTATTTACTTTGTATCCCCCCTCTAGTTCTCTCCCTCCTCTCCTCCCAATCCCTCCCTTCCTCCCCCTTCTCCGCACACTCCCCTCCCCAAGTCCACTGGTAGGGGAGGGTTTCTTTTTCTTCCTTCTGATCCTAGTCTGTTAGGTCTCATCAGGAGTGGCTGCATTGTCTTCCTCTGTGGCTTGGTAAGGCTGAGATTCCTCAGAGATGATGGTAGAAATTCTGTTAAGATTGGTGGAGTCAAGAGAAAAATCTCAGTTTTTGAAGAATGAAACCAAAGTTAAGCACCCCCCCCCCAACAGGTGTTTCCAGTAACACTTTATGATGCCTTACTATGAGTGACATGAAAGTTGATATTTTGTAGGTACTCATTTTAAAATAACATCAATTCAAATTAATGTACTATCTTCTAAACTCAGCTGAAAACAAAACCATGATATAAAATTTAGTACTTTTTGGTGCTTTCCATGTATGGCCTACATAGTTGAGTATTTGTAAAAATGTATTTACTTATTAATTTGTGTGAATGCGTTTGTCAGATTGAGTTTATGTAGACCATGTGGTTGCAGCAGCTGAGGAAGGAGGAATAGGGTGTTTGGTTCTAAGGATTTTATTTCTGAGTGGTTGTGTGTTGACATGTGGGCTGAAATTGTGTCCTCTGCAAGAGCAGTAAGTTTCTTAGCCACTGAGCCATCTTTCTAGCCTTCATATTTGAGTATTTTAAATTCTTTTAAAATCAGTATGTAGAAAATACAATATCTTCAATGTGGCATTACATTTGAACAAATTTGATTTCAGAATTAAGATACGATGAACCTTTTTGTTTCTAATAAATGTATATTCTGAAATATACATGTGAAAGGGTGACATCTTTAAGTACTTTAAAGTAAATTCAGAAGAATGGGAGGTTCTTATGTTGTGGCATTTATACTCTGACTTCTGTCACTCATGAATAGGTTTCTCATTTACTTTATGCACACATATGTGATACACATTTTAATTGATCTTTCAAGTGCCCACTTTCCCTCAATGGAACATGTATGTGAATTAAAAAATCAGGCTAATATTTACTTCCTTATGTATTTTATTCAAAATGTTAATGTTATGGCTAATGTTGTATTTTTGTTGTATTACTAGAATGTTAAATATTTAAAAAGAAATACAAAAAAAGCATAGATATAATTGTAGTAAATAATTTTGGTATCTTAAAAAACAACTGCATATATAGCTAAAAACATTATTAATTTGTTATCCTCCCAAAGTAAGAAATTGACTGCATACAAAGACTGAAGGAAAGTTCTAGATACTGATGTTGTGTTTAACACTTCCGCTGAACGCATTGTCACCTTTGCTCTGACATAGTGAATTTAAGCTGATTTCACATAGAATGGCACCTTTCAGGACCATTTACCTTTGCCTATACCAATTGTTGTATATCAGCATGTTTTCCTGCACCATGTTCTCTCTCTCTCTAATCTACAGCATATATCATCTCTGGCATTACCATTCTCACAGACCACTCTCTACCTGCAGAATCTTTCTCTGGATTCCTGACTACAATATGAGGCTTCCTCCTAAAGAGACTTAGGAAAGTTTCTTTTCCTTTGTCCTGTCAACAGTGATATTTCAGGAAACTTGTCTCTCATGTTTTCCTCTTCTTTCTTTGTGTGTGTAATTGATGGGCAATCTTAGCACTCTAGGAGAGCTCCAAGTTATGAGACATAATTTATGGGTTCTAAACGTCTATGTCTGTTTTGCCATTCTCTGAAATGCAAAATTGTATTTCTGACTATCAGTACAAGAATTCAATTTGATGTCTATAACCCAAGCTAAGTCAGTAAATTGAATAGTTTATTTTTATATCCATGCTAAAGCCCCTAACCAATGAGTCCATATCTCGATTTTTTAATTAATTATATTTTTATTTTTATTATTTTTTTATTATTTTTTATTCACTTTGTGTCCCAGCTGTAGCTCCCTCCTTTGGTCCCTCCCAATTCTCACCTTCGCTCCTTCTTCTTCTCTTATGCCCCTTTCCCAGTCCACTGATAGGGGAGGTTCTCCTCCCCTTCCATTTGACACTAGTCTATCAGGTCTCATCAGGACTGGCTGCATTGTCTTCCTCTGTGGCCTGGTAAGGCTGCACTCTCATCAGGGGGAGGTGATCAAAGAGCCAGTCCCTAAGTTCATGTCAGAGCCAGTCCCTGTTCCCATTACTAGGGAACACACTTGGACACTGAGCTGCCATGGGCTACATCTGTGCAGGGGTTATAGGTTGTCTCTATGCATGGTCCTTGTTTGGAGTATCAGTCTCAGAAAAGATGCCTGGGCCCAGATAGTTTTGGTTTTGTTGATCTCTTTTTGGAGCTCCTGTTCCCTCCAGGTCTTTCTCTCTCCCCCTTCATTCATAAGATTCCTTGTACTCTGCTCAATGTTAGGCGATGAGTCTTAGCATCTGCTTTGATACCCTGCTGGATAGAGTCAGAGTCCCTCTGTAGTAGGCTCCTGTCCTGATCCCTGTTTTCTCCCTCTTATGATGTTCATCCTGTTTGTCTTTCAGAATGAAGATTGAACATCTTACCAAGGGTCCTCCTTCTTGCTTAACATCTGTAGGTGTATAGCTTTAAGAATGATTATCCTATCTTATAATATCCACTTATAAGTGAGTATATACCACGTGTGTCTTTCTGCTCCTAGGATACCTCACTCAGGATGATCTTTACTTGTTCCCACCATTTGCCTGCAAATTTCATGATTTCCTTGTTTTTAATTGGTGCGTAGTATTCCATTGTGTAAATGTACCACAATTTCTGTATCTATTCCTCAACTGAGGGACACCTGGGCTATTTCTAGCTGTCTATTACAAACAAAGCTGCTATGAACATGGTTGAGCAAATGTCCTTGTTGCATACTTGAGCATTTTTTTGATATATGCCTTGGAGTGGAATATCTGGATCTTGAGGTAGCACTATTCTTAATTTTCTGAGAAAATGACAGATTGATTTCTAAAGGGGTTGTCCAAGTTTACATTCCCACCAGCAATGAAGGAGGGTTCCCCTTTCTCCACATCCTCTCCAGCATGTGTTCTCACTTGAGTTTTATCTTAGCCATTCTGACGGGTATAAAGTGAAATCTCAGGGTTGTTTTGGTTTGCATTTCCCTGATAGCTAAGGATGTTAAACATTTCTGCAAGTGTTTCTTTGTTGTTCAATAATTCTTTATTGAGAATTCTCTGATTAGCTCTGTACCCGGTTTTTTTAAATTGGATTATTTGATTTCTTGCTGTTTAACTTCTTGAGTTCTTTATATATTCTGTATATTAGCCCTCTGTCAGAAATAGGGTAGGTGAAGATCTTTTCCCAATCTGTAAGCTTTCGTTTTGTTCTGATGACAAGTGTTCTTTCCTTTACAGAAGCCTTTAGTTTCATGGGGTCCCATTTATTGATTGTTGATCTTAGAGCCTGTGCTGTTGGTTTTCTGTTCAGGATGTTGTCTCTTGTGCCGATGAGTTCAAGACTCTTCCCTACTTTTTCTTCTAACAGTTTTAGTGTGTTTGCTCTTATGTTCTTTTGATCCACTTTGACTTTAGTTTTGTGCAGGGTGATTAATATGGATCTACTTGAATTTTTCTACATGTATATATCGAGTTAGTCCAGCACCATTTGTTGAAGATGCTATCTTTTTTTTTTCCATGGTATTGTTTTGGCATCTTTGTCAAAAATCAAGTGTCCATAAGTGCAGGGTTTATTTCAGGATCTTCTATTTGATTCCATTGATCCACCAGCTGGTTTCTATTCCAGGACCATGCAGTCTTTATTACTGTTGCTCTGTAGTACAGCTTGAGATTAGGGATGGAATATATCCATTTTTTTAAAATAATGCTGTGAGTTTTTCTTTTTGTTTTATTAATCCCCACCCCAAGTTTCTACATAACAGTCTTCTTTAATCTTCTGTCTAATTTGAGGGATTTTGTTTTGTCATCCAATTCCTCAGTGTCATTCTTGGGCAATCCTCGTGGGTCCTGTGTTTTTCCTGTCTCACCATGATTATCTTACCTTTTTATTGCATAAGATGTTTTTTAATGACAGTGTCTTTGTAAAATATCTTGACCATGTAATTTTTTGAAATGTTTTTGTATATGTTTACACACAAGGTACAAGTTAATGAAATGTTCTCAACACAGCTTTCCCACCCTGAAGTCCCCATTATCTTAGCATGAAGGCTTTCAAAGTCTACAACCTTTCCTATGGAATTCCCTGAATTAGATAATTGTAATTGCTATGACATCATGCTTGACAAAGGTAACACAGAGAAGGGCTTATTTCTGGAGCACAGTTATAACATTTAGCCCATCATGCCAGAGAATTCACAGCAGACTGGAGAGACAACTGATCACATTTCATCCATGGTTGGAACACAGAGCGTCGAGTGTTGGTGTTCACTATAACCTCTCCTTTTGACCCAGCTTTGGAATCAAGACCAGAGAGTGAACTTTCCTTCATTAAACCTGTCTGGTAACACCCTTGTAGACACCTAAAGAGTTGAACATCCATGTTGGTTTAATAATCCATTCCCATGAAGATTAACTGTCAACTGTTACGATTCTTATGCGATGCTGTATTTTCCTCTCCCTAATTTTACAGGACACTTTCCTCAGTGACATATTTACTGGCAGCATTGCAATGACCTAGTGACTTACTAAAAATTTATACTTAGCCATGTTTGTTTCTCTATTACATGGCATTTAGTGGCTTTGCTAAGAGCCTGTCATATATGACTAAGTTGAGATTTGAATCCTGATTTTCTGACTCTGCCATTTAAAGCCGCGTCCTTCACAACATCTTGCCGGCTCTGTCAGGGTCTCTTCTGCTTGCTTCAGACTCTCACTATCACTATGCCTGTTATTTAATCATAAGAGCTTGCCTTTCAGTTCTTCATGGTTATTCCAGTTCTCCATTACACTGGTGATATCCTGAAAAGGAAAGGATATCATAACTGTTAAATAGTCCATTTTGTTTGATTGCTTGGTGCTGTGGAGGTCAAATAAATGCTTTGTACATACCAAGCATGACTTTCCCACTGTTCTAAACCTCAACATCTGCTTTTGTGTTTCTTCATAGATGCTCTTGAGGGACTCCTAACCAATGTCTATTTAGCTATTCATTCATTCCCTGACAGTGCTGAGGATGAAACACAAGTTATTATAAATGTTTAGTAAGCACTAGACTGCTGAGCTCCATCTGTATCACCTTAATCACTCTTCATTACAGAGACAATTAGAACTAATTCATTCTCTGCATTCATGATTTTAGTGTACAGGAGCAAAAGTTTCAGACCTATTTTTAGCCTTCCCATGTGTCATGTAGACTAGTTATTTGAAACATAGATAGTGTCAAAGGGAATTTACTACATAAAAATCTCCTCTCCCTCTCACTGTCCCTTTTACCCCATCTCTCTCTTGAGATAGATAGATAGATAGATAGATAGATAGATAGATAGATAGATAGATAGATA
>NW_026592548.1:9532122-9578198 GCF_907164565.1 Psammomys obesus
ATAGATAGATAGATAGATAGATAGATAGATAGATAGATAGATAGATACTTGTACCAGTTGTATCTCTTCTTCAACAATACAGGTCTCACAGGTACCAGGTGGTGCATAGATACACCTTACACTGTCATTGGCCTAGAACTTCCTTATTATATGTTTTGTCATCCATGATTGAATGTGAAGTGTTGTCCACAGACTCAAGTATATGAACTCTTGGTCTCCAGTTGGTGTCTTTGTTTTGTAAGTATTTTAGACATTATTAATAGTTATAATTAATAGCTCAAAGTTATTGTATGACATTACATATTACCTATTTATGTTCTTATTCAGTACTCACAAAATTTTCATAGACATACATCTTTTATTATTGAAAAATTTATTTTTCCTTTTAATTATTTTTAGTGTGTGTGTGTACGTGTGCGTGTTTGTGTGCATGTGCTTGTTTAAAAGTGGAAGGATGTTCTGGTGATGCCACATGTCTAGAGGTTAGAGTAATATTTTGTGGAGTCAGTTCCTTACTTCCTTCTTTTCAGGTAATCTGAGAATCAAGCTCAGGTTGTCAAGGTTGGGTGGAAAGCACTTATCAATACATCCTATGGCACAGGACCATAGGCTAGAAATACACATTCTAATATTGCTTTATGAATAGAGAGGAACTTTTAGGATGACTTTTTTCCTTATGTTCAACACCCTATGTATATAGTTGTTAGATATTGGTTAAAAAAATTCTGAACCCAAACCTCTTTTTTCCTTCTCATGGTCTTAATATGGCTCACTTCTACTGGATTCTCTCATTTTCACTGAATTCTGGGAAGTCTCTAATTTCTTTGTTTATTCCTTTCTTAACCCAGCTGTCATTGAGTATCAAGTTGTTCAGTTTCCATGTAAGTGTTGGCTTTTTGCTAGTTCCATTGTTGTTGAGGTCTAGCTTTAGTCCATGGTGGTCAGGTAGAATACAAGGGATTATTTCAATCTTTTTTTTATCTGTTGAGGCTTGCTTTGTGACTAACTATTAGTCTATTTTGGAGAAGTTTCCATGAGGTGCTGAAAAGAAGTTATACTCTTTTGAGTTTGGGTGAAAAGTTCTATAGACATCTATTAGGTCCATTTGAATTAGGGCCTCTGTAAGTGCCTTCTTTTCCCTATTTGGTTTCTGTCTATATGACCTGTCCCTTGGTGAGAGTGGGGTGTTGGAAGTCTCCCACTATTAAGTTGTTGGGAACGATGTGTGATTTAAGCTTTAATAATGTTTCATTTACAAATGTAGGCGCTCTTGTATTTGGGGCATAGATGCTCAGAATTGTTCTTGAAAGCACTTAGTGCTATGAATTTTTCTCTGAACACGGCTTTCATTATTTCCCATAAGTTTGGGTATGTTGAAAAAATTTTAATGTTTTTTTTTAATTTTATTTTAATCACAGGTCATTCACTTGTATCTCAACTGTCGCACCCTCACTCTTTCCCTCCCAACCTCAACCCCACCCTCCCTCCCTCATCTCCTCCCTGCCCTCTTCCAAGTCCACTGACAAAGGAGGTCCTCCTCCCCTTCCATCTGACCCTAGCCTATCAGGTGTCTTCAGGACTAGCTGCAATGTCCTTATCTGTGGCCTAGCAAGGCTGCTCCTCCTTCGGGGGGAGGGTGGGGGAGATAAATGAGCCAGTCACTGAGTTCATGTAAGAAATAATCCTTGTCCCCCTTACTAGGGAACCCATTTGGATACTGAGCAACCATGGACTACATCCGAACAGGGGTTTTAGGTTATATCCATGCATGGTCCTTTGTTGGAGAAACAGTCTCATAGAAGATACCTGTACCCTGATATATTTGGTCTTTGTGGAGCTCCTGTCCCCTCTAGGTCATATTAACTCTCCCTTCTTTCATATGATCCCCTGTACTCTGCAAAGGTTTGGTTATTAGTCTCAGCATTTACTTTGATACACTGCTAAGTAGAGTCTTTTTTTAATATCTCATATAAGCAACTTAATGGCCAAACTGAAAGCCCTAGGGAAAAAAAAAGAAGAAGATACACCCAAGAGGAGCAGACGGCTGGAAATAATCAAACTCAGGGCTGAAAGCAAGCAATTAGGAAAAAATAAAACTATTCAAAGAATCAATGAAACCAAGAGCTGGTTCTTTGAGAAAAACAACAAGATAGACAAACCCTTAGCCAAGCTAAGGGAGAAACTATCCAAATCAGCAAATCAGAAATGAAAAGGGGGACATAACTACAGACACTGAGGAAATCCAAACAATCATTAGGTCATACTACAAAAGCCGATTTGCCATAAAATTTGAAAATCTAAAAGAAATGGACAATTTTCTTGATAGATTCCATCTACCAAAATTAAGTCAAGATCAGGTAGAAAGATTGAACTGCCCTATATCTCCCAAGGAAATTGAAGCAGTCATCAACAGTCTCCCTTCCAAAAAAAAAAAAGCCCTGGGCCAGAAGGTTTCAGCACAGAATTCTACCAGACCTTCAAAGAAGTGCTAACTCCAATTGTCTTCAAACTATTCCACAAAATAGAAACAGAAGGAACACTACTACTCTCTTACACACGTGCATTTTATGTTTTCAAGTACATGATAAAAACTAAAGAACATGCTCATTGCAGTTCCACTTCCAAAAGTTAAAAGTATTGTTTTTTCCATATCATAGTAAAGCTAGTTTTTAAAATGCTGATATGATAATTGGGATGACCATTTTTAATATGGCAGTATCACCTTTCCACATTTCTAATGGCACATCCTTACAGTGTTTCCTCAAATTTAATGGTTAAAGCATGAAAAAAGTGTGTGAATGCTGAAACTGGACTGAAATTTACTCTTTGTGACCCTTTTTCACCTTTCAGTGAAGAAGAGCAGGAGGGTAGGTGTGTATATTCTTTTTTTTTTTATTTAGAAACATATCCACTCCCAATTTTCTCAAAGATTTGGGGAGAAGTAATCAGTCAAACAATCCAGTAAAAAAGTAGAATTATGTATAATAGTTTTACATGTTTTCTTTCTTGAGATTTCATAGAAACTGCTCTGTGATACTGGCACATTTTGCTTCAAACCACATAATTGCTCAGAATCAATGAAAAAAATACATCATTAATCTGGCATCTTTTTCTTTAAGGCAAACGAATGAGGGAAGTTTTACTTTATAAAACTCAGACAATAAATTGCACTTTTATTCTGAGTGGCTTTCTCTGGAGTCCCCTAGGGCTTCACAAAAATTAAAAATTCTTGAGAGCAGCATCAAACATCAGTTACTTTGGTTTAGATTTTAAAACAGAAATTGATTTAGCATTTTAGATCTCCTGTGGGGATTGCTTCTGCATTCATGAAAGCTGCTGCTACAGATAGATGTGCTGTTTGACCAACAGCTGCTGATCAAGGTAAAGACTTTTATAATTTCCAGGAAATCACAATGATGCTTCCATAACAATGTCAGGCATTGACCAAACCAATCTATAAGGATTGAAATGGGAATTTAAATACATGGTTATTAGTGCAAAGCACATTTGGCCAAAGTATCCTGGGATGGTCTTTCTCCATGCTTCTTACTGTTATTGCTACTATTTCTGTGCAGCACCAAGTGCCCAGAGTACCAAGAGATGATGGGAAACACAATAGAACAACAAACCTGTTGCAAATGAAAGTATAGAGCTCTGATTGCTGGTGCTTCACCTGTTCTAATTACCTCAGAGGCAGCCACATTGCCAGGTAAAATACTGTGGCAGTCAGGCCCCGCCTTCTCATTCTTAACAAAATTTTGCTTGCAACTGTGCATAGCTTCTGTGAGCATTTTCAGGTTTTAGAACAAGCACTGAATAGAAAGTATGGTCTGCCTTTTCATTTTATTTTTAAGCTTAACCTTAGTATTTATTGTATTGTATAGAGCCATGTTACACATGCTTGGTGCTTCAAACTGAATTATAATATTTTTCTGGATGCGAAGCCATCTGATGCTTGATGCAGATGCTTTAAATACTATGAAAGTTCTGTGTCTATGATCTATGAGGTAAGGAAAAGCCATAGCAATTCCAGAACAGCAAAGAGCACTTAAAAGACGTACGTGACACACAATGCAAAGTCCTTGAGCCAGGACCTACAGGAGTTTCCAGAAAACACCTTTTCTTGTCCTTTGTAGACATCAGATTCTAAGAGCTGGTGGCATTATAAAAAAGAGGTGTCTTTTAAATAAAATTTACCATTCAAGAAAGAAAGGAGAGTAACTTAAAAAGAACACGAAAAATACAGAAATGGGAAGCAGTTTAAAAAAAAGAAAAAAATATGAAATAGGAACAATAAACAAATAGTTCAGTGTTCATATTTGGGGAACAACAATATCTTAAGTTTTGAGAAGAAAGAAAGTGATGGATGTGGAGGGTCTTAAAAGAGAATGTTATCTTTATTTTAACACATGTAATTAAAAGAGGAACGAGGAGAAAGAAGAGAACTATAGAAACAAAGAACTGATGTTATCAGAAAGAAATGTTAGCACCAAGATAGATTATTAAAGAAGAAGGCGGCAAAATACTGTATGGCAACTGAAAAATTTCATTTTGATTAGTAATTCATAGAAGAACTAATGATGCTCTGTTTTCTCATGGTAGAGGGACTTTGCTAACTGCTAGCACGTGGTCCAGCACTAACCATGTAAAAGGGTCATTATAAAATTCTTATTGAATGAAATAAGAATAATTACTCATTATTGAATTTCTGTAACTCTTTACAGAAAATATATCTAAAAGTTAAGAGAAATGTTTCTTAAGAAGGAATCATATTTTTGCCAAATGATTTATGGACATTAAGAGGACAATGCAGCTAGTTCTGATGAGATTGAATAAGCCAAGGTCAAATGGAAGGAGAAGAGGACCTCCCCTATCCATGGACTTGGAGAAGGGCATAGGAGGAAATGAGGGATGGAGGCTGGAGTTGGGAGGGGAGGATGGTAGCGGCTACAGCTGAGATACACAGTGAATAAACTGTAATTAATATAAAAATAAAAATAATTTAATAAAAAAGAAAAAATATTTCTAGCTTTTTTTAAAAAAAAGTTACATTTAATAGAATTAAGTTGTTCCATCACATCACATCACATCACATCACATCACATCACATCACATCACATCACATCACATCACATCACATCACATCACATTATGTTAAGATGGGAGCCTACTATAGAGGGTCCTCTGAAAGGGTCTACCCAACAGGGGATGGAAGCAGATGCTGAAACTCACAGCCAAACTTTGGGCAGAGCACAGGGAGTCTTATGGAAGAAGAGGGGTGTGGGGATAAAGGGCATGGAGGGTCAGGATCCACACAAGGAGACCAACAAAGCTAAAGGATCTGAGCCCAGGGGGTCTTGAAGAGACTGATGCACCAACTAAGGACTATGCATGGAGAAGACCTAGACCCACTGCTCAGAAGTGGCCAATTGGCCCCTCAGTCTCAATGTGCATCTCTGAGTAAGGGGAACAGGGGTTACCTCTGTCATGAGGTAGGTTCCATGCTCTTTGATCACTTGCCTAGGTGATGCATCCTTGCAAGTCCACGGAGGGAGAGGATCCAGGTAGTTCTGATGAGAACTATGGGTGGATGAGAAGCTATGGGCGGATGGCAGAGGAGGAGAACTCCTCTTTTCAGTGGACAAAGAGAAGAGGCTAGGAGGGAAGAGGGAGGGAGAGTGGGACTGGGAGGAGTTGAGGGAGGGAGCTTCAGTTGGGATATATAATGAATAAATTGTTAAAAAGAAAAGAAAAAAACTGGAAAAATACTCTTCTATTCAAAAATAACAAAATAAAAACCAACAACGGCATATCAAATATCTAAATAAGAAAATAAGATTATGATGTTTCTAGAAGAAAACTGCAATCCTTTTACCATCTTTGAATAGGCAATGGCTTTTAGAGAAAGAGTCATAACAGCCATCATTCAAGGTAAATTAATAATCAGAGTTCACCAAAATTAAATTGCCTATGGTGAAAGACATATACCTCCAAAGAACTTAAGTGATGAACCCAAGTATGGGAGAAAATGCAGATTTAATATGACTTTTGTTTGAGAAGGCGCCAGATTGATTTCCAAAGTGGTTGTGCAAGTTTATATTCCCACCAGCAATGGAGGAGGGTTCCCCTTTCTCCACAACCTCTCCAGCAAGTGTTGTCACTTGCGTTTTTGATCTAAGCCATTCTGATGGGTGTAAGGTGAAATCTCAGAGTCATTTTGATTTGCATCTCCCTGATGGCTAAGGATACTGAGCATCTCCTTAAGTGTTTCTCTGACATTCTATATTCCTCAACAGAAAATTCTCTGTTTAGCTCTGTACCCCATTTTTAATTGGATTGCTTGATTTATTGCTTTTCAACTTCTTTAGTTCTTTACATATTCTGGATATCAGCACTCTGTCAGATATAGGGTTGATGAAGATCCTTTCCCAGTCAGTAAGTAGGCTGTTGTTTTGTTATGATGACAGTGTCTTTTGCTTTACAGAAGCTTTTCATTTTCATGAAGTCCCATTTATTTATTGTTGATCTTAGAGCCTGTGCTGTTGGTGTTCTGTTCAGGAAGTTGTCTCCTGTTCCAATGAGTGTAGCCCATGGTAGCTCAGTATCCAAGTGGGTTCCCTAGGAAGGGGAACAGGGGAGTATTTCTGACATGAACTCAATGGCTGGCTCTTTGATCCCCCCCCCCCCCGAGGAAGGAACAACCTTGTTAGGCCACAGAGGTGGACATTGCAGCCATTCCTGAAGAAACCTGATAAGCTAGGGTCAGATGGAAGGGGCAAGGAGAAGATGAGGGAGGGAGAGTGGGATTGGGAGGGAATGAGGGAGCGGGCTACAGCTGGGATACAAAGTTAATAATCTATAACTAATATTTAAAAAAATAGAATTTAAGTATTATGGATCAAAAAATAATAATATGGCTTTTGAATATAAGATATGTAAGTAATGGTTAAAACAATGACAATAAGAGAAATAATATTTTTGTACTTGTAAACAACCTGAATAAATTTTTCTAAATAAATATGACAATGTCATGAACCCATAGTCATGTAATTTATTTTTGTAAATATTTCTACAATATGTTTTGATAATAGTCATATTTCTTTCCCATGTCTTCCCAGATTACACAAAACTTTATATTCTTTTATTTTAAAAATTTTTTTACAAACACAACAACACACACAAAATCTGCACAGATTCAAGCCAGATAGTGCCCAACACTGATTGGGGGAAATGCTATAGGTCCTGTACCTAACCCTGAAGCTATCTCCAGTTGATACTGGCTGGCAAAGAGGAAATCGTTTTCCTCAATGGAATGCCACTGGGCATATCAACTGAACTCCAAGGCAAGGCTAAGACAATAAATTGTTGGGGCTAACAGAAAATAAATCCATGTTTTGTTTTGACTTCTTGACTTTTTGTTTCATTTTGTTTGGGCAGGTTTTTTTTTTTTTTTTTCTTATTGGTTTATTTGCTTGCTAGTTTTGCTTTGCACATTCCTGCTTTTATAGTTTTTTTTCTTCGTTTTCTTTAAACGTAATAGTGTTAGTCTGGGTGAATATGGAGGTGGGGAATTCTATGAGGAGCTGGGAAGGAAAATTATCAAATTATATTGCATAAAATACTTTTTCCTATTTATTTATTTTTATTACAATTTATTCACTTTGTATCCTTGCTGTAGCTCCCTCCTTTGTTCCCTCACAATCCCACCTTCCCTCCCTCTTCTCTCCCTATGCTCCTCCCCCAGTCTACTGATAGGAGAGGTCCTCCTCCCCTTCCCTCTGACCCCAGCCTATCAGGTCTCATCATGGCTGTCTGCATTGTCTACCTCTGTGGCATGGTAAAGCTGCTCCTACCACCTTCAGGGGGAGGTGATCAAAGAGCTAGCCACTGATTTAATGTCAGAGACAGCCCCTGTTCCCCTTGCTAGGGAACCCACTTGGAGATTGAGCTGCCATGGGTTACGTTTGAGCATAAAATATTTAAAAATAAAAAATAATTTTAAAAAATCAAGAAAAAATATGGTACCCAAATATTCTCTAATGTGTGGCTTTCTTTAGAGTGTGATATTGACTATTGACGTATCAGGAGCTATACTCTTTTTGTTGTTGTTGTTGTTGTTGAACAAACCTTCTTTTTATTCCTTTTCCAGGGGATTTCTTTTTAATTTTTTATTAATTACACTTTATTCATTTTGTATCCCCCCATAAGCCCCTCCCTCCTCCCCTCCCGATCCCACCCTCCCTCCCCTTTCTGCATGCATGCCACTCCCCAAGTCCACTGATAGGGGAGGTTCTCCTCTCCTTTCTGATCTTAGTCTATCAGTTCTCATCAAAAGTGGCTGCATTGTCCTCTACTGTCCTGAAAGGCAAAGAGGATGGACATCAGAAGAAAAAGAAAATAGGAAACAACCTCAGAACCTGATATAGAGGGCCTCTGAAAGCCAGAAGAAAACAGGAAACAACCTTGGAACCTGCCACAGAGGGCCTCTGAAAGCCTTTGCAGTATAGACTGTCAAAGCAGATGCTGAGCCTGATGGTCAATTGATGGGCAGAGGGAATGGAATTTTATGTAAGAAGTGGGAAATAGTAAGAGCTGGAGGGGACGGGAACTCCACAAGGAGAGCAACAGAAAAAGATAATTTGAACACAGGGAACTTCCCAGAGACCCATACTCCAACCAAGGACTATTCGTGGAGAAAACCTAGAACCCCTGCACAGATGTAGCCCATGGCAGTTCAGTGTCCAAGTGGGTTACATAGTGTCCAAGTGGGAAGAGGGACTGCCTCTGACATAATCTGATTGGCCTGCTCGTTGATCACCTCCCCCTGAGGGGGGAGCAGCCTTATCAGGAGCTATACTCTTTGAGAAAAGTGACTCTCATCTTTCCAAGAGCAATTACAAATAGCTCCTCAAGGAGGCTTGGGAATCCTGACCCTCTATGATGGACTTTCACCTTGCATGGTCTTTTTTATATCTTGTGTGGAATGATACAGCCACTGTGAGGTTCTATGGGCAACTAGCTGACCTTCCATGTCTGGAAAACACAGATTCCTTGCAGTCATTGGCTCTGACTCTGTCCAATCTTCTTCAATGGTTCCCAAGCGTTGGGAATAACTTGTCTGTATGTTTTGTTTAGGGAGGAGCAATATTCTCTATCTTATTCTCTTCACCATGGCCATCTAAGTCTCTGTGATAAACATCATCTTGTGTTAATAGGTGTTTGTCTTATGGGGGCTGAGAGATGCACTGATGTATGAGAAAAATGATAAACCATTAGGATTCTGTTTAATACTCTGCAAACTTAGAGACATAATGGTAGTAGGTCTGTGTTAGGACCTACAATCTAGCCATAAATTCATGACATGATAATGGTAACAAATATCGACTTTGTATTATGAACCAGGCCTTAAATGCAATCAGACAACAGCTGATTACTTACAATATGTTCCTGCCACTATTGCACAAGTGGGCATCATTATATTTCACAGAGTTTGGAGCCCTGTGTCATTGACAATCACGTTCCTCATACTGTAGTATGAAATCTTCTGGTGCTATGAAATCTTGCCAGTAGGTGCTTCAAGGTAAGTACCAACCACCATGGTTTTCAGTGTTCTATGACTCAATCATGTAATGTCTTCAGCAATAGAATCTTAATCTTAATATAAAGTTCTGGATGGTAACCAAAAACATCTGGAAAGCATGTAATTGAAAGATAATCCAAAGTGTTAAGTAAGATTTAAAAGAATTCTAACCAACAAATACTGATTTTCAAAATGTTAAATGGTATAGTCACTTTATAGAGTTATATGTAAACTCATTATAAGGCTAAATAGAGTCACTATGTAATCCAACATTTCCAACATATATTCTCACAGAGAGGGAAACAAAAGTTACCCTCATAAAAATATGGACATATTTGACAAGAAAGTGAATGGAAGATAAGGGAAAGTAGAGAAATGAAGGAGAGGCAGAATTAAAATAAAATAGATCTCTAAAGCCCATTTAGAAACGTATCAGTCTATAAGTTAAAAATTAAAATTAATATATGATTTTTAAGTAAAAAAAGTAAATAGTGAGATTGAAGTTTGTTAAGACAATGCAGCCAGTCCTGATGAGATCTAATAGACTAGGGTCAGATGGAAGGGGAGGAGGCCCTCCCTTATCATTGGACTGGGGGAGGTGCATAAGAGAAGAAGAGGTTGGGAGGGTGGAGTTGGGAGGGGAGGAGGCTACAGCTGGGATACAAAATGAATAAATTGTAATAAATAAAAATAAAATTAAATATAAAACATTATTTTGAATAACAAAAAATATACAGATGTTCATCAATTAATTATAGGGCAAAAATGTACATATTTTCAGAAAAGAATATTGTTGGCAATAGAAGGAATGGCATAAAGAAATATGTTACATGTGTAAATATTCTAAACCCCATAAAATTATATATTTTAGGTGCATCAATACTTTAGTATGTGAATTATATCAACATTTCAATTATAACACACATCAATGAATAGATATTGATAATATTTCATAGCTTGTGGTGGTTTAGCAGTACTAAAACTGTATGTTTGGTTAAGAACATCTTCACAGAAGTCCTCAGAATGAATAAAGTGTAACAAATATCCAGAGGAGCCCAACATGGAGAGCAGAATGTTGTTTGCCCAGTATTGAGAAGACAAATAGAATAAGTGTTAAAAGGGATAGCATTTATGTTTAGAGGAATAAATGTTTTAATTATTTTTACCGTGCTTTGAAATATGCTAAACCTTATGAAAGTGCATATTTTTAGTTTTCTAACCTTTTGCTGCATGGTTTATATTGTTTCAATTATAATATCACAAAGGAATAAATATAAGATTGTAAATATTTCTTTGATCATTTGCCCACTTTTCTATAAGAAAAAAGATGGAAATTATGTAAGGATTATTTAGATATATCTTAAAAATAGGACGGTTATTGATATTCAATGATCGTAGCAAACACTTGAAGCTTTCTTTCAAAAATAGTCATTGACTAATAAATGCTATCTTCATTTTTATACAAGTGTATAGTAAACCAAAACAAAACAAGACAAAACAGAATCAATGTATCATGACACTAGTCAGTCTATGTTGGGTAACTTTTCATTATGTATCAGTAGGCTTGGCCAAATCATTCAAATACCTAAAAGGAAATCCTATTTCTCTTGTATAAATGCAGTGCAAATGTGACACTTATCTTTGTAGATCTTAGAGTCACCTGAATGTGAAATATGTACCCCGATGCCAAACTTAATGGCAAGCAACAGCCAAAGAGCAAGAACCATTTGAAGAACATAGAAACAGGTAGCCATAAGCAAATATAAACTGAACAACAACAAAAAACCTACAAAGGCAATGTTCTATAAAAGATTGTTCTATACACACCCCCAGACCAGAATAAAAAATAGAAAGGAATGTCTAGCCACCACTGGCAAGCTTCAAATCACAAGAAACAGACATATTTTCTACCATGCATATATTCATGAAAGACGATAACTCTACCCCATCTGTGGTATATTATGTCATATTGCAGTCATGAAGGTTTTCTGGACTTGGAGAGATCTCCCAGAAGATGCGTCTCCAACCTGTGCCTTCTGAGGTAAAAGTACAGAGAAGCTCAGCTAGTGCTCTCTTCCACACACGACCAGGTTCTAAAGAAGAAATAACATAACTGAAAACTTGATAAGGAAGTGGCATCGGGTAAAAGTGCCACACAAATTATAAAGTATCCTTCTATAAACGTGATGCATGCTCTAATGAAATAAGGCAATATTTTTTATTATGTCTAACTGTAGGCCCTTTATAGTTTTCAAAATATTTCCTGTTTCCTTATTAGAGTCATTCTAACAGGACAGCAAAGCCAACCATTTTATAAATCACACAAAGGAGGTTTGGAGAATTTTTTTTCCTGGTCCTGGGATCAGAGTAAATACTCCTGAGGGAGGAAACCAAACTGTGATCATGAATAAAAATATAGGGAGTAAACAGAAAACTGATTTATTTTCCTAGGGTTTTAACTCTAAATCAGTACGAATGGGAACATAAATTGAATCTTGTCTTAGTTCAAGGTGTCTTTATTTCCTATGATGATAAGTGCAAGTCACTGAATAATAATAAAAATAATAATAAAAACAATAAAACAACAAATACACACTGAAAGATCTCAAAGTTATACCACTAGTGCTTAAACTTAAAATAGGATTACTGTATGTCAGCACATGTTTTCTAGATCTCTTTCCATGAAGAAAGCGTTGTGCTTCTTTGAACTTGTAATTCAAAGGGACTTACACCATCTGATGTCTTCCCATGTAGCTCAGAGTCAGAATTAAAATTAGAGATAAAGGGTTATATGTTCTGTACCCTGAGATGCTCCAACCTCAGCTTTCATCTCCCAGGGTTCATGAAGCACAGGTCTCTTCATTGTGTTTCCTATGCACTGAGAGTCTTCCTACCTCAGGATAAGTGTAGCCACCTTTCTCCAACGATGTTGTTTGCCTTCATATCTACCTGGCTTGTTTGCTTGATAATCACATTTGATTTCCTGTAACACACTTATCTGGGCAGTAGGCAAAAAAGGCAACTCAGAGTCCTTACTCTTTCATTTATTTTGTTTGTAGCCATATAAATGTCTGTCCTCATGTGCAGGGCTTTGGTGTGTCAGCTCTCTTCCTTGTCTTTGTTGCCTGGAATTGAGTATAGATTAAGAAGGAATTCAGAATTGAGTGTGTGGGTGATTGAAAAAAAAATGTTTTGGATAGTATCTGATCTCTCTGGTTTCACTGTGGTGCAGTTACAAAATCCCCATCCACAAGTTAGGAGAACAAACATTTATTTGCCTTAGTTTCCAGCCCAGTCAGTTGCTGAAGGAAGTCGGGGCAAGAATGCAAGCAAGAGATGGAGGAATGCACCTACATTTGCTCACACAGGCTGGTCCTCGGCTAGCTCTCTTATGCAGCCCAGGCCAACCATCCCAGGAAACATGCTGCCCACAGATGACTGCGACCTCTCAAATCAAGGCAGGCCGTCACAAACACAGCCATATGTCTCTGCAAGTGACCTTTAATTTAACTGTTCTCCTGTGTTCTCTCACTCATTCCTACTCATCGCTGTTTGATCATGAATTTCCCACCCAGTCCATTTGTAACTATGTATATTATTTCTTACTGGAAGGGAGATCCATCCCTTCTCCTAGTCCCTTGCTTTCTTTCTAACATCAATGGTAGTACCAATTGTAGCTTACTTATTGTTTTAGGATTATTATCACTGTTCCAAACATCATGGCCAAAGCAACTTGAGGAAGAAAGGATTTATTTGGCTTTATGCTTCTATATCACTGTTCATTATTGAAGTAAGTCATAGCAGGAACTCAAACAAGGCAAAAACCTGGAGGCAGAAGCTGATACAGAGGCCATGAAAGGATGCTGTTACTGGCTTTATCTCCTTGGCTTGCTCAGCCTGCTTTCTTATAGAACCCAGGACCAGCAGCTAATGGGTGGCCCTATCCAGAAAGGGCTGGCCTTTCCACATCAATCAGTAGCTAGGAAATACTCTACAGACTTGCCTACAGCAGGATCTTATGTAAGCCATGTCTCAAAGAAGGTTGCCTCCTCTCAGGTGACCAAACTTGTGTCACACTTTCTATTAGAAGATAAGTCTCAATGAACTACTAGCATCCACAAATAAGTGAATGTAAGCAATGTTTGCCTTTCTGGTTACTCATTAAGGTGATTTTTTTTCTACTTCTATCTATGTTTGTGCAAATTCCATGATGCCATTGTTGATGGTCACTAATATTCCATTCTGTAAATGTATTATATTTCCTTTATCCGTTCATCATTTGGTGAACATCTAGCTTATTTGCAGGTTCTGGTTATTATGGATAGAGCAGCCGTGAACATGGTGTTTCTGTTTCCAAGGGCCCAATTATAATTGCTATAATAGTTTCAGGTTCATTTTTATGTAAAGAAATTTCATAAAATTATTTCAAATTTTAAAGTACTGTTTCTCAGTTGGGCATGGTGGCATATACCTTTAACCTAAGTAGTTGGGAAGCAGAAAACCAAAAACCAAAACCAAAAAACAAAACAAAAAAAAAAAAAAAAACAGTGTTGTTTTAAAGACCTGTTTAAATATGCCATGCTTATTATCATATTTTATAGCTTGTAATTATGTATATAGTGTATATTATATATAATATGTACATGATTATATGAGTACATTATCTATACTATATGTATATGTGTATGCATATGTACATACAGTTATATGTACATATATACAAGAATGTGTGATATCTGTTTCACTGAATAATAACTCTGTTTAGCACATACAGAAAATTTTTCAATACTTTTCCCCAGTGAATACTTAGATTTCAAAACACACTTTGGAGCAGTGGGATACACAAAGTTAAACAAAATACGTTCCTGTAAGTAGTTACATATGAAACACAAATATAAGGTATATATTTAGACACAGCAATGGCATTTTGATATAGGTCTCAAAATAAGTTACCTTGAGATCAGGATACTGAACCTAACAACATGCAAGAACACGAACTGAAAAATTGCAAGAATTTTTAAACTGTCATCCCATTTTACACATAATTGGTTCACAGCAACTCATACCTTTTATTTTTAAATTACATTCATTCTGCCACTTAGGACTTAGGGACAGTTACAGCTTCATCATTCATGCTTACTGTGAAGTAAGTTCCTTCCTTCCTTCCTTCCTTCCTTCCTTCCTTCCTTCCTTCCTTCCTTCTTTCCTTCCTTCCTTCTTTTCTTCCATCCTTCCATATTTCCTTTTATTCTTTATTTTTAATTATTATTAATTTTTATTTTTTTACATTACTCACAGGTTATTTACTTTGTATCCCAACCATAGACCCCTCCCTCATTCCCTCCCAATCCTACCTTCCCTCCCTCATCTCCTCCCTGCCCCTTTCCAAGCCCACTGCTAGGGGAGGTCCTCCTCCTCTTCCATCTGACCCTAGCTTATCAGGTATCTTCAGGACTGGCTGCCATGTCCTCCTCCATGGCCTGGCAGGGCTGTTCCTCCCTCCAGTCGTTGCCTTGCTTAGTTCCTTTGTCTCTTGCCCTTCCTCCCCCCTCCACTCTTTCATCTTCCATTGTCCCCCTTTGTTTCTCTTTTCTATAATTTTCAATACTGTGCTCCTAGGCTTCAGTGTATTTAAAAGATAAAATTAAAAGTGAATGGAGAAGAGGTAAATTAAAATATATGCATCCTAATGACCATCTGTATATGCTAACGACCACAAGGCACTAAGAAAACAGGAAACAACAAGAAACAGTCACATGGTAACATAAGAATCATAAATAGACAATTACTTTAATCCAGGGAAAATATAGATGTGTCATGCACAGGAAGTTAATAGCTCAAAGTATGTATTTAGGTGAGTTGGAAATTAAATGGGAAATGTTAATATACGAAAATTTCTTATATGATTCAATTACTTTTTGACAAACATGATTAAGAAAAATGTTTTAATCTTGTCAGTATGGGTGTAGATATATACCAATAAATCCAAACATTCAAGAAAATATTTAATTGAATTAGTTTGTTGTATGTAGTTATAATGAATAACCTTATATTAAAATTCTGTAATGAATCATTTTATTGCTTTTATTTTCATGTTTACTGGGTAACACTTTAAAATAATGGTCCAGTTAAGGTAATTAATGTTGAATTACAGAGGAAGTCCAATTGAATTACTTGTGACATTCACATTAACAGTAGATGAGTTCCTAGTGATTAATGCTATTAAATAGATACAAGAGGAATTAATATTGATTAGGCAATTATTTTAAAGTGTTGCTGTTTATTGCAATTTACAGCAACTTCTTTTCTTTGAGGAAACCTTTTCTGCATTGGCATTGTCCAGTGCAAGCTGTGTAATTGCCTTGAGGACCTGGATGAAGAGCACATATCTAAAAAAAAAGAAAAAAAGAAAAAAAAAAACACCTTAAATTCTAAACACTTATTGCATCTGAGAATAAGACATGAAGCTCTAAGAAATGGAAAGGTGTCTCAGCAGATTGTTTGCATACTATAAGAGTCAGAATTAGACTTCAGATCGGCAGTACCCAAGTAAAGCCAAGTCCCTTGACAACCACCTCTGTTCCCATGCCGAGGAAGTAAAATCAGGGACTCTCTCATTACAGGCTGGCAGGACTAGCTGACAGTGCCCTCCAGATATACATGGAATGCTATCTTAGTAAATAAAATAGACAGAGGTAAGGAAGACAGTTAAAGTCAGCTTTGAGCCTTCACATGCATCCCTACATACATGATTCTATAAAAATGTAAACTTACGTATATATGTATATATTTATATACTATATATATATAAATATATACATACATATATTGCCAAAAAAGCCTATGAGGCTTTTAAATAACTGGCAATATTTTTAATTAATTAATTTATTTATGATTATTTATTGCTATTTATTCACTTTGTATTCTAACTGGCAATATTTAAATATATATTTATAGGAATGTATCACATACAAGTATTTTCAAATATGCCTGCTTTTATGATAACAGAGAACCTCATTGTCACTTGTTAAACTTCTGCTATGACAGACACAGTGAAAGACATAATATTAGATGTAAAAATAATGACAAGTATTTCATTTTTATCACCCACCTGCATAGCACTGTCCTATAAGAAAGACTATTAATTAAATGCAATTTTTCTAATATCTGTAAAGAATGTTGGGAGGAAGAAAAAGAGCTGACCTGCAGCATATTTGTAAGAAGGTAAAATTGATAGTGTTGGGTAGTTACTTGAAGATTTTGCAGATACTTTGAAAACAAAATGAGTAAATTCATGAAAACAAATAAGGTTTTGTAAATTCATGAAACAATAAGGCCTTTTTCGTGTAGAAATACCTATTACTTGTCAGTAGAAATTCCTCTTTTTAAGAAAGTTTTTTTTCCACATTGTCTACAACATTCATGAGAGCGTGGAATGTTCTTTCCTACCAGCCATCAATCAAAGTTCAAAACCACTTATATGTATATGTATTAATAACAATATCATATATGTAGATATGCTTACACAGATGCATTGAACAAAACATACTAAACGTGATGTTGTATTTTGGGAATCAGTTAATGGCATGTAAGGAAGCAGGAACCAATATTCAATATTTGTGGGGCAGAATGGAGAAGTCAGCTTCAGTATGAGGCAGTGTCTTCTTTGTAAAACTTAGTTTCTACACTTGAACTTGAACTCTTTGCATGAGGCTAGTCCTGATTCTCAAAACTAAAATCTTTTATTTACTTCAACTTACAGTAGATTTTAGCTGCATCTAAGGCATGTCTTCACAGAAATGCTACATTAGTGTTTTAATAGCTGAGTTATACAGCGTGTTGACAGATGTTGCAGGCTAGCCATAACACCAGAATCATGATTTATCTTGGGGATAGAGGAAGCCCCTGTCCTCTCTCTCTCTCTCTCTCTCTCTCTCTCTCTCTCTCTCTCCCTCCCGTCTCTCTCTCAGTCAGGTTCCATTACTATAATTAGAATATATTTCATTTCATTCTCTTTCAAATGATATTTGTAGATTTAGGATTCTAAGAACTTAAAATGTAGAAAGACATATTTTCTTACCAATGCCTATATATGTTTCCCAGGTAATTGTCTTTTCTCTCAAGTTTCTTTTTATAAAACAAAGGCACTGAGGATTTATGTTAATTGTTTGAGCTGTTCCATACTGTAAAGGAAGGGGAAATTGCTTTTTTAATTTTTTTATTAATTACTTTATTCACTTTGTATCCCCCCATAAACCTCTCCCTCCTCCCCTCCTGATCCCACCCTCCCACCCCTCCCCTTTCTTCACTCATGCCTCTCCTCAAGTCCACTGATAAGGGAGGTCCCCCTCTCCTTCCTTCTGATCTTAGTCTATCAGATCACATCAGGAGCAGCTGCATTGTCATCTTCTGTGGCCTGGTAAGGCTGCCCCCCCTCAGGGGGAGGTGATCAAAGAGCAGGCCAATCAGATTATGTCAGAGGCAGTCCCTCTTCCCATTACTATGGAACCCACTTGGACACTAAACTGCCATGGGCTACATCTGTGCAAGGGTTCTAGGTTATCTCCATGCATGGTACTTGGTTGGAGTATGAGTCTCTAGAAAGAACCCTGTGTTCAAATTTTCTGGTTCTGTTGCTCTCCTTGTGGAGTTCCTGTCCTCTCCAGCTCTTCCTATTTCCCACTTCTTACATAAGATTCCATGCACACTGCCCAACAGTTGGCCATAGGTCTCAGAGTCTGTTTTTATAGTCTGCAGGGCAGAGCCTTTTAGAGGCCCTCTGTGGCAGGTTCCTAGCTTGTTTCCTGTTTTCTTCTTCTTCTGATATCCATACTCTTTGCCTTTCAGGATGGGGATTGAGCATCTTAGTCAGGGTCCTCTCTCTTGATTAGTTTCTTTAGATGCATAGATTTTAGTAGGTTTATCCTATGTTATATGTCTATATGAGTGAGTATATACCGTGTGTTTCTTTCTGCTTCTGGGATAGCTCACTCCGGATGATCCTTTCCAGGTCACACCATTTACCTGCAAATTTCATGATTTCCTTAATTTTTCATTGCTGAGTAATATTCCATTGTGTAGATGTACCAGAATTTCTGCATCTATTCTTCTGTTGAGGGGCATCTGGGCTGTTTCCAGCTTCTGGCTATTAAAAATAAAGCTGCTACAAACATGGTTGAGCAAATGTCCTTTTTGTGTACTTGAGCCTCTTTTGGATATATGCCTAGGAGTGGTATGGCTGGATCTTGAGGAAGCGCTATTCCTAGTTATCTGAGAAAGTGACAGATTGATTTCCAGAGTGGTTGTGCAAGTTTACATTCCCACCAGCAGTGGAGGAGGGTTCCCCTTTTTCCACAACCTCTCCAGCATGTGTTGTCCCTTGAGTTTTTCATCTTGGCCATTCTGATGGGTGTAAGGTGAAATCTCAGGGTTGTTTTGATTGGCATTTCCCTAATGGCTAATGACGTTGAGCATTTCTTTAAGTTTTTCTCTGCCATTCGATATTCCTCTACAGAGAGTTCTCTGTTTAGCTCTGTACCCCATTTTTTAATTGGATTACTTGGTTTGCTGCTTTTCAGCTTCTTTAGTTCTTTATATATACTGGATATTAGCCCTCTGTCAGAAAAAGGGTTGATGAAGATTCTTTCCCAATCTGTAGGCAGTCATTTTGTTTTGATGACAGTATCTTTTGCTTTACAGAAGCTTTTCAGTTTCATGAGGTCCCATTTATCTATTGTTGCTCTTAGAGTCTGTGCTGTTGGTGTTCTGTTCAGCGAATTGTCTCCTGTGCCAATGAGTTCTAGGGTATTCCCCACTTTTTCTTCTAACCGATTTAATATGTCTGGTTTAATGTTGAGGTCTTTGATCCACTTGGACTTTAGTTTTGTGCAGGGTGATAAGTATGTATCTATTTGCATTTTTATACATGTAGACATCCAGTTAGACCAGTACCATTTGTTGAAGATGCTATCTTTTTTCCACTGTATGGTTTTGGCATCTTTGTCAAAGATCAGGTGTCCATAAGTGTGTGATTTTATTTCTGGGTCTTCTGTTTGTTTCCATTGATCCACCATTCTGTTTCTATGCCAGTACTATGCAGTTTTTATTACTGTTGCTCTATAGTACAGCTTAAGATGAGGGATGGAGATACCTCCAGAAGATCTTTTATTGTACAGGATTGTTTTAGCAATTCTGGGTTTCTTGTTATTTCATATGAAGTAGAGAATTTTTCTTTCAAGATCTGTAGCTTTTTTAAGCACCATTTTGTCATTAACATGAGAGTGTTCTTATTTAAAACTTTTTTTATTATTATTTATTACAATTTATTCAGTTTTTTTCCTGGCTGTGTCCCTCTCCCTTGTCTCCTCCCAATACCACCCTCCCTCCCTCTTCTCCCCCATGTTCCTTCCCTAGTACACTGATAGGTGATATCCTCCTCCTTTTTTTTCTAACCCTAGTCTATCAGGTCTCATCAGTACTAGTTGCCTTGTCTTAATGAGGGTGTTCTTAATGATACTGTTGAATTCATGCAATAAATGATAAACAGTCAGTACAATAAGTGTCAAAGCAGATGTTGAGGCTCATAGCCAAACTTTGCGCCAAGTGCAGAGAATCTTATGAAAGGGGGAGATAGAAAGACCTGGCAGGGACAGGATCTCCACAAGGAGAGCAACAGAACCAAAATATCTAGGCAGAGGGGTCTTTTCTGAGACTGATACTCCAACCAATGAGCACACCTAGAACCCCTGCACAGATGTAGCCCATGGCAACTCAGTCTCCAAATAGGCTCCCTAGTAATGTGAGCAGGGACTGTCACTGACATGAACTCAGTGGCTGGCTCTTCCATCATCTCCTGTTGAAGGGGCAGGGGCAGGGGCAGCCTTACTAGGCCACAGAGAAAGACAATGCAGCAAGCCCTGATGAGACCTGATAGGCCAGAGTCAGAGGGAAAGAGAGGAGGAACTCACCTTTCAGTGGACTTGGAAAGGGGCATGGAAAGAGCTGAGAGAGGGAGGGTGGGATTAGGAGGGGCTACAGCTGGGATACAATGTGAATAAACTGTAATTAATAAAAAATGAATAAATTTTAGTAAACTACAAGATGCTCTGATATGAATGTGATAATAGGCCTAAGGTACATGAATTGATGAATGCCAAAAGCTTATTTCTTTCTTCATAGGCATACAATATTTTCTTATTAGAGCTTACATATGAGAAAACATTTTCTATTGAAATGCATTTCCAGGTCAAGTTCTTGTGTGATTTATCTGAATTTATTATAGATTCTTCTTTTCTCTAGGGTTTAAGAGATTTACTGAAATTAAATATGTTCTCCTACTTCAGGGAGTCGATCTGGAAAGTTTTGAAATACTCTTATTGTTCCCAGAGGGAAAAAAATTCCAATCACTCACCAAACACTCTTTGTGTCCATGTATAATTCCTCAATTTAACTTCAAGAAATGTTTAATGCATTACCATAGATACCATGGCTTATTGCATTTTTCTAGCCAAGAGTATATTTAAACTGAAAGTAGTTTGTCTTTCTGTCACAACAGAAACAGTTATTTCCCTTGTCTTTACATGACCATGACACAGTGCATTAAAAGATTAGAAAGAAAGAGACCCATAGATGGCAAACCCAAGAAGAGAATGCCTCCTGGTCTTGCACCTTAATAAGACTGTCTATAGACAACGTCCATTCTACCAGTGTTCCCCATTCTTAGTCAGAAAGAACCACCATCAAGAAGCAGAAAATTAGTAATGTGTCTCTGAGACAGGATTATGTTATAAACAATGGCTATAATACTTGTATCATTGTAGTACATGACAGAAAATTAATATTTAAAGGTTTCAAAATAAAACAGATTAACCAAATGACATTGGAATGGCTGGCTCCCTACGGAAGCCAGACTTCTAATCTGTAAAGCAAAACTGCTTTTGTTATAAATCTCATAACATCTTCCAACCCATGTGCACCAGCCGATTTTAAAAGACATGTGACACAATGTGGCTTTCTTGGGGAAGTGTGTACTCTTAAATTTTAAATGTAGCTTGAGGCTTACCAAGTGATATTTATATCATGTTAGACAGGAGAATTAGTATGGCTTCCATTGGCGATTAGTGCACTGTAACTTAAAACTTTCATGTATTCCATAATTTGCTCTGCTCTGATTAGCTTATGATGCTCTTAATACTTTCTTTAGCTTCATCTGTGCATAGACAACTTGCCGCTCCTCAGGTTCTTGTCCTAACTGCTATTACTCTCCTTTCCCCAATTATTGCTTAGATTGGAATTTCCCCAAAAGTCTAATGGTAACTGAGTGGAAAAGAAGTTTTCTCCTAGCTGTTTCTTCAGAAGTACTTAAATGAAGGTTTTCAATACGTGTTTATATATTTTCTAAGCACTATGCCATTATTTACAAACATATTCTTTAGAACATGTGACTTCTGTGTCTTAAATAATGTCACCAGTGTGAGGTTTGTAGTCTTTCCAGACTTATTTCATACTTATGTGGCTTTAATCCCTTAAACAGATCTGACCTCTATTCTTCCTTGGAAATACTTGATATGGAATATTTTATTTTATTTTAATGACCTTTATCATTTAAATATTTTATTATTTGAATTGAATGATAGGTTGATAGATAACACTAGAACAACCATTCTGTAATGTGATATGGTAAAGTCAGCCTGTAAAGAATAATATTCTTTGTAATTCTAGAATATTCTTTATTTTGGATAGGTGTCAAAACGAATTATTACTAGCAATATACATCTTTATTAATTAAGGCATAAGTTTTCATTTAAACAAATAAAAAACCTATAACTAATATAGATTCAATATATGTATTTTTTTCTAAAACAGTGTGATTTTTCTCATGTTGAGAAAAAAGTAAAATAGTGTTTCAGGGTAAAATATAAATAAGAAGGGAAGTGTAGATCTAATTTTTCAATTGAAGTTTGCATACTTAATGCTTTCCTGTTCATTTCAACACTACAGAGGAAAGGCTTATGTGCTTTGTTGTATTTTTAAAATAGTTTGAGTAGAGTTCTGTTTAAAATGTAATTCATTCTCTGAAATCTTACAGAGGGACAGGGGAGTTGGCTCCACAGGTGAAAATGCTTGCTGGGAAAGCCTGATGACCTGGATTTGATTGCTAGGACTGAGGTAAAAATCATGATGCTGTTTCTCTCATCTGTATTCAGGAGATGTGGGAGGTGGAGAAAATGAGTCCACAGAAAACTGGACTAAATCTTGGTGAAGCTGAGAAAACAGAACAAATCATTCATCCACGAGGTGGTAGGAGAAAAACACCTCCTAAAACCTGTCCTTCAAGCTCTGCAAATGCACTCTCATACACAAACAAAACAAATTAGACACAGGGACTTCTGACAGGATGTCACACACTTATTTTATAAGTAGGGTTCAATGTCATTCAGAGAGCTTACAGTTCCACTCATTAACTGCCTTTTGTTTTTACCTTCAGCATCTACTGTTGCCTTTGTACCTGCTGCTTGGCTGTGCTGCAGGGATTCATCTTCCAATTCTAAAGCTTTGGTTTCTTCCTCTGATCTAGTTTCTATGCTTACAATGCACCCACACTGAGCAATTTTTCCAAAGACGTGGTATTTCCTATGTCATTGGGAAGATCTTCACTCTGTGGTTAGCACTAACCTCAGGGCCATAGGTGCTTTAGACAAGGAAAAATTGCTGAGTAGTTGAAAGGAAAACAAAATTTTGTAATTTAGTGGACACTGTGACATGCATGTGGGCATACAATGCCTTTTGTTCCACATGCAGAACAAAAGTCCAAGTCTTTTTGTCATTTCCATGTCCCCTCCTCCATGTTTTCCATGGAAATGGTTTGAAGACTTGACTGTAAGAAGTCTTGCTCTAATCTATACTGATCATGATTTAAAAAATATAATTCCTAATGATGCTCTGCTGTAGTCAAAGACAGGAGCCTAGTCTTCTGAGAGGCTTCATCCAGCAATTGATGGGAACAGATGCAGAGATCCACAGGCAAACATTAGTCAGAACTGGAGAACCCTACAGAAGAGGGGAAATGAAGGACTATAGGTGCCAGAGGAGTCAAGTACCCCACAAGATCACAGCCCACAGAATCAACTAAGCAGGGCTCAGAGGGGCACTGGGCGTCTGAAGGGTCAATCAATCACAAAGCCTGTTTAGGTCTCTCCCAGACTCTCTGCACAGGTTATGGATGCCTGGGTTGGTGTTATTATTGGACTCCTGACAGTCAGAGTTGGGGGTGTCTAACTCTCATGTCTATCCACTCTTGGGACCATTTTCTTTCTACTAGGTTGCCTTGTACAACCTTAATATGAGGATTTGTACCTAATCTTATTGTAACATTTTTAATGCTGTGTTCATTGAATTTCCCTGGGAGGTGTGCTCATTTCTGAAGAAAATGCAGGAGGAGTGGCGGGAGGTGAAGCTGAGGTTGGGATGTAATATATGAGAGAATAAGAATAAAATAACTAATAACTGAATGAAATGTGTTCAAAACCGATGCCATTATTTTTTTGCTTTTTTTTTTATCTTTTATCCAATTAATGAAGCATTTGTATCCACGGGTAACCCTGCTGTTAAATGCTTTGCTCTCTTCCTTAGCTTTAATTAAGTGAATTCAGTTAAAGGAGACTTTAAAAATATTTTAATCACAAATAAGTGAAATTATCTGAATGCCTTTGAGAGACATTTCTTAAGTTTTCTCTGGTTGTATTTCAACAAAATAGTCAAAGAAACATGGTCACTCACTACACAAATACTCCTGTATTTGACTTCTTAGGATATTTTCTGATATATTTATCAGCATTTTCCAGGAATTACTTGACTGCAAACTTAGAGGATCAAAACATCTACTACATGAAATGAAACTTTTATTCACTAAATTTAGCAGAAACATGGTTAATAAGGTAGGCTGAACACACTCTACAAGAAATTTCACAGACTGTTTTGAGGGTGATGTGTCTTGTCTTGCTCAGTTTTGTGTGTTTGACATCATCATAAACATGAAAATACAAAGAAGTCAAAGTATCCCTGTGTGAAGATAATTTCATACTATAAATATAAGTGACTCCCAAAAATCTGCTAGAGAACTCCTACAGCTAATAAACACCCTCAGCAAAGTGGCTGAATACAAAATTAACTCAAAAAAAATCAGTAGTCCTCCTGTATACAAACCCACAAATGGGCTGAGAAAGAAATTAGGGGAACAACACTCTACACAGTAGCCACAAATCATATATAGTATCTTGGTGTAACTGCAGCCAATCAAGTGAAAGACCTGTATGACAAGAACTTCAAGTCTCTGAAAAAAGAAACTGAAGAAGGTATCAGAATATGAAAAGATCTCCAATGCTCATGGTTCAGTAGGATTAATACAGAAAAAATGGCCATCTTACAAAAACAATCTATAGATTCAATTAAATTCCCATAAACACACACACACACACACACACACACACACACACACACACTTTTTTACAGACCCTGACAGTTCTTGACTCTAAGAGAAAAAGGTCTAACTAAATCTATGCTATGGCCATGTGGCTTTTCAGTGCTGCAGTCTTGGAACTTGAAGCAACTGAATTTTATTTGCTCTGTATCTCCCTGTCTCTCCCTCTTTCTCTCTTTGTGGGTGTGTATGTGTGTGGCATTTGTGTGTGTACACGTGTCTTTACAGGTGTATGGACATGGCAAAATATGCAGCTTTCTCACTGACTCTCTTTGCATATATTTATGGTATTCATGTGTACAGAAATTGCAAAAATGCAGCTTGTGTAGGAGCTGGGTTTGTAGTGTCTGTATTCACGTCTCCATATTAGTTTATTTTATTTTTTATTATGGTGTGATTTTTTTGTCTTCAAGTCCATGTATTTGATATAGTACATTTATTGACTTGCATGTCGTACTATTCTGAGTATCTGATATAAAACAAACTTGATTGTGGTAGATGATACATAAGAATTTGACTTGTAAATATTTTATTGAGTAATTTTGCATTCATGTTCAGCAGAGATATTGATTTATAAATTTAATTTAATTTTTATTAATTACAGTTTATTCACTTTGTGTCCCAGCTGTAACCTACTCCACCACACCCTCCCAGTCCCACCTTTCCTCCCTCTTCCTCTCCTATGCCCCTCCCCCAGTCCATAAATAGGGAGGTCCCCCTTCCCTTCCATCTGATCCTAGCTTATCAGGTCTCATCAGGACTGGCTGCAATGTCTTCCTCCGTGGCCTGGTAAGGCTGATAAGTTCCTCAGGGGGATGTGATCAAAGAGCCAGCCCCTGATTTCATGTCAGAGACAGTCCCTGTCCCCATCACCAGGGAACCCTCTTGGACACTGAGCTGCCATGGGCAACATCTATGCAGGGGTTCTAAATTATCTCCATACATGGTCCTTGTTTGGTTTATCAGTCTCAGAAAAGACCCCTCGGCCCAGGATTTTTTGGTTCTGTTGCTCTACTTGTAGAGCTCCTGTCCACAACACGTCTTTCAAACTCTCTCTTGTTTCATAAGATTCCCAGCACTCTGCCCAAAGTTTGGTTATGAGTCTCAGCATACTTTTTTTTTATTTTGCATACTTTTAATTTCAGAACATAATTAAAACAAACAAACAAACAAACAAAAACTACAATGCACAAAACCCAACCCTGCTATTCTGTGGGAGAGGATTTTCCTGCCTTACGGCACAAAACCACAAGGATAGGATGGAAGAAATTCCTCTAGACAGGAACAGAGCCAGGGGGGTCTGGGCTGCTGGAGGAGCCACAGGGAAAACTATACAGAGGGCATGGGAGGATTGGGGGGTTACTTTAAAAATATGGAACACTTCACAAATTTGCTTGTCATATGTTTTGATACCCTGCTGGGGAGAGTCTTTCAGAGGCCCTCTGTGGTAGACTCCTGGCCTGTTCCCTGTTTGCTCCCTTTCCCGATGTCTATCCCATTTTCCTTTCTGAATGAGGATTGATCATCTTATCCAGGGTACTCCTTTTTGATTAACTTTTTTAGGTGTACAGACTTTAGTATGATTATCCGATATTATATGTCTAATATCCACTTATAAGTTAGTATATACAATGTGTGTCTTTCTGTTTTTGGAATACCTCACACAGTATGATATTTTCTAGATCCCACCATTTACCTGCAGACTTCTTCAAAGGGTTTGTGGTCCTCCTTATCAATAAGGGTCTCTTAATAAAATGGCTTTTGCCATTTCTAACAAACTGGCCATCCAGCAAGTCCCAAGGATCCAGCCATCAAAATTATGTTTGTAGGTATGTGCTATAATACCTGGGGTTTATTTGGGTACAGGTAATCCAAGCTCTCATCACCATGCCCCAGAACTTCCATACAGCTTAATACTACTGGAGTAAAAGTCAAAACTTTGCATTGTCTTCTTCTGTGGCCTGGTAAGCCTGCTCCCCCCTCGGGGGGAGGTGATCAAAGTGCAGGCCAATCAGTTCATGTCAGAGACAGTCCCTGTCCCCATTACTATGGAGGCCACTTGGATACTGAACTACCATAGGCTACCTCTGTGGAGGGGTTCCAGACCATCTCCATTAGTGGTCCTTGGTTGGAGTATCAGTTTCCGAAAAAGAGGGAAGAGGAGGAGGACCTCCCTTTTCATTGGACTGGGAGAGGGACACTGGTGAGGAAGAGGGAGGGTGGGATTGGGAGGGGAGGAGGGAGGGAGGTAGAGGGGGGATACAAAGTGAACAAACTGTAATTAATAAAAATTTAAAAAAGTCAAAAGTTTGAACATTTTGTTTTAAGATCATAAGTAACTGTGTGTTGAATTGATGAAATTAATCAGTTTCTGCTTATTCTAAAAAATAAATATAAGTGTGAGTGAGCCCATGACCAAGCTTTAATATGCATCTCCCATGGCAGTACCCACTGCATATTCAAATATTATAAAATCATAAAACAAAATGTTTAAGATGAATGTGGCTATAACTTTAAATGAAAATAAATAAAAACTAGCCAGATGTGTTTCCTAAATAAGCCATGTGCTCTCTCTTCAAACACTTCCAATGCCTTTTAGAAATTTATAATAGCACATTTCTTAAATGAAATAATTCTTGTTGCAAAATCATTAATCTGAGATTCATTATTCCACATTCAGTTGCATTCTAGATAACTGAACTATCTTCTGTAAAAGTGATCCAGGATGATGTTACAGAGCTCAACTAAAACAAGGGACATTATGTGGCCCATGGGAACCTCAAGACACATACTGACATTGACCTCCATCCAAAAGCAGTGATAGTCATACTAAATTCTAAATGAGTATGTGGCATTTATGGTAAGCTGTCAGTCAATGCCAAGTTTGAAATAGAATATAAACAAGGCTGAATCTATTCACTTAATATGAACTTGTATAGATAGTGTTGAGGTTAAGTCAAGAACGTAAGCATGTGCACTTGTTTAAACACACCCCATTTTTGTTGTTAACCCTATAAAGTCATTGTAATTGTTTATTAGAACATGAAGAAAACAAATTACTTTTCAACCTATCATGCTTCATGGTTCGTTGCTGGCAGTGGTAGGACGCAGCTCAAACTATCCATGAAAGTGACTCAGTTTATAGTTATATGATCTTTGCTTGGAGTAAGGCCTTCCTGCTTCATGGAACTCAGCTCCCTGAGAAACTGTTTAGAGTGTGTCAGTGCAGCCCTTAAATCTCAGGCTCATTTACACAATGTGATTTCCGCTCTATTCTCAGGATAAGCAAGTTAAAGAGCGAGATCAGTTTCAAGAGACAGGCAATTGTACTGTACAATCAATAGAAGAAGTTACAGGTATGTATCATCTTTAATTCACTATAGGTGCATGTAGAGAATGATGGGTTCATAGTAAAAGAAGAATGAACACCAGGGAAAAGGAGAAGCCTTGCATTACTTTATAAATCCAGGATTCCCTTGTTACTAGAGTGTATCATACATGTATATGTATGTAAATGTATCATATACATTTGAAAGAAACTACATGATGCTCTCAATTAAGCATATCTTCTGTAAAATATATGTACACTTATGTTAGATGAGATATAGATACTAGTTCAAAGTTTCAAATGTATTTTAAATCAATAACTTGTTTTTCTTCCAAAAATCAAGTATAGAGATTTTATGAAATAATGGTTA
Organism: Psammomys obesus; assembly: GCF_907164565.1. NCBI lineage: Eukaryota > Metazoa > Chordata > Mammalia > Rodentia > Muridae > Psammomys > Psammomys obesus. Next base: position 9,560,879 of record NW_026592548.1, read on the forward strand.
TGAATATAATCAAGCTGATCCTGTTATTCAGTAAATAACATTAATATTTTCTCATATGAAACAGTTATTATAATGTAACTTAATATATACTACAGTATATAACATATATATGTTCTCATATTGTATATAAATTGAAATAACACATATTTCATTTCTTGCCTGTAATTACAGAATGAAGTTTATATTCTAGTAGCTACATATTAAAATATGAGATGGAGATGTGAGCAGCAGGTTGTTCCCTGAGCTCCACTGACTACCTTCCTGAGAAGGCCTGGCAGGCCCCAAGAACATCCAGGTTAACCTGACCTCCATCCCCTGCAGTAGTCTTCTGCCTGCTAGGTCCACCTGGGACACAGCCAGCAAAGGTGAGTTGTGCTTTGACCCCTGTGGTCCGTTGTCATACCCATGGCTCCACCTTCCTTTCAGAGGAGGCCTGTAGGACCCCAGGCACATTAAAGGTCCTCTTGAGCCTCAGCCAACAGAGATGAGCAGCAGGCTCTTCCTTGAGCTACATTGTCAATCCCAAGGATCTACTTGCCTCCCCAAAGAGTCTGCTGACATCAGCAACATCTAGCCGATAACAAAAACAATTGGATGGGTGAAGGCCAGCATAAAAACACAATCAATAAGAGCCAGGGCAATGAAGCACCAGCAGAGCCCAGATATCCTATTATAGAAATCCTTGGATATCCTAAAACATCTAAAACACAAGAAGATGAGCTTAAATCTAACCTTATAAATTTGATAGAGCTCTTTAAAGAGAAAATGAATAAATCTTTTAAAGAAATACAGAAAATAAAATAAAACAGGTGAAGGAAATAAAATAGTTCAAGACCTGATAGCAGAAAGAGAAGCATTACATAAAGCACAAAATGAGGAAATTCTGGAGATGGAAAACGTAGGGAAGGAAACAGGAACTGCAGGTATAAGCATCACCAACAGATGGACAAGATGCATACAAGAAGTGGAAGAGAGAATCTCAGGCATAGAAGTTACAATTAAAGAAATTGGTATATTGGTCAAAAAATGTTAAATCTCGAAAGTTCCTCAAGAAATCTGAGACACTATAAAAAGGCCAAACCTTGTACACCTAAAGAAGCTAAGCAAGAAGGAGGACCCTGAGTAAGATGATCAATCCTCACTCAGAAAGGCAAACAGGACGGACATCAGAAGAGGCCGAAAACAGGGAACAGGCCAGGAGCCTACCACTAAGAGCCTCTGAAAGACTCTACCCAGTATCAAAGAAGATGATGAGACACATAGGCAAACCTTGGACAGAGGGCAGGAAATCTTATGAAAGGAGTAAATAGAAAGACCTGGAGGGGACAGGAGCTCCACAAAGAAAGCAACAGAACCAAAATATTTGGGCACAGGGGTCTTTTCTGAGACTGATACTCCAACTAAGAACCATTCATGGAGATAACCTAAAACTCCTGCAAGATGTAGCCCTTGGCAACTCAATCTCCAAAAGGGGTTCCTAATAAGGGAAAGAGGGACTGTCTCTGACATGAACTCCATGGCTGGCTTTTTGATCACCTCCCTCTGAGGAGGGAGCAGCCTTACCAAGTCACAGAGGAAGACATTGCAGCCAGTCCTGATGAGACCTGATAGGCTAGGGTCAGAGAGAAGGGGAAGAAGACCTCCTCTATCAGTGGACTTGGAGAGAGGCATAGGAGGAGATGAGGAAGGGAAGGTGGAATTGGGAGGGGAGGAAGGAGGGAGCTACAGAGGAGATACAAAGTGAATAAAGTGTAATTAATAAAAATAAATAAATAAAGACCAAACCTAAAATAATAGGAATAGAAGAAGGAAAAGATTCTCACCTCTGAGGATAAGAAAATATTTTAACAAAATCATAGAAGAAACTTCCTGAACCTAAATAAAGAGATGCCTATAAACATACAAGAAATTTAGAAACACCAAATAGATTATAACAGAAAAGGAAATTTTCTCAACACATAATAATCAAAACATTAAATGTATAGAACAACAACAACAAAAAGACATTATAAGCTGCAATGGGAAAAGATCAAGAAACATATGAAGGCAGACCTATCATAATTGCACCTATCTTCCCCACAGGGACATTAAAAGCCAGAAGGATGTGGACAGATATATTGCAGAGCCAAAGAGACCACATATATCAGCCCAGACTATTTTACCCAGCAATACTCTTAATCTCCATAGATGGAGAAAACAAGATATTCCAAGACAAAACCAAATTTAAAGAATATCTATTAACAAAACCAGTTTTACAGATAATACTAGAAGGAAAACTCCAACCCAAGGAGGTTAACTATACCCAAGGAAACACAGAAAATAAATAACCCCACCCCAACTAACCAAAAGAAGAGAATCTCTCTCTTTCTCTCTCTCTCTTTTTGTTTATCTTTACACTAACAAGAAAATAATAACAAACCAACAAACATTGGTCATTAATATCTCTCAACCTAAATAGACTCAATTCTTCCATGAAAAGACACAGGCTAACAGAATGGATATGGAAAAAAAATCCATCTTTGTGCTGCATACAAGCAACACATCTCAACAACAGAGATATATTACCTCAGAGTAAACAGTTGGGAAAAGGATTTCCAACGAAATGGACCCAAGAAACAAGCTGGAATAGACATTCTAGTATCTAATAAAATAGACTTTCAAGAAAAATATATAAAAAGAGATGCAAAAGGACACTTCATACTCATGAAAGTAAAAATCCATCATGATGACATCTAAATTCTCAACATATTAACATCTACACCAGCATGTGTGCAAGGTGACCACATTCATAAGGAAAAAAACATTATCAAATCCCACACATTAATAAAGGGAGATTCAAAGCCCCACATTCATCAATGTACAGATCATCAAGACAGAATTAAAACAAAATAATAATGAAATCAACTGACATTATGAATCAATTTACCTAACAGATACATACTGAATATTTTACATAAAAAAATGAATATATCTTCTTTTCAACACCTCATCAAACTTTTTCCAAAACTGAGCATATAGTTGGTCATGAAGGAAGGCTCAACAATAACAAGAAAACTGAAATAACTCCTAGTGTCTTATCAGGCCACCATGGAGTTCAATAATACAGAAGTAATAGAAAGCCTAGAAACTCATGAAAACTGAGCAAATCTCTACTCAATGGCCACTGGATCAGGGAAAAAACAAAAAAAAACAAACAAACAAACAAAGAAATTGCAGATTTTCTGGAATTCAATGAAAGTGAAAGCACAACATACCGAGAAACTTACAGACACAATGAAAACAGTGCTAAGAGGAAAGTTAGTAGCACTAAGAGTTTTCATAAAGTAACTTGGTTTGACTCTAACAAAGAAAGTTTGATTATTACTTTAAAAGCCTGTACTTCACAAAGTTAGTAAATCTAAATAAAATGGATGATTTTTTTTTTGATAGATCCCACTGAACAATGTTAAGTAAAGATTAGGTAAACAATTTAAATAGGCCTATAACCTTCTGTACACCTAAAGAAGCTAAGGAACCATGGGCTACATCTGAGCAGGGGTTCTAGGTTATATCCATATGTGGCTCTTGTTTGGAGAAACAGTCTCATAGAAGATCCCTGTGCCCAGATATATTTGGTCCTTGTGGAGCTCCTGTCCTCTCCAGGTCATATTAACTCTCCCCGTTTTTTCTTTTTTTTTTTTTATGATTTCCTGCACTCTGCCGAAGGTTTGGTTATGAGTCTTAATATCTGGTTTGATTCACTGCTAGGTAGAGTCTTTCAGAGGTCCATGGTAGCTCAGTATCCAAGGGGTACCCTAATAAGGGGAACAGGGACTGTTTCTGACATGAACTCAATGGCAGGCTCTTGCCCTCCCCCCCCCCCCGAGGGAGGAGCAGCCCTGCTAGGCCACATAGGACTTTGCAGCCAGTCCTGAAAAACTAGTATCAGATGAAAGGTGAGGAGATCCTCCCCTATCAGTAGACTTGGAAAAGGGCAGGGAAGAGATGAGGGAGGGAGGATAGGATTGGGAGGGAAAGAGGAAGCGGGATACAACAGGGATATGAAGTTAACAAACTATAAGTAATATTATTTTTTAAAAATTGGAAAAAAATGAAATATGTCTGTTTAACCATTGTGGGAATCATTTTATAATTTTGACTAAATTTTGTTTCCCTACAAATATAAGAGCAGCTCAATAAAATATTATTAAACAAAGTTTTTAATGAAAAAAAAGAAGCTAAGCAAGATAGAGGACCCTGGGTAAAATGATAAATCCTCATCTTCAGAAAGGCAAAGGGATGGACATCAGAAGAGGGAGAAAACAGGGAACAGGCTAGGAACCTACCACAGAGGGACTCTGAAAGACTCTACCTAGCTGGGTATTGAAGCAGATGCTGAGACTCATAGCCAAACTTTGGACAGAGTGCAGGGAATCTTATGAAAGAAGGAGGAGATAGAAAGATCTGGAGGGGATAAGAACTCCACAAGAAGAGCAACAAAACCAAAAGTTCTGGGCACAGGGGTCTATTCTGAGACTAATACTCCAACCAAGGACCATTCATGGATATAACGTAGAACCCCTGCACAGATATAGCCCATGGCCACTCAGTGTCCAAGTGGGTTCCCTAGTAAGGGGAACAGGGGCTGTCTCTGACATGAACCCAGTGGCTGACTCTTTGATCACCTACCCCTGAGGTGGGAACAGCCTTACCAGACTACAGAGGAAGACAATGCAGCCAGCCATGATGAGACCTAATAGGCTAGGGTCAGATGGAAGGGAAAAGTGAACTGGGGGAAGGGAAAGGGAGAAGATGAAGGAAGAAGGGTGCTATTGTATTGGGAGCAGGCGAAGAAGGTGGCTACAGTTGGGAGACAAAGTGAATAAATTGCAATTAATAAAAATAAAATTAAATAGAGGCAGATATAAAAATCTCCCAGCCAAAGAAAGCACAGAGCTAGATCGTTTTAGTGCAAAATTATATATACTTTTAAAGAAGAACTAATACCAATACTTATTAAACTGGTCCACAAAATAGAAACAGAAGGAACATTGCCAAACTCATTCTATAAGACCACAGTCACCTAGATACCTAAACCACCCAAAGACTCAACAAAGAAGGAGAATCTCAAACCTATTTTCCTCATGAACATTCATGTAAAAATACTGAATAAAATACTTGAAAACTGAATACAAGACATGTCAAAAACATCATTACCCATAATCAAGTAAGCTTCATCTTAGAGATGCAGGAAACATATGAAAATTAACATATGTTAATTAAGATATGAAAAATCCATCAATGTAATCCACCATATAAACAAACTGAAAGGAAAACAAAAAACAAAAACAAAAAACCACATGATTATGTCATTAGATGACAAAAAAAAAAGGCTTTGACAAAATCCCACAACCCTTCATGTTAAAAATCTTGGAGAGATCAAGGATAGAAGGCACATATGTAAACATAATAAATATAAAATGCAGCCAGAATCAAATTAAATAGACAGAAACTTAAAGCAGTTTCACAAAAATCAGGGTGACGTCAAGGCTGATCATTATATATCTATTCAGTATAGTACTTAAATTCTAGCTAGAACTATAAGAAACTAAGGGAAGTCAAGGAGATACTAATAGGAAAGAAGTCAAAGTATCACTATTTGCAGATCATATGATAATATACATAAGTGATCCCCAAAAGTATAATAGAGAAGTCCTACAGGTGAAAAACACCTTCAGCAAAGTGGCTGGATACAAGACTAACTCAAAAGAGACAGTCGCCCTGCTTTATACAAGTGATAAACAACAGGCTGAGGAAGAAATTAGGGAAAGAACACCTTTCATAATATCTATAAATTATATAAAATATCTTGGTGTAACTCTTACCAAGCAAGTGAAAGACCTGTATGACAAGAACTTCATGTTGCTGAAGTTCTAAATTGAAGAAGATATCAGAAGGTGGAAAGTTCTCCCACACTCATGGATTGATAGATTAACAGTAAAAATGGCCACCTTACTAAAAGCAATCTACACATTCAATGCAATTCCCATCAAATGCAAACACAATTCTTTATAGAACTTGAAAGAGCAACTATAGCCTTCATATAGAAAAATAAAAAAACCAGGATTGCTAAAAAGAATCCTGTACAATAAAAGAACTTCTGAAGTTATCACCATCCCAGATTTCAAGCTGTACTACAAGTCAACAGTAATAAAAACTCATGATTTTGGCATAAAAACAGATATATTGATCAATGGAATCAAATCAAAGACCCCAAAATAAACCCACACACCTAAGGACACTTCATTTTTGACAAAAAGCTAAAACCATACAATGAATAAAAGAAAACTTCTTCAAAAAATGGTGCTGGTTTAACTGAATATCTGTAAATAAAAGACTGAAAATAAATCCACATTTATCACCCCGTACAAAACTAAAATCCAAGTGGATCAAAGACCTCAATATAAAACCAGACACACTAAACATATTAGAAGAAAAAGTGGAGAAGAGCCTTGAACTCACTGGCACAAGAGAAAACTTCCTGAACAGAACACCAACAGTTACAGGTTCTAAGAGCAACAATCAATAAATGGGGCCTCATGAAACTGAAGAGCTTCTATAAAGCAAAGGACATGTTGTCAAAACAAAACAACTGCCTACAGATTGGGAAAGGATCCTTAGCAACTCTATATCTGACAGAGGGCTAATATCCAGTATTAATAAAGAACTCAAAAATTTAAACAGCAACAAATCAAGTATTCCAGTTAAAAATGGGGTACAGAGCTAAACTGAAAATTCTCACTAGAGGAATATGGAATGGCAGAGAAACACTTAAAGAAATGCTCAACATCCTTAGCTATCAGGGAGATGCAAATCAAAAAGACCCTGAGATTTCACCTTACTCCCATCAGAATGGCTAAGATCAAAATCTCAAGTGAGAACACATGCTAGAGAGGATGTGGAGAAAGGAGAACCTTCTTCCATTGCTGGCGGGAATGTAAACTTGTACAACCACTGTGGAAATCAATATAATGGTACATCAGAAAACTGGAAATAGTTCTACCTCAAGACTCAGCTATATTACTACTTCTGGAAATTACACCCCAAAAATGTTCCACCATACCACAAGGACATTCACTCAACTATGTCCTTAGAAACTTTATTCCTAATAACCAGTAACTGGAAATCCCCAATATGTCCCTTAACTAAAGAATGAATAAAGAAAATGTGGTATATTATCACACTGGAATACCAACCCAGGTATTAAAACAAAGACAACATGCAATTTACATCCAAATGGATGGAACTAGAAAATCATCATCCTGAGTGAGGTAACTCAGAACCAGAAAGACACTTGGTATTTACTCACTTATTAGTGGTTATTAGCCATAAAATACAAGATATCCATACAATTCACAGGCCCAAAGAAACTAAGTAACAAGGAAGGCCCAATGGAGGATGTTTAAATATCCCCCAGAAGGGAAAGTAAAATAGATATTTGAAGTAGGTGGAGGGAGGAAACTCGGTGGAGGGCAGGGAGTGGGGAGGAATAGTAGAGACTCAAAATCAGTTGGGTGGTGGAATCTCTGGGATGATGGCGGCTGCCAGTAATCTGTAGGCTTGATACCAGTTGAAACTACAAGCAGTGGTAGATATGGAGTCTGAAAAGCCTCCATCTGTAGCCAGGTGGGGCTTCCAGTGGATGGAAGGTGACACCAACCCACTCATAAAGCCTCCAACCCAAAATTTGCCTAGCCTACAAGAAGTGTAGGGATTAAGATGGAGCAGAGACTGAAGGAATGGCAAATCATTGATTGGTCTACCTTAAGTCTCACTCCATTGAAGAGATCCAGCCCCTGACAGTATTTAAGATACACTCTTCTTTGCTTCCAAACAGGAGCCTAGCATAACTGTCTTCTGAGAGGCTTCATCCAGCAAGTGATGGAAACAGATGCAGAGACCCAGAGTCAAACAATAGGCACAATCAGAGCTCAAGCATTTTTGTGGAAGAGATGAAGGAAGGATTGAGGGAGCCAGAGTGGTCAAAAACACTACAAAAAGCCCTACAGAGTAAACTTATCTGCACCCCTGGTGGCTCACAGAGACTGAACCACCAACCATTCGTGGGCTGGACATGTACCTCTTACACATATGTCACAGACGTGCAGCTTGTTTTTCATGTAGGTTTCCTAACAATTAGAGAAAGGGCTGTCTCTGACTATGTTCCATGCTTTCGGATCCCATTCTTCCAGCTGTGCTGCCTTATCAGGCCTCAGTGAGAAAGGACATGTTAGTCTTGCTGTGACTTGCTGTGCCAGTGTAGTATGGTACCCATGGGAGGGCCTCACCTCCCATTCTTCAAGAAGGTGGGGTGATGGTAATGTAAGGATAGGACTGGGAGAAGAGGAGGTAGTGGGTTGTCATCAGTCTGTAAAATAATTAAACACATAAATTAATGAAAAGAAAAATAAATAAAATATGATATTGTATGTGTGTGTGTGAAGGCCAGCACATGGCTATATTCCTTCATTGATCAATACATTATTTTTTGGAATGGAATCTCTTTTGAATATGGAGCCCAGCACATGGCTATATTCCTTCATTGATCAATACATTATTTTTTGGAATGGAATATCTTTTGAATCTGGAGCCCATATGTTTGGTTTTCCTCTACAGAGTTCTCTCTATTACTCCAAGCATTGGGATAACAGGAATCCACCATAATATCTGGATTTTTTTTTAACATGGATTTTGGAGATCTGACTCAGCCTTAATGCTTATGGCACAAAAGCTTTATATCCTGAGCCATCTACCCAGACCCAAATATGAGATTTCCCATGTAATTTGAAATGATACTCTAAAATAAAATAAAATTACAATGTTTACATTATAATTATAGCAGTTTATTGTTATTAATTCTTAGAACCAGCTTTTCTATTTTATACCAAATCTCTTAATTTTCTTAAATAACTGTTTTTTTTTTCATTAAACACATATGCTTAATGTGGACTGCATTTTTATGTGACTGCAAAGTTCTTAAGAAACAATGATCTTTATACTTCAAGAAACCATTTTCACTATATGAACGCCCTTTGAAACAAAATTTTTTATTTAGACTTAAATTCTATTTCTCATCTATTGATCTTTGAATTAGTTAAGGACACTGAAGTGAAAAACTGTTCAGTTGATCATTTCCCCATAGGACAGTCAAAGAGATTTATTCTTAGCATAAAGCTGTCTAAGGAGTGCAAGCTGCCATTCCATGCCTCACCTTCCTGTGTCTTTTCCTCATAGGCCATACCTGATGAGTTTGCTGGCTCTGGGTTGAAGTGAATATTGGAATGAAGTTAATTTCTGTGGTACCATTGGCTATTCAGCTGAGAGACATGTCAGTTTCTTTTGTGAAGATTCATATTTTTATTTTATGTGCATGAGTGCTTGCCCACATGCATAAATTTATGCCACATGCATCCCTTGTGTCTGCAGAGGCCACAAGAAGTCAATGAATCCCCTGGAGCTGAAGTTTTAGAAGGTTGGGAACTACCATATGGATTCTGAAAACTGGATCTAGGTCCTCTATAAGAGCAATGTGGGCTGCTGGCTGCTAAGCCACTGTTCCTGCTTAGAAGCCAGTTTTAGGCTGCTGAAATTCTTGTCAATGCTATTTTTTATTTGGTAGAATTGTTAATACAGCAGTGGTATATGGACTCATTAAAAAGTCGATGTTATTAAATAAATGAAAGTATAATGGATATTTAGGGTGATTTAAAAAAATTATGATACAATATAATCCTTACTTCAGAACAATAACCTTAAAATCTCAAACGAAGATAATCATAAAAACATTGAGAGATTAGGTTCATTTTTAGAACTCTTCTTTATTTAAAGTCAAATTCATATCTAGAATGACGGTTCCTCACTACTCAATGCTGTTCCTTGCCTTTACTCAGGCAATCATTTCCCGCTTTCTCTGTGTGTTCCTGGGGCACAGGGTCACTACAATACATGGGTTAAATATGCCTCCTTTGCCGCTGATTTACCCGCTATACCCTGCACACTTATCACCAACCCAGTTTAGTATTTAAGAAAAGCTCAGTCAATGTGTGTTTTTCTAACTGCATTCACAAAAGTTGCTAATGTTCATCTAACAGAGCTCTGTGGTACTAATAATCAGGATTATCCCAAACAAGAAAAATGGATTTTTTTATGACTGCTATGAAAATTACTGGTAATTACTGAAAAACGGATTTTTAAAAAGCAGCTGACAGCAAATTCTTGTTTTTGCAATGGTCATAGCAAACCAACTCTTCTGTATATAGATGACCTGGGAAAGCTAATAGGCTGATCATATCCACTTCCAATACTGAAATATTTTAAGCTCTATATTCATATGAACGTGTACACCATGAATTTGAAGTTTCATAGTTGAATAACAATCTTTGAAAGAAAGGGTGACATTCCATAAATATTCAGATACTTTTAAACATAAAAGTTATCCTATTTGTGCCATTATATAAGGAAAACTATTTTAATGGATATATACAAAGTTAATTTTATTTATTTTGATTTATTTTTTGTTAATTTTTTATCAATAGAAGTGCAGTTCAGTTTTAAGAAGTATGCTGCTCTCTTTTTTCTTTCACTCTTTGCTTTTTGCTTTCGTTTGTTTTGTTGTTGTTTTTATTTTGTAGTACTCGGACTTGAACGCATGCATGTCCTTGCAAGTGTTGGACAGGCACTCTGCTACTGAGTTATATTTTCTCCTAGACTGTGTTTATTGTATTTTTATTTAACAATATCACTATCATCTTAAGTGAATGTCAGAACTGGAACATGGATTAGTAATTTCCGCATACTAATATTTCCAATGTAAAGTAGCAATGCAGTTACCCTTAAATGCATTTGCAACTCCGTCTCCTGATAGCTTTTATAGTAAGACAATTACAGCATAGAAGACTACTTCTAACTTGATCTTTCAGGATGGCTCAATTATTTTTAGTACATTTATTATGTAGCCCCAACTAGGATATTGTATTTTTATACGCTTTAGAGAACAAACTTTTGTACATTGGTACTTTGTATTAAAGTAATTGAATAAGCAATTTTTCAAAATTCTAACTGCAGTGCTGTTTAAATTCTCACTTAAAGTCACATTTTTTATTCATTACATGCTTACAATGATTTACTTTTCCTCAACCCAGTGTTTATCTAGTTCATGGACTCCAATTAATCCTGGTTAGTTTGTAGTGAGTTTGATTACACTCATCTATGCAAGCAGTAGCCATAGAGAAATATAAGAAGACCAGAGAGAAACTCCACTCAGGAAATCAGGAGACTGTGGGTCTGGTAGACAGGGCAGGGCTGGAGTTCTGTTTTCAGTTGATTTCACAGAAGACAAGCAGTACTATTATATTCAGAATTTTAGATACTGGAATTCAATAGTAAATGGATGAGTTGGGGCTGAGCATCACACAATCATGTGATTTCCACAATTTGATAAGTTGTGATTTTTTTTGTAATGGTTTTCTTTAGTGTGTATTGAAATGCTTTATTGCAACATATCAACACTTAGTTATGTGTATATTATATATAGCATTTCATTTACTATTTCATTTTTTTTTTTACTTGAACATGCTCTAAGATCAACAATCAATAAAAGGAACCTCATGAAACTGAACAGCTTCTGTAAAGCAAAGGACAAGTCAACAGAACAAAATGACAGCCTACAGACTGGAAAAACATCTTCAGCAACCCTACATCTGACAGAGGGCTAATATCCAGAATATATAAAGAACTCAAGAAGTTAAACAATAACAAAGAAAGTAATCTAATTTAAAAATAGGGAACAGGGCTAAACAAAGAACTCTCAACAGAAGAATATCAAAAGGCAGAGAAACACATAAAGAAATGCTCAACATCCTTAGTCGTTTGGGAAATGCACATCAAAAGGACCCTGAGGTTTCACCTTACATGCATTAAAATGGCTAAAATCAAAAACTCAAGTGACAATACATGCTGGAGAGGTTGTGGAGAAAGAGCAACCCTCCTCCATTGCTGGTGGGAGTGTGAACTTGTACATCCATTCCGGAAATCAATCTGGTGGTTTGTAATGATTTTCATCTAATTGAATAAGAGAAGTTTCTTTATTGTGGAATGAAAGCTACATTTTTCCCCCCAGTGGGTATAAAGATAAATATTTAGAAATGGCTATCTAACCAAGATCTACTCAAATATAACACCAACAGAGGAGTATTGGGGAATCTCAAGAGTTTCCAATCCCATACAAAAAACTACAATCAGATAAAAAATGTCTTTTCTTGGGATGAATATATCAATTGGTTATCATATAAAAAAAGTTACCCCTTATTTCATATACATACATGTAAAAGAATGTAAACTGTGACTATTGATATATATATATATATATATACACACAAATATATATTCATATATTACACACACAAATATATCACCTCAATAACTAAAGAAAAGAAAAACTGATAGGGGAGGTCTTCTTTTCCTTCTTCCTGATCCTAGTCAATTAGGTCTCATCAGGAGTGGCTGCATTGTCTTCTTCTGTGGCCTGGTAATGTTGTTTCCCCCTCAGGGGAGGTAATTAAAGAGCAGGCCAATCAGTTCATGTCAGAGACAGTCCCTGTTCCTATCACAATGGAACCCACTTGGATACTGAACTGCCATGGGCTACATCTGTGCAGGGGTCTTCGACTTAGGGCGGGACATGCATGCAGAGGATGGAGGAAGGGAAATATTGGGATGGGAGGAGGGAGGGAACCACAGGGGGGATACAAAGGAAATAAAGTGTAATAAGTAAAGAAAAAAATGTAAAAATAAAAAAAGACAAAGACAAAAGCTCCGAGGCTATGTATTTGAGAGAGTAGGGAATGTATGTTGTACATGGGGAGGAAGGGGGAGGAAAGGGAAAGGGTAAAATTATGTCATTGCACATTAATTTCAAATAAAAAATTTTCTTTTAAAAAGCTATTCCCTTGTCCACAGGGATAAAGAGAATGTAATATGTATCTGGGTGTCTTCCATATCTGCCAGTGCAGCTTTCTGTTTTCCCTGTTGTCATTTCTTAAGCCCTCCCACCCCACCGCAGTTGATTCTGAGTTCTGGTATATAGAGATTCTCCTGCAGGAACCTGACCTGATCCCCTGCAGTACAATCGGGGCTCCATAAGCAACTCTTAGAACTGCAGCCAATGACAAGTGTTAGCAGCACACCCTGCAAATGGGTTCTTCAAGCAGTCACATTTCCATTGGGTGTAGAAAGATGTTCCTTAGAATTCATTTCAAGAGATTAGGGACATCACAAATTCATTGAGGACCTCTGGATTTCAATTAGCCTGCAGGCCTTTATAAAACCCTGGCATCAAGGCTCCCAGTTAGTCGCTACTGTGGGCCACAGAAGTCAGCGAGGAAGTGCTTGTACACAGAAAAGTGAAAAACAAAACAAAACCGTAATCTCTTATCCAAGTCATACAGAGAAGCGGTTTTATTTCCTAGCTTCCAGACGGCTGGAGATGCTATTTGTGATACAGTCTAGGCAGGCTGGAGCAGAGAAGCCGGACAGAGCTGACGTTACCTTGAAGCATCCATGCTGTCTGCCAGGAAGGAGTCACTTTCTTATAGACAATAGACTTAAGACTCTTTTTTGAGGATGAGAAATCTAAAATCTATAGGGCTACAGCGGTTACACAATTTGTCCAATTGCAAAAAAAAAAAAAAAAAAAAAAGATATCTTTAGATGACATGAATGCCAATGTATGCTAACTTCGAAACATCTTTTATTCTTACTATCTCCATTCATATTCAACTGAGAAATTAAAGCAAAATATAATAAAAATCATTAGCTCCAGGGTGTTTGCACTTCATGGTTTTGCCTATGAATGTTTGCTTCCATGTAAAAGGAGTGTTTTTTGTTTGTTTGGGTTTTGTTGTTGTTGTTGTTTGTATGTTTTCTGTGTGTGTCTGTTTAGCCTTTCTCTCATTGTACTTAATGTCACATGAGGCTGATTCAAGTGACTCAAGTGACAATTTATGAGGATATGGATGTAAGTTTGCCTAAGTATGTAAAATCAGTAGTAGCTTAAATTTACTATACTCTTAAATTAGTACCAGGTGATGCCAAGTAATACAGAGCATTCTGTAACAAATTTTCTGTCAGTCCAGTTGATCTGGTGATGAAACTGAGCATAGACCTACTTCCACACATTCAGGTGGCAAATATAAATGTTTGAAGATAATAAGCTAATTTTAAATATCAGATTCACAAGAACATATTAAGGTACATAATAAATACATAACTTTGAATTTTAATTTCTATATATGCATTTCATAATAAATAAGAAATAAATATTGAAACAATAACAAAATAATAAACATTTTGTACCTTTCTCTTGCTAGTTTTATAAAGTCATTATTGGATTTGACCACAGTGAATTGGCTTATAGTTTTTGTTTTATCACTAGAGTATTAACATTTTAAAAGTTATAATTAGTACCAAAAATTTTTAAACCCACATGTTTAAGAAGAATTCTTTTGTTTGTTTCTAGGCTACATTTTCTCTTCACATAAAGAAATTTATTGTTATTTTTTGAACTGATTTTTTTAATTTGTCAAAAGAATACTATCCTTAGACATTCCTTAAGCTGATGTAATAAAATACTCAAATTCAAATGAATGATTTACGAGTTTTTATTCACAATGTGTGTACTAGTATGTCTTTATCTCTAGTGTACCTATTTATTAATATTTATTTGTTATTTACAAAGTATATTTCCATTTGAACCAACTTGTTTTAGAACACACACTGGATTTTCTGTCTTCTAAACAAAAATACTACTTTAAGGAAATTCTGAAAATCTCTTACCAATAGTATAGAAGACTGTCAGACTGAATTTTTGTACATCTATAACAAATTATCCAAGGCTGGATAATGTATAAAGAAAATAAATTTACTTCCTCAGTTCTAGAGTCCAGACATCTACCATGGAAAGCTTTTGCTGTTGTTGTTGTTACGTCTCATTAAACAAATTGCTAGGGCAAGAATGACTATATAGAAC
Source organism: Psammomys obesus (assembly GCF_907164565.1). Taxonomy (NCBI): domain Eukaryota; kingdom Metazoa; phylum Chordata; class Mammalia; order Rodentia; family Muridae; genus Psammomys; species Psammomys obesus. Next base: position 9,575,943 of record NW_026592548.1, read on the forward strand.
AGGGCTTGAGTTTTTATAATGACATTGGTTGAGCAATCGAGGAGATCTCCTGAGCTAATCACTTGTGCAAGTCATGATTTTACTACAATTTTGATGGCAATAACATTTCTATACGAATTTTAGAAGGGTCTTGCATCCAGCTCTACAATGTTATGTGCCTTATCACTTGTCCTTGGTGTGTTAACCCATCATTAGGATAACAGCAATGATCCCACTTGGCAGAGTGAAGAGTGAAATGGATACAAATATACCAAAAAGAAGACAGAACAATGGTAACTTGCTTGTCTAGAAGAGTTTTTCAGGTGCTACTGACACTTTAAATTTTAAATAAAAGAATATCCTGGTTTATGTAACTGACCACCATGTGGGGAGAAGAATCAGTGAGACATCATACAGGATAGGACAATATAATCAATGTGTGAGAGAGGCTTGTCATCCCATCACTGGCTCAGAAGCTGTGGAATGGAAACATGTCAATAGAGTAAATAGCCCCTAAACTTTGGGGATTTCTTAGTAGTGGCTGCTATGAAAATGGAGAATTCATCTCCACAATCAGCAGGAACATGGCCTTGAAGAATGAGTAAGAAAATATTCTTGGTAGAGATTCCAGGAAGAAATATAGCCTGCTGGTGCTTTCTAGGATGATGAGATAAGTATGTCTTGTGTTAAGCTACTAATTTTGTGTTGATCTGTTGATGGAGATGATAAAAGAAAAGCCCAGTATGATTGGAGCATATAATAACTGCATATAAAGATACTTTTTTTTTTTTTTACTTCAGTGTATGATTCAACTCAGAAAACTTTTGCTAAGTTTCACTAGACACTGAGAAATTCCCTGATAATATAAAGAAATTAAACTATCATCTCTGGTCTCCACATTTTTTTCCAATGAAAGTAGGATTTGAACAAACAAATCAAGGCCATTGTGTCAAGTACATTGTTTGAGACTTTTGAATAGAGCAGGGAAAGCATGCAGGAGGAAGCCGAGAGTCTGTCTAAGCTGTGCATTAGCTTGCATGTAATTCTCCTGGAAATGGAACTTAAAATCTTTCAGGAAGCATAATATAAAGCTGCCCTTTATATCTATCTTTGGTGAATAAAATATTATTGTATATGATATTGCCAGCGAGATGGCTCAGGGAGGAAAGGTACTTGCTGCAAAAGAAGACTGAAATTCTATCCCTGAGACATACATGATGGAAGGGGAAAATGGACACAGCTGGTCTCTGACCTCTACATTCATGCCACAGCACATATGGACTTGTACATACATACACATACATACACACACCCACATACATACACATAAATAAATAACAAATAGATGTATTATTAGCCCATGGCAGGTCAGTGTCCAAGTGGGTTCCATAGTAATGGGAAGAGGGACTGTCTCTGACATAATCTGATTGGCCTGCTCTTTGATCACCTCCCCCTGAGGGGAGAGCAGCCTTATAAGGCCACAGAAGATGACAATGCAGCCACTTCTGATGAGAACTGATAGACTAAGATCAGAAGGAAGGAGAAGAGGACCTCCCCTATCAGTGGACTTGGGGAGGGGCATGCATGCAGAAACGGGAGGGAGGGTGGGATCGGGAGGGGAGGAGGGAGGGGCTTATGGGGGGGATACAAAATAAATAAAGTGTAATTAATAAAAGTTAAATAAAAAATTTTAAAAAATAATTTTGAAATAATTCTATGGGACTTGTTCACTGTAACATATTTAAGTGATCAGATAGTTTTACTGCTTATAATTTTAAAACTGTGAAGAATTTGTGTTCTTCATTTAATGGTCATTAAAGGTTGAGCTGTGAACCTATGGTATCAACGAAAACTATTTAAACTCAATATCTATTACAGAATAGCTATGTGTTGTGCACTTAGAATCACTTGTTTGTATGTTTTTGAGCTGCTCAGTTTTATGGGTCAAGTTTGCTGAGGTATGTTGTTATCTTAACTAGGTTCCATATTGAGTCAATTATCATTTCAGACTTTTTAGTAATGATGTTTTCTAGATGTGATTTATAAGTAAAGGAAACTTTGAGTAAAGAAAATGCATCTTTATAGTATGGCTGAGACTCACCCACCTATTCAAAGGCTTTCAAAGAATATGAAATCCTTAACAGGAAACAGTCCCCTTTGCTTTGGGTCTGCACTGCAGCATCAGTTTTAAGTTTTGCATCTCTGGAGTCCTAGAGTGTACTCAGACCATACACACACACACACACACACACACACACACACACACACACACACACA